>NW_028295451.1:0-439000 GCF_964341445.2 Mesoplodon mirus
CATGGAGCATTTTTTTGACAAAAGCATGGAGAATTGTGATGACAAGGGTCACGGAGTATTGTGATGAAATGTTCATGGAGCATTGTGGTTACAAACGACACAGAGCCTTGTGATGACGCGGGTAAGGAGCATTGTGATGACAAATGTTATGAAGCATTGTGATGACTGGACTCACGGAGCATTGTCATGACAGGGGTCATGGTGCATTGTGATGAGAAGGGCATGGAGCATTGTGATGACAGGGGCATGGAGCATTCGTCTGACAACTTTCATAGATTATTGTGAGGACAGTGGACATGGTGCATTGTGATGACAAGGGCATGGATCATTGTGATGAGAAGGTCATGGAGTATTGTGAAGACAGTTGTCAGGGAGCATTGTGATGACATATGTCATGGCCCATTGCGATGACAATAGCAGGGAGCCTTGTGATGCCAAATGTAATGGAGGATTGTGTTGACAAATATAATGGAGCACTGTGATGACTAGGGCTTGGAGCATTATGATGACAAGGGCCATTGAGAATTTTCAGGACAAGGTCGTGAAGCATTGTGATGACAATATCCTGGAGCATTGTGATGAGAAAAACATGGAGCCTTGTGATGAGAAATCTCATGGAGCATACTGATGAAAATGGACATGGACCATTGTGATTACAGGCGTCTTGGAACATTGTGATGACATGTGCATGGAGCATTGTGAGGAGAAGGCCAAGAGCATTCTGAAGACATGCGTCCTTTAGCTTTGTGATGACAAGGGCATGGAGCATTGTGATTACATGGGTCTTGGAGCATTGTGATGAAAAAGCATGGAGCCTTGTCATGACAGGGTTCAAGGAGCATACAGACAACAAGTGTCAGGGAGCATTTTGATGACAAGTGTATTGAGCATCGTGATGACAATGGTCATGGAGCATTGTGATGAGAAGACCATGGATAACTGTGATGACGAGCGTCATGGTGCATTGTGATGACAAGTGTTTTGGAATATTGTGATCACAAGCGTTTGGAGCATTGTTATGACAGAGATCATGGAGCATTTTGATTTCATTATGATGGCAATAGCATGAAGCATTATGATGATGGTCATGGTGCATTGTGATGACAGGGTTCATGAAACATTGAGATGAAAATGGGCATGGATCATTGTGGTTACAGGGTTCTTGGAGCATTGTGATGAGAAGGGTCATGGAGCCTTGTGATGACAAGGCCATGGAACATCGTGATGGCAGGGGTCATGGATCATGGGTATGACAGGGATAATGGAGCATTGTGATGGCAGGGCAAGGAGCATTGTGATGAGAAGGCTATGGAGCATTCTGATGATATGTGTCATGGAGGTTTGTGATGACAAGGACATGAAGCAATGTGATGAGAACCTTAATGGAGCATTGTGATGACAATGACATGGAGCATTGTGATGACAAGGGTTATGGATCTTTGTGATGACAAAGGTCATGGAGCATTTTGATGACAAGGGTGTTGTGCATTGTGATGAGGAGGGTAGGGAGCATTGTGATGACAGGGTCATGGAGCAATTTGATGTAAAGTGTCAAGGAATATTTTGATGACAGTGGTTATGGAACATTGTGATGACAGGGGTCATCGAACATTGTGATGATAAGTGCATGTAGCATTGTGATGACAGGAGTCATGGCATATTTTGATGACAGGGGTGAGGGAATATTGTGACGAATATTGATGTAACATTGTGACATCAGTGGTGAGAGAGCATTTTGGTGAGAATTCCATGGAGCCTTGTGATGAAAAGGTTCATGGAGCATTGTGATGTCAAGATTGGGGAGCACTGTGATGACAAGCGCATGGTGCATTGGGATGACATGTGTCATGGAGCATTGTGCTGACAAGCGCATGGAGCATTGTGATGACAAGGGTCATGGAGCATTGTGCTGAGAAAGGCATAGAGCATTGTGATGACAAAGGTCAAAGAGCATTGTGATGAAAAGTTCATGGAGCATTGTGGTTAAAATGGTCACAGAGACTGTTGATGACGAGGTCATGGACAATTGTGATGACAAAGGTCATGAAGCATTGTGATAACTGGAGTCACGGAGCATTGTGATGAAAGGGGTCATGGAGCATTGTGATAACAAGGGCATGGAGTATTGTGATGACAAGGGCATGGAATATTGGTCTAATAAGTTTCATGGATTATTGCGATGACAGTTGGAATGGCGCATTGTGATGACAACGGCATGGAGCATTGTGATGACCAGGTCATGCAGTATTGGGAAGACAGGTATCAGGGAGCATTGTGATGACATATGTAATGGCCCATTGTGAAGACAATGGCATGGAGCATTGTGATGCCAAGTGTCATGGAGGATTCTGATGAAAAAGGTAATGGAGCATTGTGATGACAATGGCTTGGAGCATTGTGATGACAAGGGTCAGGGAGCATTGAGCTGACAAGTGCATGGATAATTGTGATGACAAGGGTCATGGAGCATTCTGATGACAAGCTTGTGGAGTATTTTGATGGCAATGGCATGGAGCATTGTGATGAAAACGGCATGGGGCATACTGATGAAAAAGGCATGGAGCCTTTTCGTGACAGTGTTCAAGGAGCATTCTGATGACAAGTGTCAGGGAGCATTGTGATGACAAGTGTATTGAGAATTGTGATGACAAAGGTCATGGAGCATTGTGATGAAAAGGCCATGGAGTATTGTGATGACAGGCATCATGGAGCGTTGTGATGACAAGTGTTATGGAACATTGTGATCACAAGGGTTTGGAGCATTGTGATGACAGAGGTCATGGATCCTTTTGATTTCAAGGAGCATGGAGCATTGTGATGACAAGGGCATGAAGCAATGTGATCCCAAGGTTCATGGAGGATTGTGATTACAACGGTAATGGAGTATTGTGATGACAAGCACATAGAGCATTACAATGACAAGGTCATGTAGCATTTTGCTAACAAAGGCATGGAGCATTGTGATGACAAGTGTCATGGCGCACTGTGATAACAAGCGTCACAGAGCATTGTGAATACAGGGGTCATGTAGCATTGGGATGACAAGGGCATGGATGATTTTGATGACAAGGGTCATGGAGCATTGGGTTGAAAATGTTCATGGAGTACTGTGATGACAGGGGTCATGGAGCATTGTGATGACAGAGGTCATGGAGAATTTTGATTTCATTGTGCTGACAATAGCCGGAAGCATTATGATGATTGGCATGATGCATTGTGATGAGAGGGTTTATGGAGCATTGAGATGAAAAGGGGCCTGGAGCACTGTGATTACAGGGGTCTTGGAGCATTTTGATGACAAGGGCATGGAGCATTGTGATTACAGGGTTCTTGGAGCATTGTGATGACAAGAGCATGGAACATTGGGATGAGAATGTCATGGAGCGTTCTGATGACATGCATCATGGAGCTTTGTGATGACAAGGGCTTGGAACATTGTGATTACAGGGCTCTTGGAGCATTGTGATGACAAGGGCAGTGAACAATGGGATGAGAATGTCATGGAGCGTTCTGATGACATGCATCATGGAGCTTTGTGAGGACAAGGGCATGGAACATTGTGATTACAGGGGTCTTGGAGCACTGTGAGGGAAAGGGCATGTGACATTGTGATGAAAAATGCATGGAGCCTTGTCATGACAGGGTTCAAGGAGCATACTGATGACAAGTGTCAGGGACCATTGTGATGACAAGGGTATTGAGCACTGTGATGACAAATGTCATGGAGCATTGTGATTAGAAGACCATGGATACTTGTGATGACGAGCGTTATGTGGAGCTCTGATGATAGGTGTTATGGAATATTGTGATCACAAGGATTTGGAGCATTGTGATGACAGAGGTCATAGAGCATTTTGATTTCATTGTGATGACAATAGCATGAAGCATTATGATGATGCACATTTGGTGCATTGTGATGACAGCGTTCATGGAGCATTGAGATGAAAAGGGGCATGGAGCATTATGATTACAGGAGTCTTGGATCATTGTGATGAAAAGGGCATGGAACATTGGTCTGAAATGTTTCATGGATTATTGTGATGAGAGGGGGCAAGGAGCATTGTGATAACAAGGGAACGGAACACTGTGATACATGGTTCATGGAGGATTGTAATGAGAAGCACATGGAGCATTGTGAGAAGAATGGCATCGAGCATTGTGATGAAATGCATCATGGATCGTGTGATGACAAGGGCTTTGAACAATGTGATGAGAGGTTTTTGGAGCATTGTGATGACAATGGCATGGAGCATTGTGATGCCAAGGGTCATGGAGTTTTGTGATGACAAAGGTCATGGAGCATTTTGATGACAAGTGTGTGGTGCATTCTCTTGTGATGGGCAGGGAGCATTGTGATGACAGGGTCATGGAGCAATTTGATGAAAAGTGTCATGGAACATTTTGATGACAGGGGTTATGGAACATTGTGATGTCAGGAGTCATGGAACATTTTCATGACAGTGTTGTGGACCATTGTGATTAGAGGAGAGTGGGTGTATTGTGATGACTAGTGAGGGAACATTTTGATATCATTCGTGAGAGAGCATTTTGATAAGAAGTGCATGGAGCATTGTGAGGACAAGTTTTATGGAGCATTGTGATGACAAGCTTGTGGAGCACTGTGATGACAAGCACATGGCACATTGTGATGACATGGGTCATGGAGCAATGTGATGACAAGGGACACCGAGCATTGTGATGAAAATTTCATGGAGCATTTTGGTGACAAAGGTCACAGAGCCTAGTGATGACGAGGGCATGGACCATTGTGATACAAAGGTGATGAAGCATTGTGATGACTGGAGTCACGGAGCATTGTGATGACAGGGGTCATAGAGCTTTGTGATGAAAAGGCAATGAGCATTGTGATGACAGGGGCATGGAGCATTGGCCTGACATGTTTCATGGATTATTGTGATGACAGTGGGCATGGTGCAATGTGATGACAAAGGCATGGAGCATTGTGATGAGAAGGTCATGGAGTATTTTGAAGACAGGTCTCAGGGAGCATTGTGATGACATATGTCATGGTCCATTGCGATGACAATGGAATGGAATATTGTGATGCCAAGTGTCATGGAGGATTGTGATGACAAATGTAATGGAGCATTTTGATGACAAGGGCTTGGAGCATTGTGATGACAATGGACATGGAGCATTGTGATGACAAGGGCATGGAGCATTGTGATGACAAGGGCCACTGAGAATTTTGATGACAAGTTCATGAAGCATTGTGATGAGAAGCACATGGAGCTTCCTATGACAGGGGTCATGGAGCATTGTGATGAAAAGTGCATACAGAATTGTGATGACAAATCATGTAACACGGTGATGAGAAGTGTCATGGAGCATAGTGATGCCAAGAACGAGGAGAATTGTGATGACAGTGGACATGGAGCATTGTGATGACCAGGGCATGGAGCATTGTGATGGCAAGACCGTGGAGCTTTGTGATGAGAAGACCATGGATAATTGTGATGACGAGCGTCATGGAGCACTGTAATGACAAGGGGAATGGAGCATTGTGATGAGAGTGGCCATGGAGCATTGTGATGACAAGGGTCATGGAGCATTTTGATGACAAGGGCGTGGAGAATTGTGATGAGAAGACGATGGATAATTGTGATGACGAGCGTCATGGAGCACAGTAATGACAAGGGGTATGGAGCATTGTGATGACAGTGGCCATGGAGCATTGTGATGACAAGTGTCATGGAGCATTCTGATGACAAGCTTGTGGAGTATTGTGACGACAATGGCATGGAGCATTGTGATGAAAAGGGCATGGAGCATTGTGATAAAAAAGGCATGAAGCCATTTCATGACAGGTTTCAAGGAGCATTCTGACGACAAGTGTCAGGGAACATTGTGATGACAAGTGTATTGAGAATGGTGATGAAAAAGATCATGGAGCATTTTGACGAAAAGGGCATGGAGTATTGTGATGACAGGCATCATGGAGCGTTGTGATGACAAGTGTTATGGAACATTGTGATCACAAGGGTTTGGAGCATTGTGATGATAGAAGTCATGGATAATTTTGTTTTCAAGGAGCATGGAGCATTGGGATGACAAGGGCATGAAGCAATGTGATCCCAAGGTTCATGGAGGATTGTGATGACAATGGTAATGGAGTATTGTGATGACAAGCAAATGGAGCATTGTGATGACAAGGTCATGTAGCATTTTGCTGACACAGGCATGGAGCATTGTGATGATAAGGGTCATGGAGCACTGTGATGAGAAGCATCACGGATCATTGTGATTACAGGGGTCATGGAGCATAGGGATGGCAAGGCCATGGATCATTGTGATGACAAGTGTCATGGAGCATTGGGCTGAAAATGTTCATGGAGCATTGTGATGACTAGGGAATGGAGCATTGTGATGACAAGAGTCCCGGATCACTGTGTTGTCAGGGGTCATGGAGCGCTGTGATGACAATGGTCATGGAGCATTGTGATGATAGGGATCATGAAGCATTGTGTTGAGAAGTTCCTGGAGAATTGGACTGAAAATGTTCAGGAAGTATTGTGAGGACTGGGGTCATGGAGCATTGTGATGACAAGGGAATGGAGCACTGTGATGAAAAGTTCCTGGAACATTGTGATGAGAAGACCATGGAGCCTTGTAATAACAAGTCTCATGGAGCATTCTGATGAAAAGGGGCATGGAGTATTGTGATTACAGGGGTCTTGGAGCACTGTGATGACAAGGGCATGGAGCACTGTGATTACTGGTGTCTTGGAGCATTGTGATGAAATTGGCATGGATCATTGTTATGAAAATGGTATGGAGCCTTCTCATGACAGGGTTCCAGGAGCATACTGATGACAAGTGTCAGGGAGCATTGTGATGAAAAGTTTATAGAGCATTGTGATGACAAAGGTCATGGAGCACTGTGATGAGAAGAGCATGGATAATTGTGATGATGAGCCTCATGGGGCGTTGTGATGATAAGTGTTATAGAACATTGTGATCACAAGGATTTGGGGCATTGTGATGAGACAGATCATCGAATATTTTGATTTCATTGTGATGACAAGAGCCTGAAGCATTATGATGACGGGCATGGTGCATTTTGATGACAGGGTTCATGGAGCACTGAGATGCAAAGGGGCATGGAGCATTGTGATTAGAGGGTTCATGGAGCATTGTGATGACAATGGAATGGAGCATTGAGATGCCAAGGGTCATGGAGCTTTGTGATGACAAAGGTCATTGAGCAATTTGATGACAAGGGGTGGTGCAATGTGATGAGAAGGGCAGGGAGCATTGTGATGACAGGGTCATAGAGCAATTTGATGAAAAGGGTCATGGAATATTTTGATGACAGGGGTTATGGAACATTGTGATGTCAGGGGTCATCGAACTTTGTGATGATAAGTGCATGTAGCATTGCAAAGACAGGAGTCATGGAACATTGTGATGACAGTGGTGAGGGAGTATTGTGATGAATAGTGATGTAACATTGTGATATCTGTGGTGAGAGAGCATTTTGATGAGAAGTGCATGGAGAATTGTGATGACAAGTTTTATGGAGCATTGTGGTGACAAGATTGTGGAGCACTGTGATGACAAGTGCAGGGTGCATTGTGATGACATGGGTCATGGTGCATTGTGCTGACAAGCGCATGGAGCACTGTGATGACAAGGGTCATGGAGCATTGTGCTGAGGAAGGCATAGAGCATTGTGATGACAAGGGTCAAAGAGCATTGTGATGAAAATTTCATGGAGCAATGTGGTTAAATATGTCACAGAGACTGTGGATGACGAGGGCATGGACCATTGTGATGACAAAGGTCATGAAGCATTGTGATGAATCGATTCATGGAGCATTGTGATGACAGGGGTCATGGAGCATTGTGATAACAAGGGCATGGAGCATTGTGATGACAAGGGCAGGGAACATTGGTCTAATAAGTTTCATGGATTATTGCAATGACAGTTGGAATGGCGCATTGTGATGACAAAGGCATGGAGCATTGTGATGACCAGGTCATGCAGTATTGTGAAGAGAGGTGTCAGGGAGCATTGTGATGACATATGTAATGGCCCATTGTGATGACAATGGCATGGAGCATTGTGATGCCAAGTGTCACGGAGGATTCTGATGACAATGGAAATGGAGCATTGTTATGACAATGGCTTGGAGCATTGTGATGACAAGGGTCAGGGAGCATTGTGCTGACAAGTGCATGGAGAATTTTGATGACAAGCTTGTGGAGTATTTTGATGACAATGGCATGGATCATTGTGATGAAAACTGCATGGGCATTGTGATGAAAAAGGCATGGAGCATTTTCGTGTCAGGGTTCAAGGAGCATTCTGATGACAAGTGTCAGGGAGCATTGTGATGACAAGTGTATTGAGAATTGTGATGACAAAGGTCATGGAGCATTGTGATGAAAAAGGCATGGAGTAATGTGATGACAGGCATCTTAGAGCGTTGTGATGACAAGTGCTATGGAACATTGTGATCACAAGGGTTTGGAGCATTGTGATGACAGAGGTCATGGATCATTTAGATTTCAAGGAGCATGGAGCATTGTGATGACAAGGGCATGAAGCAATGTGATCCCAAGGTTCATGGAGGACTGTGATGACAATGGGAATGGAGTATTGTGATGACAAGCGCATAGAGCATTGCAATGACAAGGTCAGGTAGTATTTTGCTGACAAAGGCATGGAGCATTGTGATGACAGGTGCCATGGAGCCCTGTGATGACAAGCGTCACGGAGCATTGTGAATACAGGGGTCATGGAGCATTGGGATGACAAGGGCATGGATGATTTTGATGACAAGGGTCATGGAGCATTGGGCTGAAAATGTTCATGGAATATTGTGATGACAGGGATCATGCAGCATTTTGATGACAAGTTCCTGGAGCACTTTGATGAGAAGACAATGGAGACTTGTGATGACAAGTCTCATGGAGCATTTTGATGAAAAGGGACATGGAGCATTGTGATTACAGGGGTCTTGGAGCATTGTGATGACAAGGGCATGGAGCATTGTGATGAGAAGGCCATGGAGCATTCTGATGACATACATCATTGAGCATTATGATGACAAGGGCATGGAGCATTGTGATTACAGGGGTCTTGGAGCATTGTGATTAAAATGACATGGATCATTGTGATGAAAAAGGCATGGAGACGTGTCATGACAGGGTTAATGGAGCATACTGATGACAAGTGTCAGGGAGCATTGTGATAACAAGTGTATTAAGCATTGTGATGACAAAGGTCATGGAGCATTGTGATGAGAAGACCATGGATAATTGTGATGATGAGCGTCAAGGGGTGTTGTGATGATAAGTGTTATGGAACACTGTGATCACCAGGGTTTGGAGCATTGTGATGACAGAGGTCATGGAGCATTTTGATTTCATTGTGATGACAATAGCCTGAAGCATTATGATGATGGGCATCGTCCATTGTGATGACAGGGTTCATGGAGCATTGAGATGAAAAGACGCATGGAGCATTTTGATTACAAGGGTCTTGGAGCATTGTGATGACAAGGGCATAGAGAATTTTGATGACAGGGCCATGGAACATTCTGATGACATGCGTCATGTAGCTTTTTGATGACAAGGGCATGGAGCATTTTGATTAGATGGGTCGTGGAGCATTGTGATGACAAGTGTCAGGGAGCCTTGTGATGACAAGGCCGTGGAACATTGTGATGGCAGGTGTCATGGAGCATAGTTATGACAGAGGTAAAGGAGCATTGTGATGACAAAGGTCATGGAGCATTGTGATGAAAAGGGCATGGGATTTTGTGATGACAGTCATCATGGAGCATTGTGATGACAAGTGTTATGGAACTTTGGGATCACAATGGTTTGGAGCATTGTGATGACAGAGGTCATGGATCCTTTTGATTTCAAGGAGCATGGAGCATTGTGATGACAAGGGCATGAAGCAATGTGATCCCAAGGTTCATGGAGGACTGTGATGACAATGGAAGTGGAGTATTTTGATGACAAACACATAGAGAATTGTAATGACAAGTTCATGTAGCATTTTGCTGACAAAGTCATGGAGCATTGTGATGACAGGTGTCATGGAGCACTGTGATGACAAGCGTCACGGAGCATTGTGAATACAGGGGTCATAGAGCATTGGGATGACAAGGGCATGGATCATTGTGATGACAAGTGTCATGGAGCAGTGGGCTGAAAATGTTCATGGAGTATTGTGATGACAGGGGTCATGGAGCATTGTGATGACAGAGGTCAAGGAGAATTTTGATTTCATTGTGCTGACAATAGCCGGAATCAATATGATGATGGGCATGATGCATTGTGATGACAGGGCTCATGGAGCATGGAGATGAAAAGGGGCATGGAGCATTGTGATTACAGGGGTCTTGGAGCACTGTGATGACAAGGGCATGGAACATTTAATGAGAAGGCCATGGAACATTCTGATGACATGTGTCATGGTGCTTTGTGATGACAAGGGCATGGAGCATTGTGATTACAGGGGTCTTGGAGCATTGTGATGACAAGTGTCATGGAGCCTTGTGATTACAAGGCCATGGAATATCGTGATGGATGGCGTCATGGAGCACTGTTATGACAGGGGTAATGGAGCATTGTGATGAGAAGGGCATGGAGCATTGTGATTACAAGTTTTATGGAGCATTGCAATGAGAAAATTGTGGACCGTTGTGATGAAAAGTGCGTGGCAAATTGTGATGAAAAGGGTCATGGAGCATTTTTTTGACAAAGGCATGGAGCATTGTGATGACAAGGGTCACGGAGTATTGTGATGAAATGTTCATGGAGCATTGTGGTTACAAACGACACAGAGCCTTGTGATGACGCGGGTAAGGAGCATTGTGATGACAAATGTTATGAAGCATTGTGATGACTGGACTCACGGAGCATTGTCATGACAGGGGTCATGGTGCATTGTGATGACAAGGGCATGGAGCATTGTGATGACAGGGGCATGGAGCATTCGTCTGACAACTTTCATAGATTATTGTGAGGACAGTGGACATGGTGCATTGTGATGACAAGGGCATGGATCATTGTGATGAGAAGGTCATGGAGTATTGTGAAGACAGTTGTCAGGGAGCATTGTGATGACATATGTCATGGCCCATTGCGATGACAATAGCAGGGAGCCTTGTGATGCCAAATGTAATGGAGGATTGTGTTGACAAATATAATGGAGCACTGTGATGACTAGGGCTTGGAGCATTATGATGACAAGGGCCATTGAGAATTTTCAGGACAAGGTCGTGAAGCATTGTGATGACAATATCCTGGAGCATTGTGATGAGAAAAACATGGAGCCTTGTGATGAGAAATCTCATGGAGCATACTGATGAAAATGGACATGGACCATTGTGATTACAGGCGTCTTGGAACATTGTGATGACATGTGCATGGAGCATTGTGAGGAGAAGGCCAAGAGCATTCTGAAGACATGCGTCCTTTAGCTTTGTGATGACAAGGGCATGGAGCATTGTGATTACATGGGTCTTGGAGCATTGTGATGAAAAAGCATGGAGCCTTGTCATGACAGGGTTCAAGGAGCATACAGACAACAAGTGTCAGGGAGCATTTTGATGACAAGTGTATTGAGCATCGTGATGACAATGGTCATGGAGCATTGTGATGAGAAGACCATGGATAACTGTGATGACGAGCGTCATGGTGCATTGTGATGACAAGTGTTTTGGAATATTGTGATCACAAGCGTTTGGAGCATTGTTATGACAGAGATCATGGAGCATTTTGATTTCATTATGATGGCAATAGCATGAAGCATTATGATGATGGTCATGGTGCATTGTGATGACAGGGTTCATGAAACATTGAGATGAAAATGGGCATGGATCATTGTGGTTACAGGGTTCTTGGAGCATTGTGATGAGAAGGGTCATGGAGCCTTGTGATGACAAGGCCATGGAACATCGTGATGGCAGGGGTCATGGATCATGGGTATGACAGGGATAATGGAGCATTGTGATGGCAGGGCAAGGAGCATTGTGATGAGAAGGCTATGGAGCATTCTGATGATATGTGTCATGGAGGTTTGTGATGAAAAGGACATGAAGCAATGTGATGAGAACCTTAATGGAGCATTGTGATGACAATGACATGGAGCATTGTGATGACAAGGGTTATGGATCTTTGTGATGACAAAGGTCATGGAGCATTTTGATGACAAGGGTGTTGTGCATTGTGATGAGGAGGGTAGGGAGCATTGTGATGACAGGGTCATGGAGCAATTTGATGTAAAGTGTCAAGGAATATTTTGATGACAGTGGTTATGGAACATTGTGATGCCAGGGGTCATCGAACATTGTGATGATAAGTGCATGTAGCATTGTGATGACAGGAGTCATGGCATATTTTGATGACAGGGGTGAGGGAATATTGTGACGAATATTGATGTAACATTGTGACATCAGTGGTGAGAGAGCATTTTGGTGAGAATTCCATGGAGCCTTGTGATGAAAAGGTTCATGGAGCATTGTGATGTCAAGATTGGGGAGCACTGTGATGACAAGCGCATGGTGCATTGGGATGACATGTGTCATGGAGCATTGTGCTGACAAGCGCATGGAGCATTGTGATGACAAGGGTCATGGAGCATTGTGCTGAGAAAGGCATAGAGCATTGTGATGACAAAGGTCAAAGAGCATTGTGATGAAAAGTTCATGGAGCATTGTGGTTAAAATGGTCACAGAGACTGTTGATGACGAGGTCATGGACAATTGTGATGACAAAGGTCATGAAGCATTGTGATAACTGGAGTCACGGAGCATTGTGATGACAGGGGTCATGGAGCATTGTGATAACAAGGGCATGGAGTATTGTGATGACAAGGGCATGGAATATTGGTCTAATAAGTTTCATGGATTATTGCGATGACAGTTGGAATGGCGCATTGTGATGACAACGGCATGGAGCATTGTGATGACCAGGTCATGCAGTATTGGGAAGACAGGTATCAGGGAGCATTGTGATGACATATGTAATGGCCCATTGTGAAGACAATGGCATGGAGCATTGTGATGCCATGTGTCATGGAGGATTCTGATGAAAAAGGTAATGGAGCATTGTGATGACAATGGCTTGGAGCATTGTGATGACAAGGGTCAGGGAGCATTGAGCTGACAAGTGCATGGATAATTGTGATGACAAGGGTCATGGAGCATTCTGATGACAAGCTTGTGGAGTATTTTGATGGCAATGGCATGGAGCATTGTGATGAAAACGGCATGGGGCATACTGATGAAAAAGGCATGGAGCCTTTTCGTGACAGTGTTCAAGGAGCATTCTGATGACAAGTGTCAGGGAGCATTGTGATGACAAGTGTATTGAGAATTGTGATGACAAAGGTCATGGAGCATTGTGATGAAAAGGCCATGGAGTATTGTGATGACAGGCATCATGGAGCGTTGTGATGACAAGTGTTATGGAACATTGTGATCACAAGGGTTTGGAGCATTGTGATGACAGAGGTCATGGATCCTTTTGATTTCAAGGAGCATGGAGCATTGTGATGACAAGGGCATGAAGCAATGTGATCCCAAGGTTCATGGAGGATTGTGATTACAACGGTAATGGAGTATTGTGATGACAAGCACATAGAGCATTACAATGACAAGGTCATGTAGCATTTTGCTAACAAAGGCATGGAGCATTGTGATGACAAGTGTCATGGCGCACTGTGATAACAAGCGTCACAGAGCATTGTGAATACAGGGGTCATGTAGCATTGGGATGACAAGGGCATGGATGATTTTGATGACAAGGGTCATGGAGCATTGGGTTGAAAATGTTCATGGAGTACTGTGATGACAGGGGTCATGGAGCATTGTGATGACAGAGGTCATGGAGAATTTTGATTTCATTGTGCTGACAATAGCCGGAAGCATTATGATGATTGGCATGATGCATTGTGATGAGAGGGTTTATGGAGCATTGAGATGAAAAGGGGCCTGGAGCACTGTGATTACAGGGGTCTTGGAGCATTTTGATGACAAGGGCATGGAGCATTGTGATTACAGGGTTCTTGGAGCATTGTGATGACAAGAGCATGGAACATTGGGATGAGAATGTCATGGAGCGTTCTGATGACATGCATCATGGAGCTTTGTGATGACAAGGGCTTGGAACATTGTGATTACAGGGCTCTTGGAGCATTGTGATGACAAGGGCAGTGAACAATGGGATGAGAATGTCATGGAGCGTTCTGATGACATGCATCATGGAGCTTTGTGAGGACAAGGGCATGGAACATTGTGATTACAGGGGTCTTGGAGCACTGTGAGGGAAAGGGCATGTGACATTGTGATGAAAAATGCATGGAGCCTTGTCATGACAGGGTTCAAGGAGCATACTGATGACAAGTGTCAGGGACCATTGTGATGACAAGGGTATTGAGCACTGTGATGACAAATGTCATGGAGCATTGTGATTAGAAGACCATGGATACTTGTGATGACGAGCGTTATGTGGAGCTCTGATGATAGGTGTTATGGAATATTGTGATCACAAGGATTTGGAGCATTGTGATGACAGAGGTCATAGAGCATTTTGATTTCATTGTGATGACAATAGCATGAAGCATTATGATGATGCACATTTGGTGCATTGTGATGACAGCGTTCATGGAGCATTGAGATGAAAAGGGGCATGGAGCATTATGATTACAGGAGTCTTGGATCATTGTGATGAAAAGGGCATGGAACATTGGTCTGAAATGTTTCATGGATTATTGTGATGAGAGGGGGCAAGGAGCATTGTGATAACAAGGGAACGGAACGCTGTGATACATGGTTCATGGAGGATTGTAATGAGAAGCACATGGAGCATTGTGAGAAGAATGGCATCGAGCATTGTGATGAAATGCATCATGGATCGTGTGATGACAAGGGCTTTGAACAATGTGATGAGAGGTTTTTGGAGCATTGTGATGACAATGGCATGGAGCATTGTGATGCCAAGGGTCATGGAGTTTTGTGATGACAAAGGTCATGGAGCATTTTGATGACAAGTGTGTGGTGCATTCTCTTGTGATGGGCAGGGAGCATTGTGATGACAGGGTCATGGAGCAATTTGATGAAAAGTGTCATGGAACATTTTGATGACAGGGGTTATGGAACATTGTGATGTCAGGAGTCATGGAACATTTTCATGACAGTGTTGTGGACCATTCTGATTAGAGGGGAGTGGGTGTATTGTGATGACTAGTGAGGGAACATTTTGATATCATTCGTGAGAGAGCATTTTGATAAGAAGTGCATGGAGCATTGTGAGGACAAGTTTTATGGAGCATTGTGATGACAAGCTTGTGGAGCACTGTGATGACAAGCACATGGCACATTGTGATGACATGGGTCATGGAGCAATGTGATGACAAGGGACACCGAGCATTGTGATGAAAATTTCATGGAGCATTTTGGTGACAAAGGTCACAGAGCCTAGTGATGACGAGGGCATGGACCATTGTGATACAAAGGTGATGAAGCATTGTGATGACTGGAGTCACGGAGCATTGTGATGACAGGGGTCATAGAGCTTTGTGATGAAAAGGCAATGAGCATTGTGATGACAGGGGCATGGAGCATTGGCCTGACATGTTTCATGGATTATTGTGATGACAGTGGGCATGGTGCAATGTGATGACAAAGGCATGGAGCATTGTGATGAGAAGGTCATGGAGTATTTTGAAGACAGGTCTCAGGGAGCATTGTGATGACATATGTCATGGTCCATTGCGATGACAATGGAATGGAATATTGTGATGCCAAGTGTCATGGAGGATTGTGATGACAAATGTAATGGAGCATTTTGATGACAAGGGCTTGGAGCATTGTGATGACAATGGACATGGAGCATTGTGATGACAAGGGCATGGAGCATTGTGATGACAAGGGCCATTGAGAATTTTGATGACAAGTTCATGAAGCATTGTGATGAGAAGCACATGGAGCTTCCTATGACAGGGGTCATGGAGCATTGTGATGAAAAGTGCATACAGAATTGTGATGACAAATCATGTAACACGGTGATGAGAAGTGTCATGGAGCATAGTGATGCCAAGAACGAGGAGAATTGTGATGACAGTGGACATGGAGCATTGTGATGACCAGGGCATGGAGCATTGTGATGGCAAGACCGTGGAGCTTTGTGATGAGAAGACCATGGATAATTGTGATGACGAGCGTCATGGAGCACTGTAATGACAAGGGGAATGGAGCATTGTGATGAGAGTGGCCATGGAGCATTGTGATGACAAGGGTCATGGAGCATTTTGATGACAAGGGCGTGGAGAATTGTGATGAGAAGACGATGGATAATTGTGATGACGAGCGTCATGGAGCACAGTAATGACAAGGGGTATGGAGCATTGTGATGACAGTGGCCATGGAGCATTGTGATGACAAGTGTCATGGAGCATTCTGATGACAAGCTTGTGGAGTATTGTGACGACAATGGCATGGAGCATTGTGATGAAAAGGGCATGGAGCATTGTGATAAAAAAGGCATGAAGCCATTTCATGACAGGTTTCAAGGAGCATTCTGACGACAAGTGTCAGGGAACATTGTGATGACAAGTGTATTGAGAATGGTGATGAAAAAGATCATGGAGCATTTTGACGAAAAGGGCATGGAGTATTGTGATGACAGGCATCATGGAGCGTTGTGATGACAAGTGTTATGGAACATTGTGATCACAAGGGTTTGGAGCATTGTGATGATAGAAGTCATGGATAATTTTGTTTTCAAGGAGCATGGAGCATTGGGATGACAAGGGCATGAAGCAATGTGATCCCAAGGTTCATGGAGGATTGTGATGACAATGGTAATGGAGTATTGTGATGACAAGCAAATGGAGCATTGTGATGACAAGGTCATGTAGCATTTTGCTGACACAGGCATGGAGCATTGTGATGATAAGGGTCATGGAGCACTGTGATGAGAAGCATCACGGATCATTGTGATTACAGGGGTCATGGAGCATAGGGATGGCAAGGCCATGGATCATTGTGATGACAAGTGTCATGGAGCATTGGGCTGAAAATGTTCATGGAGCATTGTGATGACTAGGGAATGGAGCATTGTGATGACAAGAGTCCCGGATCACTGTGTTGTCAGGGGTCATGGAGCGCTGTGATGACAGTGGTCATGGAGCATTGTGATGATAGGGATCATGAAGCATTGTGTTGAGAAGTTCCTGGAGAATTGGACTGAAAATGTTCAGGAAGTATTGTGAGGACTGGGGTCATGGAGCATTGTGATGACAAGGGAATGGAGCACTGTGATGAAAAGTTCCTGGAACATTGTGATGAGAAGACCATGGAGCCTTGTAATAACAAGTCTCATGGAGCATTCTGATGAAAAGGGGCATGGAGTATTGTGATTACAGGGGTCTTGGAGCACTGTGATGACAAGGGCATGGAGCACTGTGATTACTGGTGTCTTGGAGCATTGTGATGAAATTGGCATGGATCATTGTTATGAAAATGGTATGGAGCCTTCTCATGACAGGGTTCCAGGAGCATACTGATGACAAGTGTCAGGGAGCATTGTGATGAAAAGTTTATAGAGCATTGTGATGACAAAGGTCATGGAGCACTGTGATGAGAAGAGCATGGATAATTGTGATGATGAGCCTCATGGGGCGTTGTGATGATAAGTGTTATAGAACATTGTGATCACAAGGATTTGGGGCATTGTGATGAGACAGATCATCGAATATTTTGATTTCATTGTGATGACAAGAGCCTGAAGCATTATGATGACGGGCATGGTGCCTTTTGATGACAGGGTTCATGGAGCACTGAGATGCAAAGGGGCATGGAGCATTGTGATTAGAGGGTTCATGGAGCATTGTGATGACAATGGCATGGAGCATTGAGATGCCAAGGGTCATGGAGCTTTGTGATGACAAAGGTCATTGAGCAATTTGATGACAAGGGGTGGTGCAATGTGATGAGAAGGGCAGGGAGCATTGTGATGACAGGGTCATAGAGCAATTTGATGAAAAGGGTCATGGAATATTTTGATGACAGGGGTTATGGAACATTGTGATGTCAGGGGTCATCGAACTTTGTGATGATAAGTGCATGTAGCATTGCAAAGACAGGAGTCATGGAACATTGTGATGACAGTGGTGAGGGAGTATTGTGATGAATAGTGATGTAACATTGTGATATCTGTGGTGAGAGAGCATTTTGATGAGAAGTGCATGGAGAATTGTGATGACAAGTTTTATGGAGCATTGTGGTGACAAGATTGTGGAGCACTGTGATGACAAGTGCAGGGTGCATTGTGATGACATGGGTCATGGTGCATTGTGCTGACAAGCGCATGGAGCACTGTGATGACAAGGGTCATGGAGCATTGTGCTGAGGAAGGCATAGAGCATTGTGATGACAAGGGTCAAAGAGCATTGTGATGAAAATTTCATGGAGCAATGTGGTTAAATATGTCACAGAGACTGTGGATGACGAGGGCATGGACCATTGTGATGACAAAGGTCATGAAGCATTGTGATGAATCGATTCATGGAGCATTGTGATGACAGGGGTCATGGAGCATTGTGATAACAAGGGCATGGAGCATTGTGATGACAAGGGCAGGGAACATTGGTCTAATAAGTTTCATGGATTATTGCAATGACAGTTGGAATGGCGCATTGTGATGACAAAGGCATGGAGCATTGTGATGACCAGGTCATGCAGTATTGTGAAGAGAGGTGTCAGGGAGCATTGTGATGACATATGTAATGGCCCATTGTGATGACAATGGCATGGAGCATTGTGATGCCAAGTGTCACGGAGGATTCTGATGACAATGGAAATGGAGCATTGTTATGACAATGGCTTGGAGCATTGTGATGACAAGGGTCAGGGAGCATTGTGCTGACAAGTGCATGGAGAATTTTGATGACAAGCTTGTGGAGTATTTTGATGACAATGGCATGGATCATTGTGATGAAAACTGCATGGGCATTGTGATGAAAAAGGCATGGAGCATTTTCGTGTCAGGGTTCAAGGAGCATTCTGATGACAAGTGTCAGGGAGCATTGTGATGACAAGTGTATTGAGAATTGTGATGACAAAGGTCATGGAGCATTGTGATGAAAAAGGCATGGAGTAATGTGATGACAGGCATCTTAGAGCGTTGTGATGACAAGTGCTATGGAACATTGTGATCACAAGGGTTTGGAGCATTGTGATGACAGAGGTCATGGATCATTTAGATTTCAAGGAGCATGGAGCATTGTGATGACAAGGGCATGAAGCAATGTGATCCCAAGGTTCATGGAGGACTGTGATGACAATGGGAATGGAGTATTGTGATGACAAGCGCATAGAGCATTGCAATGACAAGGTCAGGTAGTATTTTGCTGACAAAGGCATGGAGCATTGTGATGACAGGTGCCATGGAGCCCTGTGATGACAAGCGTCACGGAGCATTGTGAATACAGGGGTCATGGAGCATTGGGATGACAAGGGCATGGATGATTTTGATGACAAGGGTCATGGAGCATTGGGCTGAAAATGTTCATGGAATATTGTGATGACAGGGATCATGCAGCATTTTGATGACAAGTTCCTGGAGCACTTTGATGAGAAGACAATGGAGACTTGTGATGACAAGTCTCATGGAGCATTTTGATGAAAAGGGACATGGAGCATTGTGATTACAGGGGTCTTGGAGCATTGTGATGACAAGGGCATGGAGCATTGTGATGAGAAGGCCATGGAGCATTCTGATGACATACATCATTGAGCATTATGATGACAAGGGCATGGAGCATTGTGATTACAGGGGTCTTGGAGCATTGTGATTAAAATGACATGGATCATTGTGATGAAAAAGGCATGGAGACGTGTCATGACAGGGTTAATGGAGCATACTGATGACAAGTGTCAGGGAGCATTGTGATAACAAGTGTATTAAGCATTGTGATGACAAAGGTCATGGAGCATTGTGATGAGAAGACCATGGATAATTGTGATGATGAGCGTCAAGGGGTGTTGTGATGATAAGTGTTATGGAACACTGTGATCACCAGGGTTTGGAGCATTGTGATGACAGAGGTCATGGAGCATTTTGATTTCATTGTGATGACAATAGCCTGAAGCATTATGATGATGGGCATCGTCCATTGTGATGACAGGGTTCATGGAGCATTGAGATGAAAAGACGCATGGAGCATTTTGATTACAAGGGTCTTGGAGCATTGTGATGACAAGGGCATAGAGAATTTTGATGACAGGGCCATGGAACATTCTGATGACATGCGTCATGTAGCTTTTTGATGACAAGGGCATGGAGCATTTTGATTAGATGGGTCGTGGAGCATTGTGATGACAAGTGTCAGGGAGCCTTGTGATGACAAGGCCGTGGAACATTGTGATGGCAGGTGTCATGGAGCATAGTTATGACAGAGGTAAAGGAGCATTGTGATGACAAAGGTCATGGAGCATTGTGATGAAAAGGGCATGGGATTTTGTGATGACAGTCATCATGGAGCATTGTGATGACAAGTGTTATGGAACTTTGGGATCACAATGGTTTGGAGCATTGTGATGACAGAGGTCATGGATCCTTTTGATTTCAAGGAGCATGGAGCATTGTGATGACAAGGGCATGAAGCAATGTGATCCCAAGGTTCATGGAGGACTGTGATGACAATGGAAGTGGAGTATTTTGATGACAAACACATAGAGAATTGTAATGACAAGGTCATGTAGCATTTTGCTGACAAAGTCATGGAGCATTGTGATGACAGGTGTCATGGAGCACTGTGATGACAAGCGTCACGGAGCATTGTGAATACAGGGGTCATAGAGCATTGGGATGACAAGGGCATGGATCATTGTGATGACAAGTGTCATGGAGCAGTGGGCTGAAAATGTTCATGGAGTATTGTGATGACAGGGGTCATGGAGCATTGTGATGACAGAGGTCAAGGAGAATTTTGATTTCATTGTGCTGACAATAGCCGGAATCAATATGATGATGGGCATGATGCATTGTGATGACAGGGCTCATGGAGCATGGAGATGAAAAGGGGCATGGAGCATTGTGATTACAGGGGTCTTGGAGCACTGTGATGACAAGGGCATGGAACATTTAATGAGAAGGCCATGGAACATTCTGATGACATGTGTCATGGTGCTTTGTGATGACAAGGGCATGGAGCATTGTGATTACAGGGGTCTTGGAGCATTGTGATGACAAGTGTCATGGAGCCTTGTGATTACAAGGCCATGGAATATCGTGATGGATGGCGTCATGGAGCACTGTTATGACAGGGGTAATGGAGCATTGTGATGAGAAGGGCATGGAGCATTGTGATTACAAGTTTTATGGAGCATTGCAATGAGAAAATTGTGGACCGTTGTGATGAAAAGTGCGTGGCAAATTGTGATGAAAAGGGTCATGGAGCATTTTTTTGACAAAGGCATGGAGCATTGTGATGACAAGGGTCACGGAGTATTGTGATGAAATGTTCATGGAGCATTGTGGTTACAAACGACACAGAGCCTTGTGATGACGCGGGTAAGGAGCACTGTGATGACAAATGTTATGAAGCATTGTGATGACTGGACTCACGGAGCATTGTCATGACAGGGGTCATGGTGCATTGTGATGACAAGGGCATGGAGCATTGTGATGACAGGGGCATGGAGCATTCGTCTGACAACTTTCATAGATTATTGTGAGGACAGTGGACATGGTGCATTGTGATGACAAGGGCATGGATCATTGTGATGAGAAGGTCATGGAGTATTGTGAAGACAGTTGTCAGGGAGCATTGTGATGACATATGTCATGGCCCATTGCGATGACAATAGCAGGGAGCCTTGTGATGCCAAATGTAATGGAGGATTGTGTTGACAAATATAATGGAGCACTGTGATGACTAGGGCTTGGAGCATTATGATGACAAGGGCCATTGAGAATTTTCAGGACAAGGTCGTGAAGCATTGTGATGACAATATCCTGGAGCATTGTGATGAGAAAAACATGGAGCCTTGTGATGAGAAATCTCATGGAGCATACTGATGAAAATGGACATGGACCATTGTGATTACAGGCATCTTGGAACATTGTGATGACATGTGCATGGAGCATTGTGAGGAGAAGGCCAAGAGCATTCTGAAGACATGCGTCCTTTAGCTTTGTGATGACAAGGGCATGGAGCATTGTGATTACATGGGTCTTGGAGCATTGTGATGAAAAAGCATGGAGCCTTGTCATGACAGGGTTCAAGGAGCATACAGACAACAAGTGTCAGGGAGCATTTTGATGACAAGTGTATTGAGCATCGTGATGACAATGGTCATGGAGCATTGTGATGAGAAGACCATGGATAACTGTGATGACGAGCGTCATGGTGCATTGTGATGACAAGTGTTTTGGAATATTGTGATCACAAGCGTTTGGAGCATTGTTATGACAGAGATCATGGAGCATTTTGATTTCATTATGATGGCAATAGCATGAAGCATTATGATGATGGTCATGGTGCATTGTGATGACAGGGTTCATGAAACATTGAGATGAAAATGGGCATGGATCATTGTGGTTACAGGGTTCTTGGAGCATTGTGATGAGAAGGGTCATGGAGCCTTGTGATGACAAGGCCATGGAACATCGTGATGGCAGGGGTCATGGATCATGGGTATGACAGGGATAATGGAGCATTGTGATGGCAGGGCAAGGAGCATTGTGATGAGAAGGCTATGGAGCATTCTGATGATATGTGTCATGGAGGTTTGTGATGACAAGGACATGAAGCAATGTGATGAGAACCTTAATGGAGCATTGTGATGACAATGACATGGAGCATTGTGATGACAAGGGTTATGGATCTTTGTGATGACAAAGGTCATGGAGCATTTTGATGACAAGGGTGTTGTGCATTGTGATGAGGAGGGTAGGGAGCATTGTGATGACAGGGTCATGGAGCAATTTGATGTAAAGTGTCAAGGAATATTTTGATGACAGTGGTTATGGAACATTGTGATGCCAGGGGTCATCGAACATTGTGATGATAAGTGCATGTAGCATTGTGATGACAGGAGTCATGGCATATTTTGATGACAGGGGTGAGGGAATATTGTGACGAATATTGATGTAACATTGTGACATCAGTGGTGAGAGAGCATTTTGGTGAGAATTCCATGGAGCCTTGTGATGAAAAGGTTCATGGAGCATTGTGATGTCAAGATTGGGGAGCACTGTGATGACAAGCGCATGGTGCATTGGGATGACATGTGTCATGGAGCATTGTGCTGACAAGCGCATGGAGCATTGTGATGACAAGGGTCATGGAGCATTGTGCTGAGAAAGGCATAGAGCATTGTGATGACAAAGGTCAAAGAGCATTGTGATGAAAAGTTCATGGAGCATTGTGGTTAAAATGGTCACAGAGACTGTTGATGACGAGGTCATGGACAATTGTGATGACAAAGGTCATGAAGCATTGTGATAACTGGAGTCACGGAGCATTGTGATGACAGGGGTCATGGAGCATTGTGATAACAAGGGCATGGAGTATTGTGATGACAAGGGCATGGAATATTGGTCTAATAAGTTTCATGGATTATTGCGATGACAGTTGGAATGGCGCATTGTGATGACAACGGCATGGAGCATTGTGATGACCAGGTCATGCAGTATTGGGAAGACAGGTGTCAGGGAGCATTGTGATGACATATGTAATGGCCCATTGTGAAGACAATGGCATGGAGCATTGTGATGCCATGTGTCATGGAGGATTCTGATGAAAAAGGTAATGGAGCATTGTGATGACAATGGCTTGGAGCATTGTGATGACAAGGGTCAGGGAGCATTGAGCTGACAAGTGCATGGATAATTGTGATGACAAGGGTCATGGAGCATTCTGATGACAAGCTTGTGGAGTATTTTGATGGCAATGGCATGGAGCATTGTGATGAAAACGGCATGGGGCATACTGATGAAAAAGGCATGGAGACTTTTCGTGACAGTGTTCAAGGAGCATTCTGATGGCAAGTGTCAGGGAGCATTGTGATGACAAGTGTATTGAGAATTGTGATGACAAAGGTCATGGAGCATTGTGATGAAAAGGGCATGGAGTATTGTGATGACAGGCATCATGGAGCGTTGTGATGACAAGTGTTATGGAACATTGTGATCACAAGGGTTTGGAGCATTGTGATGACAGAGGTCATGGATCCTTTTGATTTCAAGGAGCATGGAGCATTGTGATGACAAGGGCATGAAGCAATGTGATCCCAAGGTTCATGGAGGATTGTGATTACAACGGTAATGGAGTATTGTGATGACAAGCACATAGAGCATTACAATGACAAGGTCATGTAGCATTTTGCTAACAAAGGCATGGAGCATTGTGATGACAAGTGTCATGGCGCACTGTGATAACAAGCGTCACAGAGCATTGTGAATACAGGGGTCATGTAGCATTGGGATGACAAGGGCATGGATGATTTTGATGACAAGGGTCATGGAGCATTGGGTTGAAAATGTTCATGGAGTACTGTGATGACAGGGGTCATGGAGCATTGTGATGACAGAGGTCATGGAGAATTTTGATTTCATTGTGCTGACAATAGCCGGAAGCATTATGATGATTGGCATGATGCATTGTGATGAGAGGGTTTATGGAGCATTGAGATGAAAAGGGGCCTGGAGCACTGTGATTACAGGGGTCTTGGAGCATTTTGATGACAAGGGCATGGAGCATTGTGATTACAGGGTTCTTGGAGCATTGTGATGACAAGAGCATGGAACATTGGGATGAGAATGTCATGGAGCGTTCTGATGACATGCATCATGGAGCTTTGTGATGACAAGGGCTTGGAACATTGTGATTACAGGGCTCTTGGAGCATTGTGATGACAAGGGCAGTGAACAATGGGATGAGAATGTCATGGAGCGTTCTGATGACATGCATCATGGAGCTTTGTGAGGACAAGGGCATGGAACATTGTGATTACAGGGGTCTTGGAGCACTGTGAGGGAAAGGGCATGTGACATTGTGATGAAAAATGCATGGAGCCTTGTCATGACAGGGTTCAAGGAGCATACTGATGACAAGTGTCAGGGACCATTGTGATGACAAGGGTATTGAGCACTGTGATGACAAATGTCATGGAGCATTGTGATTAGAAGACCATGGATACTTGTGATGACGAGCGTTATGTGGAGCTCTGATGATAGGTGTTATGGAATATTGTGATCACAAGGATTTGGAGCATTGTGATGACAGAGGTCATAGAGCATTTTGATTTCATTGTGATGACAATAGCATGAAGCATTATGATGATGCACATTTGGTGCATTGTGATGACAGCGTTCATGGAGCATTGAGATGAAAAGGGGCATGGAGCATTATGATTACAGGAGTCTTGGATCATTGTGATGAAAAGGGCATGGAACATTGGTCTGAAATGTTTCATGGATTATTGTGATGAGAGGGGGCAAGGAGCATTGTGATAACAAGGGAACGGAACACTGTGATACATGGTTCATGGAGGATTGTAATGAGAAGCACATGGAGCATTGTGAGAAGAATGGCATCGAGCATTGTGATGAAATGCATCATGGATCGTGTGATGACAAGGGCTTTGAACAATGTGATGAGAGGTTTTTGGAGCATTGTGATGACAATGGCATGGAGCATTGTGATGCCAAGGGTCATGGAGTTTGGTGATGACAAAGGTCATGGAGCATTTTGATGACAAGTGTGTGGTGCATTCTCTTGTGATGGGCAGGGAGCATTGTGATGACAGGGTCATGGAGCAATTTGATGAAAAGTGTCATGGAACATTTTGATGACAGGGGTTATGGAACATTGTGATGTCAGGAGTCATGGAACATTTTCATGACAGTGTTGTGGACCATTCTGATTAGAGGGGAGTGGGTGTATTGTGATGACTAGTGAGGGAACATTTTGATATCATTCGTGAGAGAGCATTTTGATAAGAAGTGCATGGAGCATTGTGAGGACAAGTTTTATGGAGCATTGTGATGACAAGCTTGTGGAGCACTGTGATGACAAGCACATGGCACATTGTGATGACATGGGTCATGGAGCAATGTGATGACAAGGGACACCGAGCATTGTGATGAAAATTTCATGGAGCATTTTGGTGACAAAGGTCACAGAGCCTAGTGATGACGAGGGCATGGACCATTGTGATACAAAGGTGATGAAGCATTGTGATGACTGGAGTCACGGAGCATTGTGATGACAGGGGTCATAGAGCTTTGTGATGAAAAGGCAATGAGCATTGTGATGACAGGGGCATGGAGCATTGGCCTGACATGTTTCATGGATTATTGTGATGACAGTGGGCATGGTGCAATGTGATGACAAAGGCATGGAGCATTGTGATGAGAAGGTCATGGAGTATTTTGAAGACAGGTCTCAGGGAGCATTGTGATGACATATGTCATGGTCCATTGCGATGACAATGGAATGGAATATTGTGATGCCAAGTGTCATGGAGGATTGTGATGACAAATGTAATGGAGCATTTTGATGACAAGGGCTTGGAGCATTGTGATGACAAGTGTCAGGGACCATTGTGATGACAAGGGTATTGAGCACTGTGATGACAAATGTCATGGAGCATTGTGATTAGAAGACCATGGATACTTGTGATGACGAGCGTTATGTGGAGCTCTGATGATAGGTGTTATGGAATATTGTGATCACAAGGATTTGGAGCATTGTGATGACAGAGGTCATAGAGCATTTTGATTTCATTGTGATGACAATAGCATGAAGCATTATGATGATGCACATTTGGTGCATTGTGATGACAGCGTTCATGGAGCATTGAGATGAAAAGGGGCATGGAGCATTATGATTACAGGAGTCTTGGATCATTGTGATGAAAAGGGCATGGAACATTGGTCTGAAATGTTTCATGGATTATTGTGATGAGAGGGGGCAAGGAGCATTGTGATAACAAGGGAACGGAACACTGTGATACATGGTTCATGGAGGATTGTAATGAGAAGCACATGGAGCATTGTGAGAAGAATGGCATCGAGCATTGTGATGAAATGCATCATGGATCGTGTGATGACAAGGGCTTTGAACAATGTGATGAGAGGTTTTTGGAGCATTGTGATGACAATGGCATGGAGCATTGTGATGCCAAGGGTCATGGAGTTTGGTGATGACAAAGGTCATGGAGCATTTTGATGACAAGTGTGTGGTGCATTCTCTTGTGATGGGCAGGGAGCATTGTGATGACAGGGTCATGGAGCAATTTGATGAAAAGTGTCATGGAACATTTTGATGACAGGGGTTATGGAACATTGTGATGTCAGGAGTCATGGAACATTTTCATGACAGTGTTGTGGACCATTCTGATTAGAGGGGAGTGGGTGTATTGTGATGACTAGTGAGGGAACATTTTGATATCATTCGTGAGAGAGCATTTTGATAAGAAGTGCATGGAGCATTGTGAGGACAAGTTTTATGGAGCATTGTGATGACAAGCTTGTGGAGCACTGTGATGACAAGCACATGGCACATTGTGATGACATGGGTCATGGAGCAATGTGATGACAAGGGACACCGAGCATTGTGATGAAAATTTCATGGAGCATTTTGGTGACAAAGGTCACAGAGCCTAGTGATGACGAGGGCATGGACCATTGTGATACAAAGGTGATGAAGCATTGTGATGACTGGAGTCACGGAGCATTGTGATGACAGGGGTCATAGAGCTTTGTGATGAAAAGGCAATGAGCATTGTGATGACAGGGGCATGGAGCATTGGCCTGACATGTTTCATGGATTATTGTGATGACAGTGGGCATGGTGCAATGTGATGACAAAGGCATGGAGCATTGTGATGAGAAGGTCATGGAGTATTTTGAAGACAGGTCTCAGGGAGCATTGTGATGACATATGTCATGGTCCATTGCGATGACAATGGAATGGAATATTGTGATGCCAAGTGTCATGGAGGATTGTGATGACAAATGTAATGGAGCATTTTGATGACAAGGGCTTGGAGCATTGTGATGACAATGGACATGGAGCATTGTGATGACAAGGGCATGGAGCATTGTGATGACAAGGGCCATTGAGAATTTTGATGACAAGTTCATGAAGCATTGTGATGAGAAGCACATGGAGCTTCCTATGACAGGGGTCATGGAGCATTGTGATGAAAAGTGCATACAGAATTGTGATGACAAATCATGTAACACGGTGATGAGAAGTGTCATGGAGCATAGTGATGCCAAGAACGAGGAGAATTGTGATGACAGTGGACATGGAGCATTGTGATGACCAGGGCATGGAGCATTGTGATGGCAAGACCGTGGAGCTTTGTGATGAGAAGACCATGGATAATTGTGATGACGAGCATCATGGAGCACTGTAATGACAAGGGGAATGGAGCATTGTGATGAGAGTGGCCATGGAGCATTGTGATGACAAGGGTCATGGAGCATTTTGATGACAAGGGCGTGGAGAATTGTGATGAGAAGACGATGGATAATTGTGATGACGAGCGTCATGGAGCACAGTAATGACAAGGGGTATGGAGCATTGTGATGACAGTGGCCATGGAGCATTGTGATGACAAGTGTCATGGAGCATTCTGATGACAAGCTTGTGGAGTATTGTGACGACAATGGCATGGAGCATTGTGATGAAAAGGGCATGGAGCATTGTGATAAAAAAGGCATGAAGCCATTTCATGACAGGTTTCAAGGAGCATTCTGACGACAAGTGTCAGGGAACATTGTGATGACAAGTGTATTGAGAATGGTGATGAAAAAGATCATGGAGCATTTTGACGAAAAGGGCATGGAGTATTGTGATGACAGGCATCATGGAGCGTTGTGATGACAAGTGTTATGGAACATTGTGATCACAAGGGTTTGGAGCATTGTGATGATAGAAGTCATGGATAATTTTGTTTTCAAGGAGCATGGAGCATTGGGATGACAAGGGCATGAAGCAATGTGATCCCAAGGTTCATGGAGGATTGTGATGACAATGGTAATGGAGTATTGTGATGACAAGCAAATGGAGCATTGTGATGACAAGGTCATGTAGCATTTTGCTGACACAGGCATGGAGCATTGTGATGATAAGGGTCATGGAGCACTGTGATGAGAAGCATCACGGATCATTGTGATTACAGGGGTCATGGAGCATAGGGATGGCAAGGCCATGGATCATTGTGATGACAAGTGTCATGGAGCATTGGGCTGAAAATGTTCATGGAGCATTGTGATGACTAGGGAATGGAGCATTGTGATGACAAGAGTCCCGGATCACTGTGTTGTCAGGGGTCATGGAGCGCTGTGATGACAGTGGTCATGGAGCATTGTGATGATAGGGATCATGAAGCATTGTGTTGAGAAGTTCCTGGAGAATTGGACTGAAAATGTTCAGGAAGTATTGTGAGGACTGGGGTCATGGAGCATTGTGATGACAAGGGAATGGAGCACTGTGATGAAAAGTTCCTGGAACATTGTGATGAGAAGACCATGGAGCCTTGTAATAACAAGTCTCATGGAGCATTCTGATGAAAAGGGGCATGGAGTATTGTGATTACAGGGGTCTTGGAGCACTGTGATGACAAGGGCATGGAGCACTGTGATTACTGGTGTCTTGGAGCATTGTGATGAAATTGGCATGGATCATTGTTATGAAAATGGTATGGAGCCTTCTCATGACAGGGTTCCAGGAGCATACTGATGACAAGTGTCAGGGAGCATTGTGATGAAAAGTTTATAGAGCATTGTGATGACAAAGGTCATGGAGCACTGTGATGAGAAGAGCATGGATAATTGTGATGATGAGCCTCATGGGGCGTTGTGATGATAAGTGTTATAGAACATTGTGATCACAAGGATTTGGGGCATTGTGATGAGACAGATCATCGAATATTTTGATTTCATTGTGATGACAAGAGCCTGAAGCATTATGATGACGGGCATGGTGCCTTTTGATGACAGGGTTCATGGAGCACTGAGATGCAAAGGGGCATGGAGCATTGTGATTAGAGGGTTCATGGAGCATTGTGATGACAATGGCATGGAGCATTGAGATGCCAAGGGTCATGGAGCTTTGTGATGACAAAGGTCATTGAGCAATTTGATGACAAGGGGTGGTGCAATGTGATGAGAAGGGCAGGGAGCATTGTGATGACAGGGTCATAGAGCAATTTGATGAAAAGGGTCATGGAATATTTTGATGACAGGGGTTATGGAACATTGTGATGTCAGGGGTCATCGAACTTTGTGATGATAAGTGCATGTAGCATTGCAAAGACAGGAGTCATGGAACATTGTGATGACAGTGGTGAGGGAGTATTGTGATGAATAGTGATGTAACATTGTGATATCTGTGGTGAGAGAGCATTTTGATGAGAAGTGCATGGAGAATTGTGATGACAAGTTTTATGGAGCATTGTGGTGACAAGATTGTGGAGCACTGTGATGACAAGTGCAGGGTGCATTGTGATGACATGGGTCATGGTGCATTGTGCTGACAAGCGCATGGAGCACTGTGATGACAAGGGTCATGGAGCATTGTGCTGAGGAAGGCATAGAGCATTGTGATGACAAGGGTCAAAGAGCATTGTGATGAAAATTTCATGGAGCAATGTGGTTAAATATGTCACAGAGACTGTGGATGACGAGGGCATGGACCATTGTGATGACAAAGGTCATGAAGCATTGTGATGAATCGATTCATGGAGCATTGTGATGACAGGGGTCATGGAGCATTGTGATAACAAGGGCATGGAGCATTGTGATGACAAGGGCAGGGAACATTGGTCTAATAAGTTTCATGGATTATTGCAATGACAGTTGGAATGGCGCATTGTGATGACAAAGGCATGGAGCATTGTGATGACCAGGTCATGCAGTATTGTGAAGAGAGGTGTCAGGGAGCATTGTGATGACATATGTAATGGCCCATTGTGATGACAATGGCATGGAGCATTGTGATGCCAAGTGTCACGGAGGATTCTGATGACAATGGAAATGGAGCATTGTTATGACAATGGCTTGGAGCATTGTGATGACAAGGGTCAGGGAGCATTGTGCTGACAAGTGCATGGAGAATTTTGATGACAAGCTTGTGGAGTATTTTGATGACAATGGCATGGATCATTGTGATGAAAACTGCATGGGCATTGTGATGAAAAAGGCATGGAGCATTTTCGTGTCAGGGTTCAAGGAGCATTCTGATGACAAGTGTCAGGGAGCATTGTGATGACAAGTGTATTGAGAATTGTGATGACAAAGGTCATGGAGCATTGTGATGAAAAAGGCATGGAGTAATGTGATGACAGGCATCTTAGAGCGTTGTGATGACAAGTGCTATGGAACATTGTGATCACAAGGGTTTGGAGCATTGTGATGACAGAGGTCATGGATCATTTAGATTTCAAGGAGCATGGAGCATTGTGATGACAAGGGCATGAAGCAATGTGATCCCAAGGTTCATGGAGGACTGTGATGACAATGGGAATGGAGTATTGTGATGACAAGCGCATAGAGCATTGCAATGACAAGGTCAGGTAGTATTTTGCTGACAAAGGCATGGAGCATTGTGATGACAGGTGCCATGGAGCCCTGTGATGACAAGCGTCACGGAGCATTGTGAATACAGGGGTCATGGAGCATTGGGATGACAAGGGCATGGATGATTTTGATGACAAGGGTCATGGAGCATTGGGCTGAAAATGTTCATGGAATATTGTGATGACAGGGATCATGCAGCATTTTGATGACAAGTTCCTGGAGCACTTTGATGAGAAGACAATGGAGACTTGTGATGACAAGTCTCATGGAGCATTTTGATGAAAAGGGACATGGAGCATTGTGATTACAGGGGTCTTGGAGCATTGTGATGACAAGGGCATGGAGCATTGTGATGAGAAGGCCATGGAGCATTCTGATGACATACATCATTGAGCATTATGATGACAAGGGCATGGAGCATTGTGATTACAGGGGTCTTGGAGCATTGTGATTAAAATGACATGGATCATTGTGATGAAAAAGGCATGGAGACGTGTCATGACAGGGTTAATGGAGCATACTGATGACAAGTGTCAGGGAGCATTGTGATAACAAGTGTATTAAGCATTGTGATGACAAAGGTCATGGAGCATTGTGATGAGAAGACCATGGATAATTGTGATGATGAGCGTCAAGGGGTGTTGTGATGATAAGTGTTATGGAACACTGTGATCACCAGGGTTTGGAGCATTGTGATGACAGAGGTCATGGAGCATTTTGATTTCATTGTGATGACAATAGCCTGAAGCATTATGATGATGGGCATCGTCCATTGTGATGACAGGGTTCATGGAGCATTGAGATGAAAAGACGCATGGAGCATTTTGATTACAAGGGTCTTGGAGCATTGTGATGACAAGGGCATAGAGAATTTTGATGACAGGGCCATGGAACATTCTGATGACATGCGTCATGTAGCTTTTTGATGACAAGGGCATGGAGCATTTTGATTAGATGGGTCGTGGAGCATTGTGATGACAAGTGTCAGGGAGCCTTGTGATGACAAGGCCGTGGAACATTGTGATGGCAGGTGTCATGGAGCATAGTTATGACAGAGGTAAAGGAGCATTGTGATGACAAAGGTCATGGAGCATTGTGATGAAAAGGGCATGGGATTTTGTGATGACAGTCATCATGGAGCATTGTGATGACAAGTGTTATGGAACTTTGGGATCACAATGGTTTGGAGCATTGTGATGACAGAGGTCATGGATCCTTTTGATTTCAAGGAGCATGGAGCATTGTGATGACAAGGGCATGAAGCAATGTGATCCCAAGGTTCATGGAGGACTGTGATGACAATGGAAGTGGAGTATTTTGATGACAAACACATAGAGAATTGTAATGACAAGGTCATGTAGCATTTTGCTGACAAAGTCATGGAGCATTGTGATGACAGGTGTCATGGAGCACTGTGATGACAAGCGTCACGGAGCATTGTGAATACAGGGGTCATAGAGCATTGGGATGACAAGGGCATGGATCATTGTGATGACAAGTGTCATGGAGCAGTGGGCTGAAAATGTTCATGGAGTATTGTGATGACAGGGGTCATGGAGCATTGTGATGACAGAGGTCAAGGAGAATTTTGATTTCATTGTGCTGACAATAGCCGGAATCAATATGATGATGGGCATGATGCATTGTGATGACAGGGCTCATGGAGCATGGAGATGAAAAGGGGCATGGAGCATTGTGATTACAGGGGTCTTGGAGCACTGTGATGACAAGGGCATGGAACATTTAATGAGAAGGCCATGGAACATTCTGATGACATGTGTCATGGTGCTTTGTGATGACAAGGGCATGGAGCATTGTGATTACAGGGGTCTTGGAGCATTGTGATGACAAGTGTCATGGAGCCTTGTGATTACAAGGCCATGGAATATCGTGATGGATGGCGTCATGGAGCACTGTTATGACAGGGGTAATGGAGCATTGTGATGAGAAGGGCATGGAGCATTGTGATTACAAGTTTTATGGAGCATTGCAATGAGAAAATTGTGGACCGTTGTGATGAAAAGTGCGTGGCAAATTGTGATGAAAAGGGTCATGGAGCATTTTTTTGACAAAGGCATGGAGCATTGTGATGACAAGGGTCACGGAGTATTGTGATGAAATGTTCATGGAGCATTGTGGTTACAAACGACACAGAGCCTTGTGATGACGCGGGTAAGGAGCATTGTGATGACAAATGTTATGAAGCATTGTGATGACTGGACTCACGGAGCATTGTCATGACAGGGGTCATGGTGCATTGTGATGACAAGGGCATGGAGCATTGTGATGACAGGGGCATGGAGCATTCGTCTGACAACTTTCATAGATTATTGTGAGGACAGTGGACATGGTGCATTGTGATGACAAGGGCATGGATCATTGTGATGAGAAGGTCATGGAGTATTGTGAAGACAGTTGTCAGGGAGCATTGTGATGACATATGTCATGGCCCATTGCGATGACAATAGCAGGGAGCCTTGTGATGCCAAATGTAATGGAGGATTGTGTTGACAAATATAATGGAGCACTGTGATGACTAGGGCTTGGAGCATTATGATGACAAGGGCCATTGAGAATTTTCAGGACAAGGTCGTGAAGCATTGTGATGACAATATCCTGGAGCATTGTGATGAGAAAAACATGGAGCCTTGTGATGAGAAATCTCATGGAGCATACTGATGAAAATGGACATGGACCATTGTGATTACAGGCGTCTTGGAACATTGTGATGACATGTGCATGGAGCATTGTGAGGAGAAGGCCAAGAGCATTCTGAAGACATGCGTCCTTTAGCTTTGTGATGACAAGGGCATGGAGCATTGTGATTACATGGGTCTTGGAGCATTGTGATGAAAAAGCATGGAGCCTTGTCATGACAGGGTTCAAGGAGCATACAGACAACAAGTGTCAGGGAGCATTTTGATGACAAGTGTATTGAGCATCGTGATGACAATGGTCATGGAGCATTGTGATGAGAAGACCATGGATAACTGTGATGACGAGCGTCATGGTGCATTGTGATGACAAGTGTTTTGGAATATTGTGATCACAAGCGTTTGGAGCATTGTTATGACAGAGATCATGGAGCATTTTGATTTCATTATGATGGCAATAGCATGAAGCATTATGATGATGGTCATGGTGCATTGTGATGACAGGGTTCATGAAACATTGAGATGAAAATGGGCATGGATCATTGTGGTTACAGGGTTCTTGGAGCATTGTGATGAGAAGGGTCATGGAGCCTTGTGATGACAAGGCCATGGAACATCGTGATGGCAGGGGTCATGGATCATGGGTATGACAGGGATAATGGAGCATTGTGATGGCAGGGCAAGGAGCATTGTGATGAGAAGGCTATGGAGCATTCTGATGATATGTGTCATGGAGGTTTGTGATGACAAGGACATGAAGCAATGTGATGAGAACCTTAATGGAGCATTGTGATGACAATGACATGGAGCATTGTGATGACAAGGGTTATGGATCTTTGTGATGACAAAGGTCATGGAGCATTTTGATGACAAGGGTGTTGTGCATTGTGATGAGGAGGGTAGGGAGCATTGTGATGACAGGGTCATGGAGCAATTTGATGTAAAGTGTCAAGGAATATTTTGATGACAGTGGTTATGGAACATTGTGATGCCAGGGGTCATCGAACATTGTGATGATAAGTGCATGTAGCATTGTGATGACAGGAGTCATGGCATATTTTGATGACAGGGGTGAGGGAATATTGTGACGAATATTGATGTAACATTGTGACATCAGTGGTGAGAGAGCATTTTGGTGAGAATTCCATGGAGCCTTGTGATGAAAAGGTTCATGGAGCATTGTGATGTCAAGATTGGGGAGCACTGTGATGACAAGCGCATGGTGCATTGGGATGACATGTGTCATGGAGCATTGTGCTGACAAGCGCATGGAGCATTGTGATGACAAGGGTCATGGAGCATTGTGCTGAGAAAGGCATAGAGCATTGTGATGACAAAGGTCAAAGAGCATTGTGATGAAAAGTTCATGGAGCATTGTGGTTAAAATGGTCACAGAGACTGTTGATGACGAGGTCATGGACAATTGTGATGACAAAGGTCATGAAGCATTGTGATAACTGGAGTCACGGAGCATTGTGATGACAGGGGTCATGGAGCATTGTGATAACAAGGGCATGGAGTATTGTGATGACAAGGGCATGGAATATTGGTCTAATAAGTTTCATGGATTATTGCGATGACAGTTGGAATGGCGCATTGTGATGACAACGGCATGGAGCATTGTGATGACCAGGTCATGCAGTATTGGGAAGACAGGTGTCAGGGAGCATTGTGATGACATATGTAATGGCCCATTGTGAAGACAATGGCATGGAGCATTGTGATGCCATGTGTCATGGAGGATTCTGATGAAAAAGGTAATGGAGCATTGTGATGACAATGGCTTGGAGCATTGTGATGACAAGGGTCAGGGAGCATTGAGCTGACAAGTGCATGGATAATTGTGATGACAAGGGTCATGGAGCATTCTGATGACAAGCTTGTGGAGTATTTTGATGGCAATGGCATGGAGCATTGTGATGAAAACGGCATGGGGCATACTGATGAAAAAGGCATGGAGACTTTTCGTGACAGTGTTCAAGGAGCATTCTGATGGCAAGTGTCAGGGAGCATTGTGATGACAAGTGTATTGAGAATTGTGATGACAAAGGTCATGGAGCATTGTGATGAAAAGGGCATGGAGTATTGTGATGACAGGCATCATGGAGCGTTGTGATGACAAGTGTTATGGAACATTGTGATCACAAGGGTTTGGAGCATTGTGATGACAGAGGTCATGGATCCTTTTGATTTCAAGGAGCATGGAGCATTGTGATGACAAGGGCATGAAGCAATGTGATCCCAAGGTTCATGGAGGATTGTGATTACAACGGTAATGGAGTATTGTGATGACAAGCACATAGAGCATTACAATGACAAGGTCATGTAGCATTTTGCTAACAAAGGCATGGAGCATTGTGATGACAAGTGTCATGGCGCACTGTGATAACAAGCGTCACAGAGCATTGTGAATACAGGGGTCATGTAGCATTGGGATGACAAGGGCATGGATGATTTTGATGACAAGGGTCATGGAGCATTGGGTTGAAAATGTTCATGGAGTACTGTGATGACAGGGGTCATGGAGCATTGTGATGACAGAGGTCATGGAGAATTTTGATTTCATTGTGCTGACAATAGCCGGAAGCATTATGATGATTGGCATGATGCATTGTGATGAGAGGGTTTATGGAGCATTGAGATGAAAAGGGGCCTGGAGCACTGTGATTACAGGGGTCTTGGAGCATTTTGATGACAAGGGCATGGAGCATTGTGATTACAGGGTTCTTGGAGCATTGTGATGACAAGAGCATGGAACATTGGGATGAGAATGTCATGGAGCGTTCTGATGACATGCATCATGGAGCTTTGTGATGACAAGGGCTTGGAACATTGTGATTACAGGGCTCTTGGAGCATTGTGATGACAAGGGCAGTGAACAATGGGATGAGAATGTCATGGAGCGTTCTGATGACATGCATCATGGAGCTTTGTGAGGACAAGGGCATGGAACATTGTGATTACAGGGGTCTTGGAGCACTGTGAGGGAAAGGGCATGTGACATTGTGATGAAAAATGCATGGAGCCTTGTCATGACAGGGTTCAAGGAGCATACTGATGACAAGTGTCAGGGACCATTGTGATGACAAGGGTATTGAGCACTGTGATGACAAATGTCATGGAGCATTGTGATTAGAAGACCATGGATACTTGTGATGACGAGCGTTATGTGGAGCTCTGATGATAGGTGTTATGGAATATTGTGATCACAAGGATTTGGAGCATTGTGATGACAGAGGTCATAGAGCATTTTGATTTCATTGTGATGACAATAGCATGAAGCATTATGATGATGCACATTTGGTGCATTGTGATGACAGCGTTCATGGAGCATTGAGATGAAAAGGGGCATGGAGCATTATGATTACAGGAGTCTTGGATCATTGTGATGAAAAGGGCATGGAACATTGGTCTGAAATGTTTCATGGATTATTGTGATGAGAGGGGGCAAGGAGCATTGTGATAACAAGGGAACGGAACACTGTGATACATGGTTCATGGAGGATTGTAATGAGAAGCACATGGAGCATTGTGAGAAGAATGGCATCGAGCATTGTGATGAAATGCATCATGGATCGTGTGATGACAAGGGCTTTGAACAATGTGATGAGAGGTTTTTGGAGCATTGTGATGACAATGGCATGGAGCATTGTGATGCCAAGGGTCATGGAGTTTGGTGATGACAAAGGTCATGGAGCATTTTGATGACAAGTGTGTGGTGCATTCTCTTGTGATGGGCAGGGAGCATTGTGATGACAGGGTCATGGAGCAATTTGATGAAAAGTGTCATGGAACATTTTGATGACAGGGGTTATGGAACATTGTGATGTCAGGAGTCATGGAACATTTTCATGACAGTGTTGTGGACCATTCTGATTAGAGGGGAGTGGGTGTATTGTGATGACTAGTGAGGGAACATTTTGATATCATTCGTGAGAGAGCATTTTGATAAGAAGTGCATGGAGCATTGTGAGGACAAGTTTTATGGAGCATTGTGATGACAAGCTTGTGGAGCACTGTGATGACAAGCACATGGCACATTGTGATGACATGGGTCATGGAGCAATGTGATGACAAGGGACACCGAGCATTGTGATGAAAATTTCATGGAGCATTTTGGTGACAAAGGTCACAGAGCCTAGTGATGACGAGGGCATGGACCATTGTGATACAAAGGTGATGAAGCATTGTGATGACTGGAGTCACGGAGCATTGTGATGACAGGGGTCATAGAGCTTTGTGATGAAAAGGCAATGAGCATTGTGATGACAGGGGCATGGAGCATTGGCCTGACATGTTTCATGGATTATTGTGATGACAGTGGGCATGGTGCAATGTGATGACAAAGGCATGGAGCATTGTGATGAGAAGGTCATGGAGTATTTTGAAGACAGGTCTCAGGGAGCATTGTGATGACATATGTCATGGTCCATTGCGATGACAATGGAATGGAATATTGTGATGCCAAGTGTCATGGAGGATTGTGATGACAAATGTAATGGAGCATTTTGATGACAAGGGCTTGGAGCATTGTGATGACAATGGACATGGAGCATTGTGATGACAAGGGCATGGAGCATTGTGATGACAAGGGCCATTGAGAATTTTGATGACAAGTTCATGAAGCATTGTGATGAGAAGCACATGGAGCTTCCTATGACAGGGGTCATGGAGCATTGTGATGAAAAGTGCATACAGAATTGTGATGACAAATCATGTAACACGGTGATGAGAAGTGTCATGGAGCATAGTGATGCCAAGAACGAGGAGAATTGTGATGACAGTGGACATGGAGCATTGTGATGACCAGGGCATGGAGCATTGTGATGGCAAGACCGTGGAGCTTTGTGATGAGAAGACCATGGATAATTGTGATGACGAGCGTCATGGAGCACTGTAATGACAAGGGGAATGGAGCATTGTGATGAGAGTGGCCATGGAGCATTGTGATGACAAGGGTCATGGAGCATTTTGATGACAAGGGCGTGGAGAATTGTGATGAGAAGACGATGGATAATTGTGATGACGAGCGTCATGGAGCACAGTAATGACAAGGGGTATGGAGCATTGTGATGACAGTGGCCATGGAGCATTGTGATGACAAGTGTCATGGAGCATTCTGATGACAAGCTTGTGGAGTATTGTGACGACAATGGCATGGAGCATTGTGATGAAAAGGGCATGGAGCATTGTGATAAAAAAGGCATGAAGCCATTTCATGACAGGTTTCAAGGAGCATTCTGACGACAAGTGTCAGGGAACATTGTGATGACAAGTGTATTGAGAATGGTGATGAAAAAGATCATGGAGCATTTTGACGAAAAGGGCATGGAGTATTGTGATGACAGGCATCATGGAGCGTTGTGATGACAAGTGTTATGGAACATTGTGATCACAAGGGTTTGGAGCATTGTGATGATAGAAGTCATGGATAATTTTGTTTTCAAGGAGCATGGAGCATTGGGATGACAAGGGCATGAAGCAATGTGATCCCAAGGTTCATGGAGGATTGTGATGACAATGGTAATGGAGTATTGTGATGACAAGCAAATGGAGCATTGTGATGACAAGGTCATGTAGCATTTTGCTGACACAGGCATGGAGCATTGTGATGATAAGGGTCATGGAGCACTGTGATGAGAAGCATCACGGATCATTGTGATTACAGGGGTCATGGAGCATAGGGATGGCAAGGCCATGGATCATTGTGATGACAAGTGTCATGGAGCATTGGGCTGAAAATGTTCATGGAGCATTGTGATGACTAGGGAATGGAGCATTGTGATGACAAGAGTCCCGGATCACTGTGTTGTCAGGGGTCATGGAGCGCTGTGATGACAGTGGTCATGGAGCATTGTGATGATAGGGATCATGAAGCATTGTGTTGAGAAGTTCCTGGAGAATTGGACTGAAAATGTTCAGGAAGTATTGTGAGGACTGGGGTCATGGAGCATTGTGATGACAAGGGAATGGAGCACTGTGATGAAAAGTTCCTGGAACATTGTGATGAGAAGACCATGGAGCCTTGTAATAACAAGTCTCATGGAGCATTCTGATGAAAAGGGGCATGGAGTATTGTGATTACAGGGGTCTTGGAGCACTGTGATGACAAGGGCATGGAGCACTGTGATTACTGGTGTCTTGGAGCATTGTGATGAAATTGGCATGGATCATTGTTATGAAAATGGTATGGAGCCTTCTCATGACAGGGTTCCAGGAGCATACTGATGACAAGTGTCAGGGAGCATTGTGATGAAAAGTTTATAGAGCATTGTGATGACAAAGGTCATGGAGCACTGTGATGAGAAGAGCATGGATAATTGTGATGATGAGCCTCATGGGGCGTTGTGATGATAAGTGTTATAGAACATTGTGATCACAAGGATTTGGGGCATTGTGATGAGACAGATCATCGAATATTTTGATTTCATTGTGATGACAAGAGCCTGAAGCATTATGATGACGGGCATGGTGCCTTTTGATGACAGGGTTCATGGAGCACTGAGATGCAAAGGGGCATGGAGCATTGTGATTAGAGGGTTCATGGAGCATTGTGATGACAATGGCATGGAGCATTGAGATGCCAAGGGTCATGGAGCTTTGTGATGACAAAGGTCATTGAGCAATTTGATGACAAGGGGTGGTGCAATGTGATGAGAAGGGCAGGGAGCATTGTGATGACAGGGTCATAGAGCAATTTGATGAAAAGGGTCATGGAATATTTTGATGACAGGGGTTATGGAACATTGTGATGTCAGGGGTCATCGAACTTTGTGATGATAAGTGCATGTAGCATTGCAAAGACAGGAGTCATGGAACATTGTGATGACAGTGGTGAGGGAGTATTGTGATGAATAGTGATGTAACATTGTGATATCTGTGGTGAGAGAGCATTTTGATGAGAAGTGCATGGAGAATTGTGATGACAAGTTTTATGGAGCATTGTGGTGACAAGATTGTGGAGCACTGTGATGACAAGTGCAGGGTGCATTGTGATGACATGGGTCATGGTGCATTGTGCTGACAAGCGCATGGAGCACTGTGATGACAAGGGTCATGGAGCATTGTGCTGAGGAAGGCATAGAGCATTGTGATGACAAGGGTCAAAGAGCATTGTGATGAAAATTTCATGGAGCAATGTGGTTAAATATGTCACAGAGACTGTGGATGACGAGGGCATGGACCATTGTGATGACAAAGGTCATGAAGCATTGTGATGAATCGATTCATGGAGCATTGTGATGACAGGGGTCATGGAGCATTGTGATAACAAGGGCATGGAGCATTGTGATGACAAGGGCAGGGAACATTGGTCTAATAAGTTTCATGGATTATTGCAATGACAGTTGGAATGGCGCATTGTGATGACAAAGGCATGGAGCATTGTGATGACCAGGTCATGCAGTATTGTGAAGAGAGGTGTCAGGGAGCATTGTGATGACATATGTAATGGCCCATTGTGATGACAATGGCATGGAGCATTGTGATGCCAAGTGTCACGGAGGATTCTGATGACAATGGAAATGGAGCATTGTTATGACAATGGCTTGGAGCATTGTGATGACAAGGGTCAGGGAGCATTGTGCTGACAAGTGCATGGAGAATTTTGATGACAAGCTTGTGGAGTATTTTGATGACAATGGCATGGATCATTGTGATGAAAACTGCATGGGCATTGTGATGAAAAAGGCATGGAGCATTTTCGTGTCAGGGTTCAAGGAGCATTCTGATGACAAGTGTCAGGGAGCATTGTGATGACAAGTGTATTGAGAATTGTGATGACAAAGGTCATGGAGCATTGTGATGAAAAAGGCATGGAGTAATGTGATGACAGGCATCTTAGAGCGTTGTGATGACAAGTGCTATGGAACATTGTGATCACAAGGGTTTGGAGCATTGTGATGACAGAGGTCATGGATCATTTAGATTTCAAGGAGCATGGAGCATTGTGATGACAAGGGCATGAAGCAATGTGATCCCAAGGTTCATGGAGGACTGTGATGACAATGGGAATGGAGTATTGTGATGACAAGCGCATAGAGCATTGCAATGACAAGGTCAGGTAGTATTTTGCTGACAAAGGCATGGAGCATTGTGATGACAGGTGCCATGGAGCCCTGTGATGACAAGCGTCACGGAGCATTGTGAATACAGGGGTCATGGAGCATTGGGATGACAAGGGCATGGATGATTTTGATGACAAGGGTCATGGAGCATTGGGCTGAAAATGTTCATGGAATATTGTGATGACAGGGATCATGCAGCATTTTGATGACAAGTTCCTGGAGCACTTTGATGAGAAGACAATGGAGACTTGTGATGACAAGTCTCATGGAGCATTTTGATGAAAAGGGACATGGAGCATTGTGATTACAGGGGTCTTGGAGCATTGTGATGACAAGGGCATGGAGCATTGTGATGAGAAGGCCATGGAGCATTCTGATGACATACATCATTGAGCATTATGATGACAAGGGCATGGAGCATTGTGATTACAGGGGTCTTGGAGCATTGTGATTAAAATGACATGGATCATTGTGATGAAAAAGGCATGGAGACGTGTCATGACAGGGTTAATGGAGCATACTGATGACAAGTGTCAGGGAGCATTGTGATAACAAGTGTATTAAGCATTGTGATGACAAAGGTCATGGAGCATTGTGATGAGAAGACCATGGATAATTGTGATGATGAGCGTCAAGGGGTGTTGTGATGATAAGTGTTATGGAACACTGTGATCACCAGGGTTTGGAGCATTGTGATGACAGAGGTCATGGAGCATTTTGATTTCATTGTGATGACAATAGCCTGAAGCATTATGATGATGGGCATCGTCCATTGTGATGACAGGGTTCATGGAGCATTGAGATGAAAAGACGCATGGAGCATTTTGATTACAAGGGTCTTGGAGCATTGTGATGACAAGGGCATAGATAATTTTGATGACAGGGCCATGGAACATTCTGATGACATGCGTCATGTAGCTTTTTGATGACAAGGGCATGGAGCATTTTGATTAGATGGGTCGTGGAGCATTGTGATGACAAGTGTCAGGGAGCCTTGTGATGACAAGGCCGTGGAACATTGTGATGGCAGGTGTCATGGAGCATAGTTATGACAGAGGTAAAGGAGCATTGTGATGACAAAGGTCATGGAGCATTGTGATGAAAAGGGCATGGGATTTTGTGATGACAGTCATCATGGAGCATTGTGATGACAAGTGTTATGGAACTTTGGGATCACAATGGTTTGGAGCATTGTGATGACAGAGGTCATGGATCCTTTTGATTTCAAGGAGCATGGAGCATTGTGATGACAAGGGCATGAAGCAATGTGATCCCAAGGTTCATGGAGGACTGTGATGACAATGGAAGTGGAGTATTTTGATGACAAACACATAGAGAATTGTAATGACAAGGTCATGTAGCATTTTGCTGACAAAGTCATGGAGCATTGTGATGACAGGTGTCATGGAGCACTGTGATGACAAGCGTCACGGAGCATTGTGAATACAGGGGTCATAGAGCATTGGGATGACAAGGGCATGGATCATTGTGATGACAAGTGTCATGGAGCAGTGGGCTGAAAATGTTCATGGAGTATTGTGATGACAGGGGTCATGGAGCATTGTGATGACAGAGGTCAAGGAGAATTTTGATTTCATTGTGCTGACAATAGCCGGAATCAATATGATGATGGGCATGATGCATTGTGATGACAGGGCTCATGGAGCATGGAGATGAAAAGGGGCATGGAGCATTGTGATTACAGGGGTCTTGGAGCACTGTGATGACAAGGGCATGGAACATTTAATGAGAAGGCCATGGAACATTCTGATGACATGTGTCATGGTGCTTTGTGATGACAAGGGCATGGAGCATTGTGATTACAGGGGTCTTGGAGCATTGTGATGACAAGTGTCATGGAGCCTTGTGATTACAAGGCCATGGAATATCGTGATGGATGGCGTCATGGAGCACTGTTATGACAGGGGTAATGGAGCATTGTGATGAGAAGGGCATGGAGCATTGTGATTACAAGTTTTATGGAGCATTGCAATGAGAAAATTGTGGACCGTTGTGATGAAAAGTGCGTGGCAAATTGTGATGAAAAGGGTCATGGAGCATTTTTTTGACAAAGGCATGGAGCATTGTGATGACAAGGGTCACGGAGTATTGTGATGAAATGTTCATGGAGCATTGTGGTTACAAACGACACAGAGCCTTGTGATGACGCGGGTAAGGAGCATTGTGATGACAAATGTTATGAAGCATTGTGATGACTGGACTCACGGAGCATTGTCATGACAGGGGTCATGGTGCATTGTGATGAGAAGGGCATGGAGCATTGTGATGACAGGGGCATGGAGCATTCGTCTGACAACTTTCATAGATTATTGTGAGGACAGTGGACATGGTGCATTGTGATGACAAGGGCATGGATCATTGTGATGAGAAGGTCATGGAGTATTGTGAAGACAGTTGTCAGGGAGCATTGTGATGACATATGTCATGGCCCATTGCGATGACAATAGCAGGGAGCCTTGTGATGCCAAATGTAATGGAGGATTGTGTTGACAAATATAATGGAGCACTGTGATGACTAGGGCTTGGAGCATTATGATGACAAGGGCCATTGAGAATTTTCAGGACAAGGTCGTGAAGCATTGTGATGACAATATCCTGGAGCATTGTGATGAGAAAAACATGGAGCCTTGTGATGAGAAATCTCATGGAGCATACTGATGAAAATGGACATGGACCATTGTGATTACAGGCGTCTTGGAACATTGTGATGACATGTGCATGGAGCATTGTGAGGAGAAGGCCAAGAGCATTCTGAAGACATGCGTCCTTTAGCTTTGTGATGACAAGGGCATGGAGCATTGTGATTACATGGGTCTTGGAGCATTGTGATGAAAAAGCATGGAGCCTTGTCATGACAGGGTTCAAGGAGCATACAGACAACAAGTGTCAGGGAGCATTTTGATGACAAGTGTATTGAGCATCGTGATGACAATGGTCATGGAGCATTGTGATGAGAAGACCATGGATAACTGTGATGACGAGCGTCATGGTGCATTGTGATGACAAGTGTTTTGGAATATTGTGATCACAAGCGTTTGGAGCATTGTTATGACAGAGATCATGGAGCATTTTGATTTCATTATGATGGCAATAGCATGAAGCATTATGATGATGGTCATGGTGCATTGTGATGACAGGGTTCATGAAACATTGAGATGAAAATGGGCATGGATCATTGTGGTTACAGGGTTCTTGGAGCATTGTGATGAGAAGGGTCATGGAGCCTTGTGATGACAAGGCCATGGAACATCGTGATGGCAGGGGTCATGGATCATGGGTATGACAGGGATAATGGAGCATTGTGATGGCAGGGCAAGGAGCATTGTGATGAGAAGGCTATGGAGCATTCTGATGATATGTGTCATGGAGGTTTGTGATGAAAAGGACATGAAGCAATGTGATGAGAACCTTAATGGAGCATTGTGATGACAATGACATGGAGCATTGTGATGACAAGGGTTATGGATCTTTGTGATGACAAAGGTCATGGAGCATTTTGATGACAAGGGTGTTGTGCATTGTGATGAGGAGGGTAGGGAGCATTGTGATGACAGGGTCATGGAGCAATTTGATGTAAAGTGTCAAGGAATATTTTGATGACAGTGGTTATGGAACATTGTGATGCCAGGGGTCATCGAACATTGTGATGATAAGTGCATGTAGCATTGTGATGACAGGAGTCATGGCATATTTTGATGACAGGGGTGAGGGAATATTGTGACGAATATTGATGTAACATTGTGACATCAGTGGTGAGAGAGCATTTTGGTGAGAATTCCATGGAGCCTTGTGATGAAAAGGTTCATGGAGCATTGTGATGTCAAGATTGGGGAGCACTGTGATGACAAGCGCATGGTGCATTGGGATGACATGTGTCATGGAGCATTGTGCTGACAAGCGCATGGAGCATTGTGATGACAAGGGTCATGGAGCATTGTGCTGAGAAAGGCATAGAGCATTGTGATGACAAAGGTCAAAGAGCATTGTGATGAAAAGTTCATGGAGCATTGTGGTTAAAATGGTCACAGAGACTGTTGATGACGAGGTCATGGACAATTGTGATGACAAAGGTCATGAAGCATTGTGATAACTGGAGTCACGGAGCATTGTGATGACAGGGGTCATGGAGCATTGTGATAACAAGGGCATGGAGTATTGTGATGACAAGGGCATGGAATATTGGTCTAATAAGTTTCATGGATTATTGTGATGACAGTTGGAATGGCGCATTGTGATGACAACGGCATGGAGCATTGTGATGACCAGGTCATGCAGTATTGGGAAGACAGGTGTCAGGGAGCATTGTGATGACATATGTAATGGCCCATTGTGAAGACAATGGCATGGAGCATTGTGATGCCATGTGTCATGGAGGATTCTGATGAAAAAGGTAATGGAGCATTGTGATGACAATGGCTTGGAGCATTGTGATGACAAGGGTCAGGGAGCATTGAGCTGACAAGTGCATGGATAATTGTGATGACAAGGGTCATGGAGCATTCTGATGACAAGCTTGTGGAGTATTTTGATGGCAATGGCATGGAGCATTGTGATGAAAACGGCATGGGGCATACTGATGAAAAAGGCATGGAGCCTTTTCGTGACAGTGTTCAAGGAGCATTCTGATGACAAGTGTCAGGGAGCATTGTGATGACAAGTGTATTGAGAATTGTGATGACAAAGGTCATGGAGCATTGTGATGAAAAGGCCATGGAGTATTGTGATGACAGGCATCATGGAGCGTTGTGATGACAAGTGTTATGGAACATTGTGATCACAAGGGTTTGGAGCATTGTGATGACAGAGGTCATGGATCCTTTTGATTTCAAGGAGCATGGAGCATTGTGATGACAAGGGCATGAAGCAATGTGATCCCAAGGTTCATGGAGGATTGTGATTACAACGGTAATGGAGTATTGTGATGACAAGCACATAGAGCATTACAATGACAAGGTCATGTAGCATTTTGCTAACAAAGGCATGGAGCATTGTGATGACAAGTGTCATGGCGCACTGTGATAACAAGCGTCACAGAGCATTGTGAATACAGGGGTCATGTAGCATTGGGATGACAAGGGCATGGATGATTTTGATGACAAGGGTCATGGAGCATTGGGTTGAAAATGTTCATGGAGTACTGTGATGACAGGGGTCATGGAGCATTGTGATGACAGAGGTCATGGAGAATTTTGATTTCATTGTGCTGACAATAGCCGGAAGCATTATGATGATTGGCATGATGCATTGTGATGAGAGGGTTTATGGAGCATTGAGATGAAAAGGGGCCTGGAGCACTGTGATTACAGGGGTCTTGGAGCATTTTGATGACAAGGGCATGGAGCATTGTGATTACAGGGTTCTTGGAGCATTGTGATGACAAGAGCATGGAACATTGGGATGAGAATGTCATGGAGCGTTCTGATGACATGCATCATGGAGCTTTGTGATGACAAGGGCTTGGAACATTGTGATTACAGGGCTCTTGGAGCATTGTGATGACAAGGGCAGTGAACAATGGGATGAGAATGTCATGGAGCGTTCTGATGACATGCATCATGGAGCTTTGTGAGGACAAGGGCATGGAACATTGTGATTACAGGGGTCTTGGAGCACTGTGAGGGAAAGGGCATGTGACATTGTGATGAAAAATGCATGGAGCCTTGTCATGACAGGGTTCAAGGAGCATACTGATGACAAGTGTCAGGGACCATTGTGATGACAAGGGTATTGAGCACTGTGATGACAAATGTCATGGAGCATTGTGATTAGAAGACCATGGATACTTGTGATGACGAGCGTTATGTGGAGCTCTGATGATAGGTGTTATGGAATATTGTGATCACAAGGATTTGGAGCATTGTGATGACAGAGGTCATAGAGCATTTTGATTTCATTGTGATGACAATAGCATGAAGCATTATGATGATGCACATTTGGTGCATTGTGATGACAGCGTTCATGGAGCATTGAGATGAAAAGGGGCATGGAGCATTATGATTACAGGAGTCTTGGATCATTGTGATGAAAAGGGCATGGAACATTGGTCTGAAATGTTTCATGGATTATTGTGATGAGAGGGGGCAAGGAGCATTGTGATAACAAGGGAACGGAACACTGTGATACATGGTTCATGGAGGATTGTAATGAGAAGCGCATGGAGCATTGTGAGAAGAATGGCATCGAGCATTGTGATGAAATGCATCATGGATCGTGTGATGACAAGGGCTTTGAACAATGTGATGAGAGGTTTTTGGAGCATTGTGATGACAATGGCATGGAGCATTGTGATGCCAAGGGTCATGGAGTTTGGTGATGACAAAGGTCATGGAGCATTTTGATGACAAGTGTGTGGTGCATTCTCTTGTGATGGGCAGGGAGCATTGTGATGACAGGGTCATGGAGCAATTTGATGAAAAGTGTCATGGAACATTTTGATGACAGGGGTTATGGAACATTGTGATGTCAGGAGTCATGGAACATTTTCATGACAGTGTTGTGGACCATTGTGATTAGAGGGGAGTGGGTGTATTGTGATGACTAGTGAGGGAACATTTTGATATCATTCGTGAGAGAGCATTTTGATAAGAAGTGCATGGAGCATTGTGAGGACAAGTTTTATGGAGCATTGTGATGACAAGCTTGTGGAGCACTGTGATGACAAGCACATGGCACATTGTGATGACATGGGTCATGGAGCAATGTGATGACAAGGGACACCGAGCATTGTGATGAAAATTTCATGGAGCATTTTGGTGACAAAGGTCACAGAGCCTAGTGATGACGAGGGCATGGACCATTGTGATACAAAGGTGATGAAGCATTGTGATGACTGGAGTCACGGAGCATTGTGATGACAGGGGTCATAGAGCTTTGTGATGAAAAGGCAATGAGCATTGTGATGACAGGGGCATGGAGCATTGGCCTGACATGTTTCATGGATTATTGTGATGACAGTGGGCATGGTGCAATGTGATGACAAAGGCATGGAGCATTGTGATGAGAAGGTCATGGAGTATTTTGAAGACAGGTCTCAGGGAGCATTGTGATGACATATGTCATGGTCCATTGCGATGACAATGGAATGGAATATTGTGATGCCAAGTGTCATGGAGGATTGTGATGACAAATGTAATGGAGCATTTTGATGACAAGGGCTTGGAGCATTGTGATGACAATGGACATGGAGCATTGTGATGACAAGGGCATGGAGCATTGTGATGACAAGGGCCATTGAGAATTTTGATGACAAGTTCATGAAGCATTGTGATGAGAAGCACATGGAGCTTCCTATGACAGGGGTCATGGAGCATTGTGATGAAAAGTGCATACAGAATTGTGATGACAAATCATGTAACACGGTGATGAGAAGTGTCATGGAGCATAGTGATGCCAAGAACGAGGAGAATTGTGATGACAGTGGACATGGAGCATTGTGATGACCAGGGCATGGAGCATTGTGATGGCAAGACCGTGGAGCTTTGTGATGAGAAGACCATGGATAATTGTGATGACGAGCGTCATGGAGCACTGTAATGACAAGGGGAATGGAGCATTGTGATGAGAGTGGCCATGGAGCATTGTGATGACAAGGGTCATGGAGCATTTTGATGACAAGGGCGTGGAGAATTGTGATGAGAAGACGATGGATAATTGTGATGACGAGCGTCATGGAGCACAGTAATGACAAGGGGTATGGAGCATTGTGATGACAGTGGCCATGGAGCATTGTGATGACAAGTGTCATGGAGCATTCTGATGACAAGCTTGTGGAGTATTGTGACGACAATGGCATGGAGCATTGTGATGAAAAGGGCATGGAGCATTGTGATAAAAAAGGCATGAAGCCATTTCATGACAGGTTTCAAGGAGCATTCTGACGACAAGTGTCAGGGAACATTGTGATGACAAGTGTATTGAGAATGGTGATGAAAAAGATCATGGAGCATTTTGACGAAAAGGGCATGGAGTATTGTGATGACAGGCATCATGGAGCGTTGTGATGACAAGTGTTATGGAACATTGTGATCACAAGGGTTTGGAGCATTGTGATGATAGAAGTCATGGATAATTTTGTTTTCAAGGAGCATGGAGCATTGGGATGACAAGGGCATGAAGCAATGTGATCCCAAGGTTCATGGAGGATTGTGATGACAATGGTAATGGAGTATTGTGATGACAAGCAAATGGAGCATTGTGATGACAAGGTCATGTAGCATTTTGCTGACACAGGCATGGAGCATTGTGATGATAAGGGTCATGGAGCACTGTGATGAGAAGCATCACGGATCATTGTGATTACAGGGGTCATGGAGCATAGGGATGGCAAGGCCATGGATCATTGTGATGACAAGTGTCATGGAGCATTGGGCTGAAAATGTTCATGGAGCATTGTGATGACTAGGGAATGGAGCATTGTGATGACAAGAGTCCCGGATCACTGTGTTGTCAGGGGTCATGGAGCGCTGTGATGACAGTGGTCATGGAGCATTGTGATGATAGGGATCATGAAGCATTGTGTTGAGAAGTTCCTGGAGAATTGGACTGAAAATGTTCAGGAAGTATTGTGAGGACTGGGGTCATGGAGCATTGTGATGACAAGGGAATGGAGCACTGTGATGAAAAGTTCCTGGAACATTGTGATGAGAAGACCATGGAGCCTTGTAATAACAAGTCTCATGGAGCATTCTGATGAAAAGGGGCATGGAGTATTGTGATTACAGGGGTCTTGGAGCACTGTGATGACAAGGGCATGGAGCACTGTGATTACTGGTGTCTTGGAGCATTGTGATGAAATTGGCATGGATCATTGTTATGAAAATGGTATGGAGCCTTCTCATGACAGGGTTCCAGGAGCATACTGATGACAAGTGTCAGGGAGCATTGTGATGAAAAGTTTATAGAGCATTGTGATGACAAAGGTCATGGAGCACTGTGATGAGAAGAGCATGGATAATTGTGATGATGAGCCTCATGGGGCGTTGTGATGATAAGTGTTATAGAACATTGTGATCACAAGGATTTGGGGCATTGTGATGAGACAGATCATCGAATATTTTGATTTCATTGTGATGACAAGAGCCTGAAGCATTATGATGACGGGCATGGTGCCTTTTGATGACAGGGTTCATGGAGCACTGAGATGCAAAGGGGCATGGAGCATTGTGATTAGAGGGTTCATGGAGCATTGTGATGACAATGGCATGGAGCATTGAGATGCCAAGGGTCATGGAGCTTTGTGATGACAAAGGTCATTGAGCAATTTGATGACAAGGGGTGGTGCAATGTGATGAGAAGGGCAGGGAGCATTGTGATGACAGGGTCATAGAGCAATTTGATGAAAAGGGTCATGGAATATTTTGATGACAGGGGTTATGGAACATTGTGATGTCAGGGGTCATCGAACTTTGTGATGATAAGTGCATGTAGCATTGCAAAGACAGGAGTCATGGAACATTGTGATGACAGTGGTGAGGGAGTATTGTGATGAATAGTGATGTAACATTGTGATATCTGTGGTGAGAGAGCATTTTGATGAGAAGTGCATGGAGAATTGTGATGACAAGTTTTATGGAGCATTGTGGTGACAAGATTGTGGAGCACTGTGATGACAAGTGCAGGGTGCATTGTGATGACATGGGTCATGGTGCATTGTGCTGACAAGCGCATGGAGCACTGTGATGACAAGGGTCATGGAGCATTGTGCTGAGGAAGGCATAGAGCATTGTGATGACAAGGGTCAAAGAGCATTGTGATGAAAATTTCATGGAGCAATGTGGTTAAATATGTCACAGAGACTGTGGATGACGAGGGCATGGACCATTGTGATGACAAAGGTCATGAAGCATTGTGATGAATCGATTCATGGAGCATTGTGATGACAGGGGTCATGGAGCATTGTGATAACAAGGGCATGGAGCATTGTGATGACAAGGGCAGGGAACATTGGTCTAATAAGTTTCATGGATTATTGCAATGACAGTTGGAATGGCGCATTGTGATGACAAAGGCATGGAGCATTGTGATGACCAGGTCATGCAGTATTGTGAAGAGAGGTGTCAGGGAGCATTGTGATGACATATGTAATGGCCCATTGTGATGACAATGGCATGGAGCATTGTGATGCCAAGTGTCACGGAGGATTCTGATGACAATGGAAATGGAGCATTGTTATGACAATGGCTTGGAGCATTGTGATGACAAGGGTCAGGGAGCATTGTGCTGACAAGTGCATGGAGAATTTTGATGACAAGCTTGTGGAGTATTTTGATGACAATGGCATGGATCATTGTGATGAAAACTGCATGGGCATTGTGATGAAAAAGGCATGGAGCATTTTCGTGTCAGGGTTCAAGGAGCATTCTGATGACAAGTGTCAGGGAGCATTGTGATGACAAGTGTATTGAGAATTGTGATGACAAAGGTCATGGAGCATTGTGATGAAAAAGGCATGGAGTAATGTGATGACAGGCATCTTAGAGCGTTGTGATGACAAGTGCTATGGAACATTGTGATCACAAGGGTTTGGAGCATTGTGATGACAGAGGTCATGGATCATTTAGATTTCAAGGAGCATGGAGCATTGTGATGACAAGGGCATGAAGCAATGTGATCCCAAGGTTCATGGAGGACTGTGATGACAATGGGAATGGAGTATTGTGATGACAAGCGCATAGAGCATTGCAATGACAAGGTCAGGTAGTATTTTGCTGACAAAGGCATGGAGCATTGTGATGACAGGTGCCATGGAGCCCTGTGATGACAAGCGTCACGGAGCATTGTGAATACAGGGGTCATGGAGCATTGGGATGACAAGGGCATGGATGATTTTGATGACAAGGGTCATGGAGCATTGGGCTGAAAATGTTCATGGAATATTGTGATGACAGGGATCATGCAGCATTTTGATGACAAGTTCCTGGAGCACTTTGATGAGAAGACAATGGAGACTTGTGATGACAAGTCTCATGGAGCATTTTGATGAAAAGGGACATGGAGCATTGTGATTACAGGGGTCTTGGAGCATTGTGATGACAAGGGCATGGAGCATTGTGATGAGAAGGCCATGGAGCATTCTGATGACATACATCATTGAGCATTATGATGACAAGGGCATGGAGCATTGTGATTACAGGGGTCTTGGAGCATTGTGATTAAAATGACATGGATCATTGTGATGAAAAAGGCATGGAGACGTGTCATGACAGGGTTAATGGAGCATACTGATGACAAGTGTCAGGGAGCATTGTGATAACAAGTGTATTAAGCATTGTGATGACAAAGGTCATGGAGCATTGTGATGAGAAGACCATGGATAATTGTGATGATGAGCGTCAAGGGGTGTTGTGATGATAAGTGTTATGGAACACTGTGATCACCAGGGTTTGGAGCATTGTGATGACAGAGGTCATGGAGCATTTTGATTTCATTGTGATGACAATAGCCTGAAGCATTATGATGATGGGCATCGTCCATTGTGATGACAGGGTTCATGGAGCATTGAGATGAAAAGACGCATGGAGCATTTTGATTACAAGGGTCTTGGAGCATTGTGATGACAAGGGCATAGAGAATTTTGATGACAGGGCCATGGAACATTCTGATGACATGCGTCATGTAGCTTTTTGATGACAAGGGCATGGAGCATTTTGATTAGATGGGTCGTGGAGCATTGTGATGACAAGTGTCAGGGAGCCTTGTGATGACAAGGCCGTGGAACATTGTGATGGCAGGTGTCATGGAGCATAGTTATGACAGAGGTAAAGGAGCATTGTGATGACAAAGGTCATGGAGCATTGTGATGAAAAGGGCATGGGATTTTGTGATGACAGTCATCATGGAGCATTGTGATGACAAGTGTTATGGAACTTTGGGATCACAATGGTTTGGAGCATTGTGATGACAGAGGTCATGGATCCTTTTGATTTCAAGGAGCATGGAGCATTGTGATGACAAGGGCATGAAGCAATGTGATCCCAAGGTTCATGGAGGACTGTGATGACAATGGAAGTGGAGTATTTTGATGACAAACACATAGAGAATTGTAATGACAAGGTCATGTAGCATTTTGCTGACAAAGTCATGGAGCATTGTGATGACAGGTGTCATGGAGCACTGTGATGACAAGCGTCACGGAGCATTGTGAATACAGGGGTCATAGAGCATTGGGATGACAAGGGCATGGATCATTGTGATGACAAGTGTCATGGAGCAGTGGGCTGAAAATGTTCATGGAGTATTGTGATGACAGGGGTCATGGAGCATTGTGATGACAGAGGTCAAGGAGAATTTTGATTTCATTGTGCTGACAATAGCCGGAATCAATATGATGATGGGCATGATGCATTGTGATGACAGGGCTCATGGAGCATGGAGATGAAAAGGGGCATGGAGCATTGTGATTACAGGGGTCTTGGAGCACTGTGATGACAAGGGCATGGAACATTTAATGAGAAGGCCATGGAACATTCTGATGACATGTGTCATGGTGCTTTGTGATGACAAGGGCATGGAGCATTGTGATTACAGGGGTCTTGGAGCATTGTGATGACAAGTGTCATGGAGCCTTGTGATTACAAGGCCATGGAATATCGTGATGGATGGCGTCATGGAGCACTGTTATGACAGGGGTAATGGAGCATTGTGATGAGAAGGGCATGGAGCATTGTGATTACAAGTTTTATGGAGCATTGCAATGAGAAAATTGTGGACCGTTGTGATGAAAAGTGCGTGGCAAATTGTGATGAAAAGGGTCATGGAGCATTTTTTTGACAAAGGCATGGAGCATTGTGATGACAAGGGTCACGGAGTATTGTGATGAAATGTTCATGGAGCATTGTGGTTACAAACGACACAGAGCCTTGTGATGACGCGGGTAAGGAGCATTGTGATGACAAATGTTATGAAGCATTGTGATGACTGGACTCACGGAGCATTGTCATGACAGGGGTCATGGTGCATTGTGATGACAAGGGCATGGAGCATTGTGATGACAGGGGCATGGAGCATTCGTCTGACAACTTTCATAGATTATTGTGAGGACAGTGGACATGGTGCATTGTGATGACAAGGGCATGGATCATTGTGATGAGAAGGTCATGGAGTATTGTGAAGACAGTTGTCAGGGAGCATTGTGATGACATATGTCATGGCCCATTGCGATGACAATAGCAGGGAGCCTTGTGATGCCAAATGTAATGGAGGATTGTGTTGACAAATATAATGGAGCACTGTGATGACTAGGGCTTGGAGCATTATGATGACAAGGGCCATTGAGAATTTTCAGGACAAGGTCGTGAAGCATTGTGATGACAATATCCTGGAGCATTGTGATGAGAAAAACATGGAGCCTTGTGATGAGAAATCTCATGGAGCATACTGATGAAAATGGACATGGACCATTGTGATTACAGGCGTCTTGGAACATTGTGATGACATGTGCATGGAGCATTGTGAGGAGAAGGCCAAGAGCATTCTGAAGACATGCGTCCTTTAGCTTTGTGATGACAAGGGCATGGAGCATTGTGATTACATGGGTCTTGGAGCATTGTGATGAAAAAGCATGGAGCCTTGTCATGACAGGGTTCAAGGAGCATACAGACAACAAGTGTCAGGGAGCATTTTGATGACAAGTGTATTGAGCATCGTGATGACAATGGTCATGGAGCATTGTGATGAGAAGACCATGGATAACTGTGATGACGAGCGTCATGGTGCATTGTGATGACAAGTGTTTTGGAATATTGTGATCACAAGCGTTTGGAGCATTGTTATGACAGAGATCATGGAGCATTTTGATTTCATTATGATGGCAATAGCATGAAGCATTATGATGATGGTCATGGTGCATTGTGATGACAGGGTTCATGAAACATTGAGATGAAAATGGGCATGGATCATTGTGGTTACAGGGTTCTTGGAGCATTGTGATGAGAAGGGTCATGGAGCCTTGTGATGACAAGGCCATGGAACATCGTGATGGCAGGGGTCATGGATCATGGGTATGACAGGGATAATGGAGCATTGTGATGGCAGGGCAAGGAGCATTGTGATGAGAAGGCTATGGAGCATTCTGATGATATGTGTCATGGAGGTTTGTGATGAAAAGGACATGAAGCAATGTGATGAGAACCTTAATGGAGCATTGTGATGACAATGACATGGAGCATTGTGATGACAAGGGTTATGGATCTTTGTGATGACAAAGGTCATGGAGCATTTTGATGACAAGGGTGTTGTGCATTGTGATGAGGAGGGTAGGGAGCATTGTGATGACAGGGTCATGGAGCAATTTGATGTAAAGTGTCAAGGAATATTTTGATGACAGTGGTTATGGAACATTGTGATGACAGGGGTCATCGAACATTGTGATGATAAGTGCATGTAGCATTGTGATGACAGGAGTCATGGCATATTTTGATGACAGGGGTGAGGGAATATTGTGACGAATATTGATGTAACATTGTGACATCAGTGGTGAGAGAGCATTTTGGTGAGAATTCCATGGAGCCTTGTGATGAAAAGGTTCATGGAGCATTGTGATGTCAAGATTGGGGAGCACTGTGATGACAAGCGCATGGTGCATTGGGATGACATGTGTCATGGAGCATTGTGCTGACAAGCGCATGGAGCATTGTGATGACAAGGGTCATGGAGCATTGTGCTGAGAAAGGCATAGAGCATTGTGATGACAAAGGTCAAAGAGCATTGTGATGAAAAGTTCATGGAGCATTGTGGTTAAAATGGTCACAGAGACTGTTGATGACGAGGTCATGGACAATTGTGATGACAAAGGTCATGAAGCATTGTGATAACTGGAGTCACGGAGCATTGTGATGACAGGGGTCATGGAGCATTGTGATAACAAGGGCATGGAGTATTGTGATGACAAGGGCATGGAATATTGGTCTAATAAGTTTCATGGATTATTGCGATGACAGTTGGAATGGCGCATTGTGATGACAACGGCATGGAGCATTGTGATGACCAGGTCATGCAGTATTGGGAAGACAGGTGTCAGGGAGCATTGTGATGACATATGTAATGGCCCATTGTGAAGACAATGGCATGGAGCATTGTGATGCCATGTGTCATGGAGGATTCTGATGAAAAAGGTAATGGAGCATTGTGATGACAATGGCTTGGAGCATTGTGATGACAAGGGTCAGGGAGCATTGAGCTGACAAGTGCATGGATAATTGTGATGACAAGGGTCATGGAGCATTCTGATGACAAGCTTGTGGAGTATTTTGATGGCAATGGCATGGAGCATTGTGATGAAAACGGCATGGGGCATACTGATGAAAAAGGCATGGAGCCTTTTCGTGACAGTGTTCAAGGAGCATTCTGATGACAAGTGTCAGGGAGCATTGTGATGACAAGTGTATTGAGAATTGTGATGACAAAGGTCATGGAGCATTGTGATGAAAAGGCCATGGAGTATTGTGATGACAGGCATCATGGAGCGTTGTGATGACAAGTGTTATGGAACATTGTGATCACAAGGGTTTGGAGCATTGTGATGACAGAGGTCATGGATCCTTTTGATTTCAAGGAGCATGGAGCATTGTGATGACAAGGGCATGAAGCAATGTGATCCCAAGGTTCATGGAGGATTGTGATTACAACGGTAATGGAGTATTGTGATGACAAGCACATAGAGCATTACAATGACAAGGTCATGTAGCATTTTGCTAACAAAGGCATGGAGCATTGTGATGACAAGTGTCATGGCGCACTGTGATAACAAGCGTCACAGAGCATTGTGAATACAGGAGTCATGTAGCATTGGGATGACAAGGGCATGGATGATTTTGATGACAAGGGTCATGGAGCATTGGGTTGAAAATGTTCATGGAGTACTGTGATGACAGGGGTCATGGAGCATTGTGATGACAGAGGTCATGGAGAATTTTGATTTCATTGTGCTGACAATAGCCGGAAGCATTATGATGATTGGCATGATGCATTGTGATGAGAGGGTTTATGGAGCATTGAGATGAAAAGGGGCCTGGAGCACTGTGATTACAGGGGTCTTGGAGCATTTTGATGACAAGGGCATGGAGCATTGTGATTACAGGGTTCTTGGAGCATTGTGATGACAAGAGCATGGAACATTGGGATGAGAATGTCATGGAGCGTTCTGATGACATGCATCATGGAGCTTTGTGATGACAAGGGCTTGGAACATTGTGATTACAGGGCTCTTGGAGCATTGTGATGACAAGGGCAGTGAACAATGGGATGAGAATGTCATGGAGCGTTCTGATGACATGCATCATGGAGCTTTGTGAGGACAAGGGCATGGAACATTGTGATTACAGGGGTCTTGGAGCACTGTGAGGGAAAGGGCATGTGACATTGTGATGAAAAATGCATGGAGCCTTGTCATGACAGGGTTCAAGGAGCATACTGATGACAAGTGTCAGGGACCATTGTGATGACAAGGGTATTGAGCACTGTGATGACAAATGTCATGGAGCATTGTGATTAGAAGACCATGGATACTTGTGATGACGAGCGTTATGTGGAGCTCTGATGATAGGTGTTATGGAATATTGTGATCACAAGGATTTGGAGCATTGTGATGACAGAGGTCATAGAGCATTTTGATTTCATTGTGATGACAATAGCATGAAGCATTATGATGATGCACATTTGGTGCATTGTGATGACAGCGTTCATGGAGCATTGAGATGAAAAGGGGCATGGAGCATTATGATTACAGGAGTCTTGGATCATTGTGATGAAAAGGGCATGGAACATTGGTCTGAAATGTTTCATGGATTATTGTGATGAGAGGGGGCAAGGAGCATTGTGATAACAAGGGAACGGAACACTGTGATACATGGTTCATGGAGGATTGTAATGAGAAGCACATGGAGCATTGTGAGAAGAATGGCATCGAGCATTGTGATGAAATGCATCATGGATCGTGTGATGACAAGGGCTTTGAACAATGTGATGAGAGGTTTTTGGAGCATTGTGATGACAATGGCATGGAGCATTGTGATGCCAAGGGTCATGGAGTTTGGTGATGACAAAGGTCATGGAGCATTTTGATGACAAGTGTGTGGTGCATTCTCTTGTGATGGGCAGGGAGCATTGTGATGACAGGGTCATGGAGCAATTTGATGAAAAGTGTCATGGAACATTTTGATGACAGGGGTTATGGAACATTGTGATGTCAGGAGTCATGGAACATTTTCATGACAGTGTTGTGGACCATTGTGATTAGAGGGGAGTGGGTGTATTGTGATGACTAGTGAGGGAACATTTTGATATCATTCGTGAGAGAGCATTTTGATAAGAAGTGCATGGAGCATTGTGAGGACAAGTTTTATGGAGCATTGTGATGACAAGCTTGTGGAGCACTGTGATGACAAGCACATGGCACATTGTGATGACATGGGTCATGGAGCAATGTGATGACAAGGGACACCGAGCATTGTGATGAAAATTTCATGGAGCATTTTGGTGACAAAGGTCACAGAGCCTAGTGATGACGAGGGCATGGACCATTGTGATACAAAGGTGATGAAGCATTGTGATGACTGGAGTCACGGAGCATTGTGATGACAGGGGTCATAGAGCTTTGTGATGAAAAGGCAATGAGCATTGTGATGACAGGGGCATGGAGCATTGGCCTGACATGTTTCATGGATTATTGTGATGACAGTGGGCATGGTGCAATGTGATGACAAAGGCATGGAGCATTGTGATGAGAAGGTCATGGAGTATTTTGAAGACAGGTCTCAGGGAGCATTGTGATGACATATGTCATGGTCCATTGCGATGACAATGGAATGGAATATTGTGATGCCAAGTGTCATGGAGGATTGTGATGACAAATGTAATGGAGCATTTTGATGACAAGGGCTTGGAGCATTGTGATGACAATGGACATGGAGCATTGTGATGACAAGGGCATGGAGCATTGTGATGACAAGGGCCATTGAGAATTTTGATGACAAGTTCATGAAGCATTGTGATGAGAAGCACATGGAGCTTCCTATGACAGGGGTCATGGAGCATTGTGATGAAAAGTGCATACAGAATTGTGATGACAAATCATGTAACACGGTGATGAGAAGTGTCATGGAGCATAGTGATGCCAAGAACGAGGAGAATTGTGATGACAGTGGACATGGAGCATTGTGATGACCAGGGCATGGAGCATTGTGATGGCAAGACCGTGGAGCTTTGTGATGAGAAGACCATGGATAATTGTGATGACGAGCGTCATGGAGCACTGTAATGACAAGGGGAATGGAGCATTGTGATGAGAGTGGCCATGGAGCATTGTGATGACAAGGGTCATGGAGCATTTTGATGACAAGGGCGTGGAGAATTGTGATGAGAAGACGATGGATAATTGTGATGACGAGCGTCATGGAGCACAGTAATGACAAGGGGTATGGAGCATTGTGATGACAGTGGCCATGGAGCATTGTGATGACAAGTGTCATGGAGCATTCTGATGACAAGCTTGTGGAGTATTGTGACGACAATGGCATGGAGCATTGTGATGAAAAGGGCATGGAGCATTGTGATAAAAAAGGCATGAAGCCATTTCATGACAGGTTTCAAGGAGCATTCTGACGACAAGTGTCAGGGAACATTGTGATGACAAGTGTATTGAGAATGGTGATGAAAAAGATCATGGAGCATTTTGACGAAAAGGGCATGGAGTATTGTGATGACAGGCATCATGGAGCGTTGTGATGACAAGTGTTATGGAACATTGTGATCACAAGGGTTTGGAGCATTGTGATGATAGAAGTCATGGATAATTTTGTTTTCAAGGAGCATGGAGCATTGGGATGACAAGGGCATGAAGCAATGTGATCCCAAGGTTCATGGAGGATTGTGATGACAATGGTAATGGAGTATTGTGATGACAAGCAAATGGAGCATTGTGATGACAAGGTCATGTAGCATTTTGCTGACACAGGCATGGAGCATTGTGATGATAAGGGTCATGGAGCACTGTGATGAGAAGCATCACGGATCATTGTGATTACAGGGGTCATGGAGCATAGGGATGGCAAGGCCATGGATCATTGTGATGACAAGTGTCATGGAGCATTGGGCTGAAAATGTTCATGGAGCATTGTGATGACTAGGGAATGGAGCATTGTGATGACAAGAGTCCCGGATCACTGTGTTGTCAGGGGTCATGGAGCGCTGTGATGACAATGGTCATGGAGCATTGTGATGATAGGGATCATGAAGCATTGTGTTGAGAAGTTCCTGGAGAATTGGACTGAAAATGTTCAGGAAGTATTGTGAGGACTGGGGTCATGGAGCATTGTGATGACAAGGGAATGGAGCACTGTGATGAAAAGTTCCTGGAACATTGTGATGAGAAGACCATGGAGCCTTGTAATAACAAGTCTCATGGAGCATTCTGATGAAAAGGGGCATGGAGTATTGTGATTACAGGGGTCTTGGAGCACTGTGATGACAAGGGCATGGAGCACTGTGATTACTGGTGTCTTGGAGCATTGTGATGAAATTGGCATGGATCATTGTTATGAAAATGGTATGGAGCCTTCTCATGACAGGGTTCCAGGAGCATACTGATGACAAGTGTCAGGGAGCATTGTGATGAAAAGTTTATAGAGCATTGTGATGACAAAGGTCATGGAGCACTGTGATGAGAAGAGCATGGATAATTGTGATGATGAGCCTCATGGGGCGTTGTGATGATAAGTGTTATAGAACATTGTGATCACAAGGATTTGGGGCATTGTGATGAGACAGATCATCGAATATTTTGATTTCATTGTGATGACAAGAGCCTGAAGCATTATGATGACGGGCATGGTGCATTTTGATGACAGGGTTCATGGAGCACTGAGATGCAAAGGGGCATGGAGCATTGTGATTAGAGGGTTCATGGAGCATTGTGATGACAATGGAATGGAGCATTGAGATGCCAAGGGTCATGGAGCTTTGTGATGACAAAGGTCATTGAGCAATTTGATGACAAGGGGTGGTGCAATGTGATGAGAAGGGCAGGGAGCATTGTGATGACAGGGTCATAGAGCAATTTGATGAAAAGGGTCATGGAATATTTTGATGACAGGGGTTATGGAACATTGTGATGTCAGGGGTCATCGAACTTTGTGATGATAAGTGCATGTAGCATTGCAAAGACAGGAGTCATGGAACATTGTGATGACAGTGGTGAGGGAGTATTGTGATGAATAGTGATGTAACATTGTGATATCTGTGGTGAGAGAGCATTTTGATGAGAAGTGCATGGAGAATTGTGATGACAAGTTTTATGGAGCATTGTGGTGACAAGATTGTGGAGCACTGTGATGACAAGTGCAGGGTGCATTGTGATGACATGGGTCATGGTGCATTGTGCTGACAAGCGCATGGAGCACTGTGATGACAAGGGTCATGGAGCATTGTGCTGAGGAAGGCATAGAGCATTGTGATGACAAGGGTCAAAGAGCATTGTGATGAAAATTTCATGGAGCAATGTGGTTAAATATGTCACAGAGACTGTGGATGACGAGGGCATGGACCATTGTGATGACAAAGGTCATGAAGCATTGTGATGAATCGATTCATGGAGCATTGTGATGACAGGGGTCATGGAGCATTGTGATAACAAGGGCATGGAGCATTGTGATGACAAGGGCAGGGAACATTGGTCTAATAAGTTTCATGGATTATTGCAATGACAGTTGGAATGGCGCATTGTGATGACAAAGGCATGGAGCATTGTGATGACCAGGTCATGCAGTATTGTGAAGAGAGGTGTCAGGGAGCATTGTGATGACATATGTAATGGCCCATTGTGATGACAATGGCATGGAGCATTGTGATGCCAAGTGTCACGGAGGATTCTGATGACAATGGAAATGGAGCATTGTTATGACAATGGCTTGGAGCATTGTGATGACAAGGGTCAGGGAGCATTGTGCTGACAAGTGCATGGAGAATTTTGATGACAAGCTTGTGGAGTATTTTGATGACAATGGCATGGATCATTGTGATGAAAACTGCATGGGCATTGTGATGAAAAAGGCATGGAGCATTTTCGTGTCAGGGTTCAAGGAGCATTCTGATGACAAGTGTCAGGGAGCATTGTGATGACAAGTGTATTGAGAATTGTGATGACAAAGGTCATGGAGCATTGTGATGAAAAAGGCATGGAGTAATGTGATGACAGGCATCTTAGAGCGTTGTGATGACAAGTGCTATGGAACATTGTGATCACAAGGGTTTGGAGCATTGTGATGACAGAGGTCATGGATCATTTAGATTTCAAGGAGCATGGAGCATTGTGATGACAAGGGCATGAAGCAATGTGATCCCAAGGTTCATGGAGGACTGTGATGACAATGGGAATGGAGTATTGTGATGACAAGCGCATAGAGCATTGCAATGACAAGGTCAGGTAGTATTTTGCTGACAAAGGCATGGAGCATTGTGATGACAGGTGTCATGGAGCCCTGTGATGACAAGCGTCACGGAGCATTGTGAATACAGGGGTCATGGAGCATTGGGATGACAAGGGCATGGATGATTTTGATGACAAGGGTCATGGAGCATTGGGCTGAAAATGTTCATGGAATATTGTGATGACAGGGATCATGCAGCATTTTGATGACAAGTTCCTGGAGCACTTTGATGAGAAGACAATGGAGACTTGTGATGACAAGTCTCATGGAGCATTTTGATGAAAAGGGACATGGAGCATTGTGATTACAGGGGTCTTGGAGCATTGTGATGACAAGGGCATGGAGCATTGTGATGAGAAGGCCATGGAGCATTCTGATGACATACATCATTGAGCTTTGTGATGACAAGGGCATGGAGCATTGTGATTACAGGGGTCTTGGAGCATTGTGATTAAAATGACATGGATCATTGTGATGAAAAAGGCATGGAGACGTGTCATGACAGGGTTAATGGAGCATACTGATGACAAGTGTCAGGGAGCATTGTGATAACAAGTGTATTAAGCATTGTGATGACAAAGGTCATGGAGCATTGTGATGAGAAGACCATGGATAATTGTGATGATGAGCGTCAAGGGGTGTTGTGATGATAAGTGTTATGGAACACTGTGATCACCAGGGTTTGGAGCATTGTGATGACAGAGGTCATGGAGCATTTTGATTTCATTGTGATGACAATAGCCTGAAGCATTATGATGATGGGCATCGTCCATTGTGATGACAGGGTTCATGGAGCATTGAGATGAAAAGACGCATGGAGCATTTTGATTACAAGGGTCTTGGAGCATTGTGATGACAAGGGCATAGAGAATTTTGATGACAGGGCCATGGAACATTCTGATGACATGCGTCATGTAGCTTTTTGATGACAAGGGCATGGAGCATTTTGATTAGATGGGTCGTGGAGCATTGTGATGACAAGTGTCAGGGAGCCTTGTGATGACAAGGCCGTGGAACATTGTGATGGCAGGTGTCATGGAGCATAGTTATGACAGAGGTAAAGGAGCATTGTGATGACAAAGGTCATGGAGCATTGTGATGAAAAGGGCATGGGATTTTGTGATGACAGTCATCATGGAGCATTGTGATGACAAGTGTTATGGAACTTTGGGATCACAATGGTTTGGAGCATTGTGATGACAGAGGTCATGGATCCTTTTGATTTCAAGGAGCATGGAGCATTGTGATGACAAGGGCATGAAGCAATGTGATCCCAAGGTTCATGGAGGACTGTGATGACAATGGAAGTGGAGTATTTTGATGACAAACACATAGAGAATTGTAATGACAAGGTCATGTAGCATTTTGCTGACAAAGTCATGGAGCATTGTGATGACAGGTGTCATGGAGCACTGTGATGACAAGCGTCACGGAGCATTGTGAATACAGGGGTCATAGAGCATTGGGATGACAAGGGCATGGATCATTGTGATGACAAGTGTCATGGAGCAGTGGGCTGAAAATGTTCATGGAGTATTGTGATGACAGGGGTCATGGAGCATTGTGATGACAGAGGTCAAGGAGAATTTTGATTTCATTGTGCTGACAATAGCCGGAATCAATATGATGATGGGCATGATGCATTGTGATGACAGGGCTCATGGAGCATGGAGATGAAAAGGGGCATGGAGCATTGTGATTACAGGGGTCTTGGAGCACTGTGATGACAAGGGCATGGAACATTTAATGAGAAGGCCATGGAACATTCTGATGACATGTGTCATGGTGCTTTGTGATGACAAGGGCATGGAGCATTGTGATTACAGGGGTCTTGGAGCATTGTGATGACAAGTGTCATGGAGCCTTGTGATTACAAGGCCATGGAATATCGTGATGGATGGCGTCATGGAGCACTGTTATGACAGGGGTAATGGAGCATTGTGATGAGAAGGGCATGGAGCATTGTGATTACAAGTTTTATGGAGCATTGCAATGAGAAAATTGTGGACCGTTGTGATGAAAAGTGCGTGGCAAATTGTGATGAAAAGGGTCATGGAGCATTTTTTTGACAAAGGCATGGAGCATTGTGATGACAAGGGTCACGGAGTATTGTGATGAAATGTTCATGGAGCATTGTGGTTACAAACGACACAGAGCCTTGTGATGACGCGGGTAAGGAGCATTGTGATGACAAATGTTATGAAGCATTGTGATGACTGGACTCACGGAGCATTGTCATGACAGGGGTCATGGTGCATTGTGATGAGAAGGGCATGGAGCATTGTGATGACAGGGGCATGGAGCATTCGTCTGACAACTTTCATAGATTATTGTGAGGACAGTGGACATGGTGCATTGTGATGACAAGGGCATGGATCATTGTGATGAGAAGGTCATGGAGTATTGTGAAGACAGTTGTCAGGGAGCATTGTGATGACATATGTCATGGCCCATTGCGATGACAATAGCAGGGAGCCTTGTGATGCCAAATGTAATGGAGGATTGTGTTGACAAATATAATGGAGCACTGTGATGACTAGGGCTTGGAGCATTATGATGACAAGGGCCATTGAGAATTTTCAGGACAAGGTCGTGAAGCATTGTGATGACAATATCCTGGAGCATTGTGATGAGAAAAACATGGAGCCTTGTGATGAGAAATCTCATGGAGCATACTGATGAAAATGGACATGGACCATTGTGATTACAGGCGTCTTGGAACATTGTGATGACATGTGCATGGAGCATTGTGAGGAGAAGGCCAAGAGCATTCTGAAGACATGCGTCCTTTAGCTTTGTGATGACAAGGGCATGGAGCATTGTGATTACATGGGTCTTGGAGCATTGTGATGAAAAAGCATGGAGCCTTGTCATGACAGGGTTCAAGGAGCATACAGACAACAAGTGTCAGGGAGCATTTTGATGACAAGTGTATTGAGCATCGTGATGACAATGGTCATGGAGCATTGTGATGAGAAGACCATGGATAACTGTGATGACGAGCGTCATGGTGCATTGTGATGACAAGTGTTTTGGAATATTGTGATCACAAGCGTTTGGAGCATTGTTATGACAGAGATCATGGAGCATTTTGATTTCATTATGATGGCAATAGCATGAAGCATTATGATGATGGTCATGGTGCATTGTGATGACAGGGTTCATGAAACATTGAGATGAAAATGGGCATGGATCATTGTGGTTACAGGGTTCTTGGAGCATTGTGATGAGAAGGGTCATGGAGCCTTGTGATGACAAGGCCATGGAACATCGTGATGGCAGGGGTCATGGATCATGGGTATGACAGGGATAATGGAGCATTGTGATGGCAGGGCAAGGAGCATTGTGATGAGAAGGCTATGGAGCATTCTGATGATATGTGTCATGGAGGTTTGTGATGAAAAGGACATGAAGCAATGTGATGAGAACCTTAATGGAGCATTGTGATGACAATGACATGGAGCATTGTGATGACAAGGGTTATGGATCTTTGTGATGACAAAGGTCATGGAGCATTTTGATGACAAGGGTGTTGTGCATTGTGATGAGGAGGGTAGGGAGCATTGTGATGACAGGGTCATGGAGCAATTTGATGTAAAGTGTCAAGGAATATTTTGATGACAGTGGTTATGGAACATTGTGATGCCAGGGGTCATCGAACATTGTGATGATAAGTGCATGTAGCATTGTGATGACAGGAGTCATGGCATATTTTGATGACAGGGGTGAGGGAATATTGTGACGAATATTGATGTAACATTGTGACATCAGTGGTGAGAGAGCATTTTGGTGAGAATTCCATGGAGCCTTGTGATGAAAAGGTTCATGGAGCATTGTGATGTCAAGATTGGGGAGCACTGTGATGACAAGCGCATGGTGCATTGGGATGACATGTGTCATGGAGCATTGTGCTGACAAGCGCATGGAGCATTGTGATGACAAGGGTCATGGAGCATTGTGCTGAGAAAGGCATAGAGCATTGTGATGACAAAGGTCAAAGAGCATTGTGATGAAAAGTTCATGGAGCATTGTGGTTAAAATGGTCACAGAGACTGTTGATGACGAGGTCATGGACAATTGTGATGACAAAGGTCATGAAGCATTGTGATAACTGGAGTCACGGAGCATTGTGATGACAGGGGTCATGGAGCATTGTGATAACAAGGGCATGGAGTATTGTGATGACAAGGGCATGGAATATTGGTCTAATAAGTTTCATGGATTATTGCGATGACAGTTGGAATGGCGCATTGTGATGACAACGGCATGGAGCATTGTGATGACCAGGTCATGCAGTATTGGGAAGACAGGTGTCAGGGAGCATTGTGATGACATATGTAATGGCCCATTGTGAAGACAATGGCATGGAGCATTGTGATGCCATGTGTCATGGAGGATTCTGATGAAAAAGGTAATGGAGCATTGTGATGACAATGGCTTGGAGCATTGTGATGACAAGGGTCAGGGAGCATTGAGCTGACAAGTGCATGGATAATTGTGATGACAAGGGTCATGGAGCATTCTGATGACAAGCTTGTGGAGTATTTTGATGGCAATGGCATGGAGCATTGTGATGAAAACGGCATGGGGCATACTGATGAAAAAGGCATGGAGCCTTTTCGTGACAGTGTTCAAGGAGCATTCTGATGACAAGTGTCAGGGAGCATTGTGATGACAAGTGTATTGAGAATTGTGATGACAAAGGTCATGGAGCATTGTGATGAAAAAGCCATGGAGTATTGTGATGACAGGCATCATGGAGCGTTGTGATGACAAGTGTTATGGAACATTGTGATCACAAGGGTTTGGAGCATTGTGATGACAGAGGTCATGGATCCTTTTGATTTCAAGGAGCATGGAGCATTGTGATGACAAGGGCATGAAGCAATGTGATCCCAAGGTTCATGGAGGATTGTGATTACAACGGTAATGGAGTATTGTGATGACAAGCACATAGAGCATTACAATGACAAGGTCATGTAGCATTTTGCTAACAAAGGCATGGAGCATTGTGATGACAAGTGTCATGGCGCACTGTGATAACAAGCGTCACAGAGCATTGTGAATACAGGAGTCATGTAGCATTGGGATGACAAGGGCATGGATGATTTTGATGACAAGGGTCATGGAGCATTGGGTTGAAAATGTTCATGGAGTACTGTGATGACAGGGGTCATGGAGCATTGTGATGACAGAGGTCATGGAGAATTTTGATTTCATTGTGCTGACAATAGCCGGAAGCATTATGATGATTGGCATGATGCATTGTGATGAGAGGGTTTATGGAGCATTGAGATGAAAAGGGGCCTGGAGCACTGTGATTACAGGGGTCTTGGAGCATTTTGATGACAAGGGCATGGAGCATTGTGATTACAGGGTTCTTGGAGCATTGTGATGACAAGAGCATGGAACATTGGGATGAGAATGTCATGGAGCGTTCTGATGACATGCATCATGGAGCTTTGTGATGACAAGGGCTTGGAACATTGTGATTACAGGGCTCTTGGAGCATTGTGATGACAAGGGCAGTGAACAATGGGATGAGAATGTCATGGAGCGTTCTGATGACATGCATCATGGAGCTTTGTGAGGACAAGGGCATGGAACATTGTGATTACAGGGGTCTTGGAGCACTGTGAGGGAAAGGGCATGTGACATTGTGATGAAAAATGCATGGAGCCTTGTCATGACAGGGTTCAAGGAGCATACTGATGACAAGTGTCAGGGACCATTGTGATGACAAGGGTATTGAGCACTGTGATGACAAATGTCATGGAGCATTGTGATTAGAAGACCATGGATACTTGTGATGACGAGCGTTATGTGGAGCTCTGATGATAGGTGTTATGGAATATTGTGATCACAAGGATTTGGAGCATTGTGATGACAGAGGTCATAGAGCATTTTGATTTCATTGTGATGACAATAGCATGAAGCATTATGATGATGCACATTTGGTGCATTGTGATGACAGCGTTCATGGAGCATTGAGATGAAAAGGGGCATGGAGCATTATGATTACAGGAGTCTTGGATCATTGTGATGAAAAGGGCATGGAACATTGGTCTGAAATGTTTCATGGATTATTGTGATGAGAGGGGGCAAGGAGCATTGTGATAACAAGGGAACGGAACACTGTGATACATGGTTCATGGAGGATTGTAATGAGAAGCACATGGAGCATTGTGAGAAGAATGGCATCGAGCATTGTGATGAAATGCATCATGGATCGTGTGATGACAAGGGCTTTGAACAATGTGATGAGAGGTTTTTGGAGCATTGTGATGACAATGGCATGGAGCATTGTGATGCCAAGGGTCATGGAGTTTGGTGATGACAAAGGTCATGGAGCATTTTGATGACAAGTGTGTGGTGCATTCTCTTGTGATGGGCAGGGAGCATTGTGATGACAGGGTCATGGAGCAATTTGATGAAAAGTGTCATGGAACATTTTGATGACAGGGGTTATGGAACATTGTGATGTCAGGAGTCATGGAACATTTTCATGACAGTGTTGTGGACCATTCTGATTAGAGGGGAGTGGGTGTATTGTGATGACTAGTGAGGGAACATTTTGATATCATTCGTGAGAGAGCATTTTGATAAGAAGTGCATGGAGCATTGTGAGGACAAGTTTTATGGAGCATTGTGATGACAAGCTTGTGGAGCACTGTGATGACAAGCACATGGCACATTGTGATGACATGGGTCATGGAGCAATGTGATGACAAGGGACACCGAGCATTGTGATGAAAATTTCATGGAGCATTTTGGTGACAAAGGTCACAGAGCCTAGTGATGACGAGGGCATGGACCATTGTGATACAAAGGTGATGAAGCATTGTGATGACTGGAGTCACGGAGCATTGTGATGACAGGGGTCATAGAGCTTTGTGATGAAAAGGCAATGAGCATTGTGATGACAGGGGCATGGAGCATTGGCCTGACATGTTTCATGGATTATTGTGATGACAGTGGGCATGGTGCAATGTGATGACAAAGGCATGGAGCATTGTGATGAGAAGGTCATGGAGTATTTTGAAGACAGGTCTCAGGGAGCATTGTGATGACATATGTCATGGTCCATTGCGATGACAATGGAATGGAATATTGTGATGCCAAGTGTCATGGAGGATTGTGATGACAAATGTAATGGAGCATTTTGATGACAAGGGCTTGGAGCATTGTGATGACAATGGACATGGAGCATTGTGATGACAAGGGCATGGAGCATTGTGATGACAAGGGCCATTGAGAATTTTGATGACAAGTTCATGAAGCATTGTGATGAGAAGCACATGGAGCTTCCTATGACAGGGGTCATGGAGCATTGTGATGAAAAGTGCATACAGAATTGTGATGACAAATCATGTAACACGGTGATGAGAAGTGTCATGGAGCATAGTGATGCCAAGAACGAGGAGAATTGTGATGACAGTGGACATGGAGCATTGTGATGACCAGGGCATGGAGCATTGTGATGGCAAGACCGTGGAGCTTTGTGATGAGAAGACCATGGATAATTGTGATGACGAGCGTCATGGAGCACTGTAATGACAAGGGGAATGGAGCATTGTGATGAGAGTGGCCATGGAGCATTGTGATGACAAGGGTCATGGAGCATTTTGATGACAAGGGCGTGGAGAATTGTGATGAGAAGACGATGGATAATTGTGATGACGAGCGTCATGGAGCACAGTAATGACAAGGGGTATGGAGCATTGTGATGACAGTGGCCATGGAGCATTGTGATGACAAGTGTCATGGAGCATTCTGATGACAAGCTTGTGGAGTATTGTGACGACAATGGCATGGAGCATTGTGATGAAAAGGGCATGGAGCATTGTGATAAAAAAGGCATGAAGCCATTTCATGACAGGTTTCAAGGAGCATTCTGACGACAAGTGTCAGGGAACATTGTGATGACAAGTGTATTGAGAATGGTGATGAAAAAGATCATGGAGCATTTTGACGAAAAGGGCATGGAGTATTGTGATGACAGGCATCATGGAGCGTTGTGATGACAAGTGTTATGGAACATTGTGATCACAAGGGTTTGGAGCATTGTGATGATAGAAGTCATGGATAATTTTGTTTTCAAGGAGCATGGAGCATTGGGATGACAAGGGCATGAAGCAATGTGATCCCAAGGTTCATGGAGGATTGTGATGACAATGGTAATGGAGTATTGTGATGACAAGCAAATGGAGCATTGTGATGACAAGGTCATGTAGCATTTTGCTGACACAGGCATGGAGCATTGTGATGATAAGGGTCATGGAGCACTGTGATGAGAAGCATCACGGATCATTGTGATTACAGGGGTCATGGAGCATAGGGATGGCAAGGCCATGGATCATTGTGATGACAAGTGTCATGGAGCATTGGGCTGAAAATGTTCATGGAGCATTGTGATGACTAGGGAATGGAGCATTGTGATGACAAGAGTCCCGGATCACTGTGTTGTCAGGGGTCATGGAGCGCTGTGATGACAATGGTCATGGAGCATTGTGATGATAGGGATCATGAAGCATTGTGTTGAGAAGTTCCTGGAGAATTGGACTGAAAATGTTCAGGAAGTATTGTGAGGACTGGGGTCATGGAGCATTGTGATGACAAGGGAATGGAGCACTGTGATGAAAAGTTCCTGGAACATTGTGATGAGAAGACCATGGAGCCTTGTAATAACAAGTCTCATGGAGCATTCTGATGAAAAGGGGCATGGAGTATTGTGATTACAGGGGTCTTGGAGCACTGTGATGACAAGGGCATGGAGCACTGTGATTACTGGTGTCTTGGAGCATTGTGATGAAATTGGCATGGATCATTGTTATGAAAATGGTATGGAGCCTTCTCATGACAGGGTTCCAGGAGCATACTGATGACAAGTGTCAGGGAGCATTGTGATGAAAAGTTTATAGAGCATTGTGATGACAAAGGTCATGGAGCACTGTGATGAGAAGAGCATGGATAATTGTGATGATGAGCCTCATGGGGCGTTGTGATGATAAGTGTTATAGAACATTGTGATCACAAGGATTTGGGGCATTGTGATGAGACAGATCATCGAATATTTTGATTTCATTGTGATGACAAGAGCCTGAAGCATTATGATGACGGGCATGGTGCATTTTGATGACAGGGTTCATGGAGCACTGAGATGCAAAGGGGCATGGAGCATTGTGATTAGAGGGTTCATGGAGCATTGTGATGACAATGGAATGGAGCATTGAGATGCCAAGGGTCATGGAGCTTTGTGATGACAAAGGTCATTGAGCAATTTGATGACAAGGGGTGGTGCAATGTGATGAGAAGGGCAGGGAGCATTGTGATGACAGGGTCATAGAGCAATTTGATGAAAAGGGTCATGGAATATTTTGATGACAGGGGTTATGGAACATTGTGATGTCAGGGGTCATCGAACTTTGTGATGATAAGTGCATGTAGCATTGCAAAGACAGGAGTCATGGAACATTGTGATGACAGTGGTGAGGGAGTATTGTGATGAATAGTGATGTAACATTGTGATATCTGTGGTGAGAGAGCATTTTGATGAGAAGTGCATGGAGAATTGTGATGACAAGTTTTATGGAGCATTGTGGTGACAAGATTGTGGAGCACTGTGATGACAAGTGCAGGGTGCATTGTGATGACATGGGTCATGGTGCATTGTGCTGACAAGCGCATGGAGCACTGTGATGACAAGGGTCATGGAGCATTGTGCTGAGGAAGGCATAGAGCATTGTGATGACAAGGGTCAAAGAGCATTGTGATGAAAATTTCATGGAGCAATGTGGTTAAATATGTCACAGAGACTGTGGATGACGAGGGCATGGACCATTGTGATGACAAAGGTCATGAAGCATTGTGATGAATCGATTCATGGAGCATTGTGATGACAGGGGTCATGGAGCATTGTGATAACAAGGGCATGGAGCATTGTGATGACAAGGGCAGGGAACATTGGTCTAATAAGTTTCATGGATTATTGCAATGACAGTTGGAATGGCGCATTGTGATGACAAAGGCATGGAGCATTGTGATGACCAGGTCATGCAGTATTGTGAAGAGAGGTGTCAGGGAGCATTGTGATGACATATGTAATGGCCCATTGTGATGACAATGGCATGGAGCATTGTGATGCCAAGTGTCACGGAGGATTCTGATGACAATGGAAATGGAGCATTGTTATGACAATGGCTTGGAGCATTGTGATGACAAGGGTCAGGGAGCATTGTGCTGACAAGTGCATGGAGAATTTTGATGACAAGCTTGTGGAGTATTTTGATGACAATGGCATGGATCATTGTGATGAAAACTGCATGGGCATTGTGATGAAAAAGGCATGGAGCATTTTCGTGTCAGGGTTCAAGGAGCATTCTGATGACAAGTGTCAGGGAGCATTGTGATGACAAGTGTATTGAGAATTGTGATGACAAAGGTCATGGAGCATTGTGATGAAAAAGGCATGGAGTAATGTGATGACAGGCATCTTAGAGCGTTGTGATGACAAGTGCTATGGAACATTGTGATCACAAGGGTTTGGAGCATTGTGATGACAGAGGTCATGGATCATTTAGATTTCAAGGAGCATGGAGCATTGTGATGACAAGGGCATGAAGCAATGTGATCCCAAGGTTCATGGAGGACTGTGATGACAATGGGAATGGAGTATTGTGATGACAAGCGCATAGAGCATTGCAATGACAAGGTCAGGTAGTATTTTGCTGACAAAGGCATGGAGCATTGTGATGACAGGTGCCATGGAGCCCTGTGATGACAAGCGTCACGGAGCATTGTGAATACAGGGGTCATGGAGCATTGGGATGACAAGGGCATGGATGATTTTGATGACAAGGGTCATGGAGCATTGGGCTGAAAATGTTCATGGAATATTGTGATGACAGGGATCATGCAGCATTTTGATGACAAGTTCCTGGAGCACTTTGATGAGAAGACAATGGAGACTTGTGATGACAAGTCTCATGGAGCATTTTGATGAAAAGGGACATGGAGCATTGTGATTACAGGGGTCTTGGAGCATTGTGATGACAAGGGCATGGAGCATTGTGATGAGAAGGCCATGGAGCATTCTGATGACATACATCATTGAGCTTTGTGATGACAAGGGCATGGAGCATTGTGATTACAGGGGTCTTGGAGCATTGTGATTAAAATGACATGGATCATTGTGATGAAAAAGGCATGGAGACGTGTCATGACAGGGTTAATGGAGCATACTGATGACAAGTGTCAGGGAGCATTGTGATAACAAGTGTATTAAGCATTGTGATGACAAAGGTCATGGAGCATTGTGATGAGAAGACCATGGATAATTGTGATGATGAGCGTCAAGGGGTGTTGTGATGATAAGTGTTATGGAACACTGTGATCACCAGGGTTTGGAGCATTGTGATGACAGAGGTCATGGAGCATTTTGATTTCATTGTGATGACAATAGCCTGAAGCATTATGATGATGGGCATCGTCCATTGTGATGACAGGGTTCATGGAGCATTGACATGAAAAGACGCATGGAGCATTTTGATTACAAGGGTCTTGGAGCATTGTGATGACAAGGGCATAGAGAATTTTGATGACAGGGCCATGGAACATTCTGATGACATGCGTCATGTAGCTTTTTGATGACAAGGGCATGGAGCATTTTGATTAGATGGGTCGTGGAGCATTGTGATGACAAGTGTCAGGGAGCCTTGTGATGACAAGGCCGTGGAACATTGTGATGGCAGGTGTCATGGAGCATAGTTATGACAGAGGTAAAGGAGCATTGTGATGACAAAGGTCATGGAGCATTGTGATGAAAAGGGCATGGGATTTTGTGATGACAGTCATCATGGAGCATTGTGATGACAAGTGTTATGGAACTTTGGGATCACAATGGTTTGGAGCATTGTGATGACAGAGGTCATGGATCCTTTTGATTTCAAGGAGCATGGAGCATTGTGATGACAAGGGCATGAAGCAATGTGATCCCAAGGTTCATGGAGGACTGTGATGACAATGGAAGTGGAGTATTTTGATGACAAACACATAGAGAATTGTAATGACAAGGTCATGTAGCATTTTGCTGACAAAGTCATGGAGCATTGTGATGACAGGTGTCATGGAGCACTGTGATGACAAGCGTCACGGAGCATTGTGAATACAGGGGTCATAGAGCATTGGGATGACAAGGGCATGGATCATTGTGATGACAAGTGTCATGGAGCAGTGGGCTGAAAATGTTCATGGAGTATTGTGATGACAGGGGTCATGGAGCATTGTGATGACAGAGGTCAAGGAGAATTTTGATTTCATTGTGCTGACAATAGCCGGAATCAATATGATGATGGGCATGATGCATTGTGATGACAGGGCTCATGGAGCATGGAGATGAAAAGGGGCATGGAGCATTGTGATTACAGGGGTCTTGGAGCACTGTGATGACAAGGGCATGGAACATTTAATGAGAAGGCCATGGAACATTCTGATGACATGTGTCATGGTGCTTTGTGATGACAAGGGCATGGAGCATTGTGATTACAGGGGTCTTGGAGCATTGTGATGACAAGTGTCATGGAGCCTTGTGATTACAAGGCCATGGAATATCGTGATGGATGGCGTCATGGAGCACTGTTATGACAGGGGTAATGGAGCATTGTGATGAGAAGGGCATGGAGCATTGTGATTACAAGTTTTATGGAGCATTGCAATGAGAAAATTGTGGACCGTTGTGATGAAAAGTGCGTGGCAAATTGTGATGAAAAGGGTCATGGAGCATTTTTTTGACAAAGGCATGGAGCATTGTGATGACAAGGGTCACGGAGTATTGTGATGAAATGTTCATGGAGCATTGTGGTTACAAACGACACAGAGCCTTGTGATGACGCGGGTAAGGAGCATTGTGATGACAAATGTTATGAAGCATTGTGATGACTGGACTCACGGAGCATTGTCATGACAGGGGTCATGGTGCATTGTGATGACAAGGGCATGGAGCATTGTGATGACAGGGGCATGGAGCATTCGTCTGACAACTTTCATAGATTATTGTGAGGACAGTGGACATGGTGCATTGTGATGACAAGGGCATGGATCATTGTGATGAGAAGGTCATGGAGTATTGTGAAGACAGTTGTCAGGGAGCATTGTGATGACATATGTCATGGCCCATTGCGATGACAATAGCAGGGAGCCTTGTGATGCCAAATGTAATGGAGGATTGTGTTGACAAATATAATGGAGCACTGTGATGACTAGGGCTTGGAGCATTATGATGACAAGGGCCATTGAGAATTTTCAGGACAAGGTCGTGAAGCATTGTGATGACAATATCCTGGAGCATTGTGATGAGAAAAACATGGAGCCTTGTGATGAGAAATCTCATGGAGCATACTGATGAAAATGGACATGGACCATTGTGATTACAGGCGTCTTGGAACATTGTGATGACATGTGCATGGAGCATTGTGAGGAGAAGGCCAAGAGCATTCTGAAGACATGCGTCCTTTAGCTTTGTGATGACAAGGGCATGGAGCATTGTGATTACATGGGTCTTGGAGCATTGTGATGAAAAAGCATGGAGCCTTGTCATGACAGGGTTCAAGGAGCATACAGACAACAAGTGTCAGGGAGCATTTTGATGACAAGTGTATTGAGCATCGTGATGACAATGGTCATGGAGCATTGTGATGAGAAGACCATGGATAACTGTGATGACGAGCGTCATGGTGCATTGTGATGACAAGTGTTTTGGAATATTGTGATCACAAGCGTTTGGAGCATTGTTATGACAGAGATCATGGAGCATTTTGATTTCATTATGATGGCAATAGCATGAAGCATTATGATGATGGTCATGGTGCATTGTGATGACAGGGTTCATGAAACATTGAGATGAAAATGGGCATGGATCATTGTGGTTACAGGGTTCTTGGAGCATTGTGATGAGAAGGGTCATGGAGCCTTGTGATGACAAGGCCATGGAACATCGTGATGGCAGGGGTCATGGATCATGGGTATGACAGGGATAATGGAGCATTGTGATGGCAGGGCAAGGAGCATTGTGATGAGAAGGCTATGGAGCATTCTGATGATATGTGTCATGGAGGTTTGTGATGAAAAGGACATGAAGCAATGTGATGAGAACCTTAATGGAGCATTGTGATGACAATGACATGGAGCATTGTGATGACAAGGGTTATGGATCTTTGTGATGACAAAGGTCATGGAGCATTTTGATGACAAGGGTGTTGTGCATTGTGATGAGGAGGGTAGGGAGCATTGTGATGACAGGGTCATGGAGCAATTTGATGTAAAGTGTCAAGGAATATTTTGATGACAGTGGTTATGGAACATTGTGATGCCAGGGGTCATCGAACATTGTGATGATAAGTGCATGTAGCATTGTGATGACAGGAGTCATGGCATATTTTGATGACAGGGGTGAGGGAATATTGTGACGAATATTGATGTAACATTGTGACATCAGTGGTGAGAGAGCATTTTGGTGAGAATTCCATGGAGCCTTGTGATGAAAAGGTTCATGGAGCATTGTGATGTCAAGATTGGGGAGCACTGTGATGACAAGCGCATGGTGCATTGGGATGACATGTGTCATGGAGCATTGTGCTGACAAGCGCATGGAGCATTGTGATGACAAGGGTCATGGAGCATTGTGCTGAGAAAGGCATAGAGCATTGTGATGACAAAGGTCAAAGAGCATTGTGATGAAAAGTTCATGGAGCATTGTGGTTAAAATGGTCACAGAGACTGTTGATGACGAGGTCATGGACAATTGTGATGACAAAGGTCATGAAGCATTGTGATAACTGGAGTCACGGAGCATTGTGATGACAGGGGTCATGGAGCATTGTGATAACAAGGGCATGGAGTATTGTGATGACAAGGGCATGGAATATTGGTCTAATAAGTTTCATGGATTATTGCGATGACAGTTGGAATGGCGCATTGTGATGACAACGGCATGGAGCATTGTGATGACCAGGTCATGCAGTATTGGGAAGACAGGTGTCAGGGAGCATTGTGATGACATATGTAATGGCCCATTGTGAAGACAATGGCATGGAGCATTGTGATGCCATGTGTCATGGAGGATTCTGATGAAAAAGGTAATGGAGCATTGTGATGACAATGGCTTGGAGCATTGTGATGACAAGGGTCAGGGAGCATTGAGCTGACAAGTGCATGGATAATTGTGATGACAAGGGTCATGGAGCATTCTGATGACAAGCTTGTGGAGTATTTTGATGGCAATGGCATGGAGCATTGTGATGAAAACGGCATGGGGCATACTGATGAAAAAGGCATGGAGTCTTTTCGTGACAGTGTTCAAGGAGCATTCTGATGACAAGTGTCAGGGAGCATTGTGATGACAAGTGTATTGAGAATTGTGATGACAAAGGTCATGGAGCATTGTGATGAAAAGGCCATGGAGTATTGTGATGACAGGCATCATGGAGCGTTGTGATGACAAGTGTTATGGAACATTGTGATCACAAGGGTTTGGAGCATTGTGATGACAGAGGTCATGGATCCTTTTGATTTCAAGGAGCATGGAGCATTGTGATGACAAGGGCATGAAGCAATGTGATCCCAAGGTTCATGGAGGATTGTGATTACAACGGTAATGGAGTATTGTGATGACAAGCACATAGAGCATTACAATGACAAGGTCATGTAGCATTTTGCTAACAAAGGCATGGAGCATTGTGATGACAAGTGTCATGGCGCACTGTGATAACAAGCGTCACAGAGCATTGTGAATACAGGGGTCATGTAGCATTGGGATGACAAGGGCATGGATGATTTTGATGACAAGGGTCATGGAGCATTGGGTTGAAAATGTTCATGGAGTACTGTGATGACAGGGGTCATGGAGCATTGTGATGACAGAGGTCATGGAGAATTTTGATTTCATTGTGCTGACAATAGCTGGAAGCATTATGATGATTGGCATGATGCATTGTGATGAGAGGGTTTATGGAGCATTGAGATGAAAAGGGGCCTGGAGCACTGTGATTACAGGGGTCTTGGAGCATTTTGATGACAAGGGCATGGAGCATTGTGATTACAGGGTTCTTGGAGCATTGTGATGACAAGAGCATGGAACATTGGGATGAGAATGTCATGGAGCGTTCTGATGACATGCATCATGGAGCTTTGTGATGACAAGGGCTTGGAACATTGTGATTACAGGGCTCTTGGAGCATTGTGATGACAAGGGCAGTGAACAATGGGATGAGAATGTCATGGAGCGTTCTGATGACATGCATCATGGAGCTTTGTGAGGACAAGGGCATGGAACATTGTGATTACAGGGGTCTTGGAACACTGTGAGGGAAAGGGCATGTGACATTGTGATGAAAAATGCATGGAGCCTTGTCATGACAGGGTTCAAGGAGCATACTGATGACAAGTGTCAGGGACCATTGTGATGACAAGGGTATTGAGCACTGTGATGACAAATGTCATGGAGCATTGTGATTAGAAGACCATGGATACTTGTGATGACGAGCGTTATGTGGAGCTCTGATGATAGGTGTTATGGAATATTGTGATCACAAGGATTTGGAGCATTGTGATGACAGAGGTCATAGAGCATTTTGATTTCATTGTGATGACAATAGCATGAAGCATTATGATGATGCACATTTGGTGCATTGTGATGACAGCGTTCATGGAGCATTGAGATGAAAAGGGGCATGGAGCATTATGATTACAGGAGTCTTGGATCATTGTGATGAAAAGGGCATGGAACATTGGTCTGAAATGTTTCATGGATTATTGTGATGAGAGGGGGCAAGGAGCATTGTGATAACAAGGGAACGGAACACTGTGATACATGGTTCATGGAGGATTGTAATGAGAAGCACATGGAGCATTGTGAGAAGAATGGCATCGAGCAGTGTGATGAAATGCATCATGGATCGTGTGATGACAAGGGCTTTGAACAATGTGATGAGAGGTTTTTGGAGCATTGTGATGACAATGGCATGGAGCATTGTGATGCCAAGGGTCATGGAGTTTTGTGATGACAAAGGTCATGGAGCATTTTGATGACAAGTGTGTGGTGCATTCTCTTGTGATGGGCAGGGAGCATTGTGATGACAGGGTCATGGAGCAATTTGATGAAAAGTGTCATGGAACATTTTGATGACAGGGGTTATGGAACATTGTGATGTCAGGAGTCATGGAACATTTTCATGACAGTGTTGTGGACCATTCTGATTAGAGGGGAGTGGGTGTATTGTGATGACTAGTGAGGGAACATTTTGATATCATTCGTGAGAGAGCATTTTGATAAGAAGTGCATGGAGCATTGTGAGGACAAGTTTTATGGAGCATTGTGATGACAAGCTTGTGGAGCACTGTGATGACAAGCACATGGCACATTGTGATGACATGGGTCATGGAGCAATGTGATGACAAGGGACACCGAGCATTGTGATGAAAATTTCATGGAGCATTTTGGTGACAAAGGTCACAGAGCCTAGTGATGACGAGGGCATGGACCATTGTGATACAAAGGTGATGAAGCATTGTGATGACTGGAGTCACGGAGCATTGTGATGACAGGGGTCATAGAGCTTTGTGATGAAAAGGCAATGAGCATTGTGATGACAGGGGCATGGAGCATTGGCCTGACATGTTTCATGGATTATTGTGATGACAGTGGGCATGGTGCAATGTGATGACAAAGGCATGGAGCATTGTGATGAGAAGGTCATGGAGTATTTTGAAGACAGGTCTCAGGGAGCATTGTGATGACATATGTCATGGTCCATTGCGATGACAATGGAATGGAATATTGTGATGCCAAGTGTCATGGAGGATTGTGATGACAAATGTAATGGAGCATTTTGATGACAAGGGCTTGGAGCATTGTGATGACAATGGACATGGAGCATTGTGATGACATGGGCATGGAGCATTGTGATGACAAGGGCCATTGAGAATTTTGATGACAAGTTCATGAAGCATTGTGATGAGAAGCACATGGAGCTTCCTATGACAGGGGTCATGGAGCATTGTGATGAAAAGTGCATACAGAATTGTGATGACAAATCATGTAACACGGTGATGAGAAGTGTCATGGAGCATAGTGATGCCAAGAACGAGGAGAATTGTGATGACAGTGGACATGGAGCATTGTGATGACCAGGGCATGGAGCATTGTGATGGCAAGACCGTGGAGCTTTGTGATGAGAAGACCATGGATAATTGTGATGACGAGCGTCATGGAGCACTGTAATGACAAGGGGAATGGAGCATTGTGATGAGAGTGGCCATGGAGCATTGTGATGACAAGGGTCATGGAGCATTTTGATGACAAGGGCGTGGAGAATTGTGATGAGAAGACGATGGATAATTGTGATGACGAGCGTCATGGAGCACAGTAATGACAAGGGGTATGGAGCATTGTGATGACAGTGGCCATGGAGCATTGTGATGACAAGTGTCATGGAGCATTCTGATGACAAGCTTGTGGAGTATTGTGACGACAATGGCATGGAGCATTGTGATGAAAAGGGCATGGAGCATTGTGATAAAAAAGGCATGAAGCCATTTCATGACAGGTTTCAAGGAGCATTCTGACGACAAGTGTCAGGGAACATTGTGATGACAAATGTATTGAGAATGGTGATGAAAAAGATCATGGAGCATTTTGACGAAAAGGGCATGGAGTATTGTGATGACAGGCATCATGGAGCGTTGTGATGACAAGTGTTATGGAACATTGTGATCACAAGGGTTTGGAGCATTGTGATGATAGAAGTCATGGATAATTTTGTTTTCAAGGAGCATGGAGCATTGGGATGACAAGGGCATGAAGCAATGTGATCCCAAGGTTCATGGAGGATTGTGATGACAATGGTAATGGAGTATTGTGATGACAAGCAAATGGAGCATTGTGATGACAAGGTCATGTAGCATTTTGCTGACACAGGCATGGAGCATTGTGATGATAAGGGTCATGGAGCACTGTGATGAGAAGCATCACGGATCATTGTGATTACAGGGGTCATGGAGCATAGGGATGGCAAGGCCATGGATCATTGTGATGACAAGTGTCATGGAGCATTGGGCTGAAAATGTTCATGGAGCATTGTGATGACTAGGGAATGGAGCATTGTGATGACAAGAGTCCCGGATCACTGTGTTGTCAGGGGTCATGGAGCGCTGTGATGACAGTGGTCATGGAGCATTGTGATGATAGGGATCATGAAGCATTGTGTTGAGAAGTTCCTGGAGAATTGGACTGAAAATGTTCAGGAAGTATTGTGAGGACTGGGGTCATGGAGCATTGTGATGACAAGGGAATGGAGCACTGTGATGAAAAGTTCCTGGAACATTGTGATGAGAAGACCATGGAGCCTTGTAATAACAAGTCTCATGGAGCATTCTGATGAAAAGGGGCATGGAGTATTGTGATTACAGGGGTCTTGGAGCACTGTGATGACAAGGGCATGGAGCACTGTGATTACTGGTGTCTTGGAGCATTGTGATGAAATTGGCATGGATCATTGTTATGAAAATGGTATGGAGCCTTCTCATGACAGGGTTCCAGGAGCATACTGATGACAAGTGTCAGGGAGCATTGTGATGAAAAGTTTATAGAGCATTGTGATGACAAAGGTCATGGAGCACTGTGATGAGAAGAGCATGGATAATTGTGATGATGAGCCTCATGGGGCGTTGTGATGATAAGTGTTATAGAACATTGTGATCACAAGGATTTGGGGCATTGTGATGAGACAGATCATCGAATATTTTGATTTCATTGTGATGACAAGAGCCTGAAGCATTATGATGATGGGCATGGTGCCTTTTGATGACAGGGTTCATGGAGCACTGAGATGCAAAGGGGCATGGAGCATTGTGATTAGAGGGTTCATGGAGCATTGTGATGACAATGGCATGGAGCATTGAGATGCCAAGGGTCATGGAGCTTTGTGATGACAAAGGTCATTGAGCAATTTGATGACAAGGGGTGGTGCAATGTGATGAGAAGGGCAGGGAGCATTGTGATGACAGGGTCATAGAGCAATTTGATGAAAAGGGTCATGGAATATTTTGATGACAGGGGTTATGGAACATTGTGATGTCAGGGGTCATCGAACTTTGTGATGATAAGTGCATGTAGCATTGCAAAGACAGGAGTCATGGAACATTGTGATGACAGTGGTGAGGGAGTATTGTGATGAATAGTGATGTAACATTGTGATATCTGTGGTGAGAGAGCATTTTGAAGAGAAGTGCATGGAGAATTGTGATGACAAGTTTTATGGAGCATTGTGGTGACAAGATTGTGGAGCACTGTGATGACAAGTGCAGGGTGCATTGTGATGACATGGGTCATGGTGCATTGTGCTGACAAGCGCATGGAGCACTGTGATGACAAGGGTCATGGAGCATTGTGCTGAGGAAGGCATAGAGCATTGTGATGACAAGGGTCAAAGAGCATTGTGATGAAAATTTCATGGAGCAATGTGGTTAAATATGTCACAGAGACTGTGGATGACGACGGCATGGACCATTGTGATGACAAAGGTCATGAAGCATTGTGATGAATCGATTCATGGAGCATTGTGATGACAGGGGTCATGGAGCATTGTGATAACAAGGGCATGGAGCATTGTGATGACAAGGGCAGGGAACATTGGTCTAATAAGTTTCATGGATTATTGCAATGACAGTTGGAATGGCGCATTGTGATGACAAAGGCATGGAGCATTGTGATGACCAGGTCATGCAGTATTGTGAAGAGAGGTGTCAGGGAGCATTGTGATGACATATGTAATGGCCCATTGTGATGACAATGGCATGGAGCATTGTGATGCCAAGTGTCATGGAGGATTCTGATGACAATGGAAATGGAGCATTGTTATGACAATGGCTTGGAGCATTGTGATGACAAGGGTCAGGGAGCATTGTGCTGACAAGTGCATGGAGAATTTTGATGACAAGCTTGTGGAGTATTTTGATGACAATGGCATGGATCATTGTGATGAAAACTGCATGGGCATTGTGATGAAAAAGGCATGGAGCATTTTCGTGACAGGGTTCAAGGAGCATTCTGATGACAAGTGTCAGGGAGCATTGTGATGACAAGTGTATTGAGAATTGTGATGACAAAGGTCATGGAGCATTGTGATGAAAAAGGCATGGAGTAATGTGATGACAGGCATCTTAGAGCGTTGTGATGACAAGTGCTATGGAACATTGTGATCACAAGGGTTTGGAGCAATGTGATGACAGAGGTCATGGATCATTTAGATTTCAAGGAGCATGGAGCATTGTGATGACAAGGGCATGAAGCAATGTGATCCCAAGATTCATGGAGGACTGTGATGACAATGGGAATGGAGTATTGTGATGACAAGCGCATAGAGCATTGCAATGACAAGGTCAGGTAGTATTTTGCTGACAAAAGCATGGAGCATTTTTATAACAGGTGTCATGGAGCACTGTGAATACAGGGGTCATGGAGCATTGGGATGACAAAGTCATGGATGATTGTGATGACAAGAGTCATGGAGCATTGGGCTGAAAATGTTCATGGAGTATTGTGATGACAGGTGCCATGGAGCCCTGTGATGACAAGCGTCACGGAGCATTGTGAATACAGGGGTCATGGAGCATTGGGATGACAAGGGCATGGATGATTTTGATGACAAGGGTCATGGAGCATTGGGCTGAAAATGTTCATGGAATATTGTGATGACAGGGATCATGCAGCATTTTGATGACAAGTTCCTGGAGCACTTTGATGAGAAGACAATGGAGACTTGTGATGACAAGTCTCATGGAGCATTTTGATGAAAAGGGACATGGAGCATTGTGATTACAGGGGTCTTGGAGCATTGTGATGACAAGGGCATGGAGCATTGTGATGAGAAGGCCATGGAGCATTCTGATGACATACATCATTGAGCATTATGATGACAAGGGCATGGAGCATTGTGATTACAGGGGTCTTGGAGCATTGTGATTAAAATGACATGGATCATTGTGATGAAAAAGGCATGGAGACGTGTCATGACAGGGTTAATGGAGCATACTGATGACAAGTGTCAGGGAGCATTGTGATAACAAGTGTATTAAGCATTGTGATGACAAAGGTCATGGAGCATTGTGATGAGAAGACCATGGATAATTGTGATGATGAGCGTCAAGGGGTGTTGTGATGATAAGTGTTATGGAACACTGTGATCACCAGGGTTTGGAGCATTGTGATGACAGAGGTCATGGAGCATTTTGATTTCATTGTGATGACAATAGCCTGAAGCATTATGATGATGGGCATCGTCCATTGTGATGACAGGGTTCATGGAGCATTGAGATGAAAAGACGCATGGAGCATTTTGATTACAAGGGTCTTGGAGCATTGTGATGACAAGGGCATAGAGAATTTTGATGACAGGGCCATGGAACATTCTGATGACATGCGTCATGTAGCTTTTTGATGACAAGGGCATGGAGCATTTTGATTAGATGGGTCGTGGAGCATTGTGATGACAAGTGTCAGGGAGCCTTGTGATGACAAGGCCGTGGAACATTGTGATGGCAGGTGTCATGGAGCATAGTTATGACAGAGGTAAAGGAGCATTGTGATGAGAAGGGCATGGAGCATTGGTCTGAAATGTTTCATGGATTATTGTGATGAGAGTGGGCATAGAGCATTGTGATGATAAGGGCATGGAACACTGTGATACATGGGTCATGGAGGATTCAAATGACAAGGGCATGGGGCATTGTGATGAGAAGGGCATCGAGCATTGTGATTACAAGTGTCATGGAGCTTTGTGATGACAAGGGCATGGAGAAATGTGATGAGAGGTTTCATGGAGCATTGTGATGACAATGACATCGAGCACTGTGATGCCAGGGGTCATGGAGCTTTGTGATGACAAAGGTCATGGAGCATTTTGATGACAAGTGCATGGTGCATTGTGATGAGAATGGCAGGGAGTATTTTGATGCCAGGGTCATGCAGCAATTGGATGAAAAGTGTATTGGAACATTTTGATGACAAGGGTTATAGAACATTGTGATGTCAGGGGTCATGGAACATTGTGATGATAAGGGGATGTAGCATTGTGATGACAGGGGTCATGGGACATTGTGATTACTGGGGTGAGGGAGTATTGTGACGACTAGTGATGAAACACTGTGATATCTCTGGTGAGAGAGCATTTTGATGAGAAGTGTATGGAGCATTGTGATTACAAGGTTTATGGAGCATTGCAATGACAAGTTTCTGGACCGTTGTGATGAAAAGCGAATGGCACATTGTGATGAGAAGGGTCATGGAACATTTTTCAAACAAAGGCATGGAGCATTTTGATGACAATGGTCACGGAGCATTGTGATGTAAACGGCATGGGGCATTGTGATGAAAATGGCATGGAGCCTTTTCGTGACAGGGTTCAAGGAGCATTCTGATGACAAGTGTCAGGGAGCATTTTGATGACAAGTGTACTGAGCATTGTGATGACAAAGGTCATGGAGCATTGTGATGAAAAGGGCATGGGATTTTGTGATGACAGTCATCATGGAGCATTGTGATGACAAGTGTTATGGAACTTTGGGATCACAATGGTTTGGAGCATTGTGATGACAGAGGTCATGGATCCTTTTGATTTCAAGGAGCATGGAGCATTGTGATGACAAGGGCATGAAGCAATGTGATCCCAAGGTTCATGGAGGACTGTGATGACAATGGAAGTGGAGTATTTTGATGACAAACACATAGAGAATTGTAATGACAAGGTCATGTAGCATTTTGCTGACAAAGTCATGGAGCATTGTGATGACAGGTGTCATGGAGCACTGTGATGACAAGCGTCACGGAGCATTGTGAATACAGGGGTCATAGAGCATTGGGATGACAAGGGCATGGATCATTGTGATGACAAGTGTCATGGAGCAGTGGGCTGAAAATGTTCATGGAGTATTGTGATGACAGGGGTCATGGAGCATTGTGATGACAGAGGTCAAGGAGAATTTTGATTTCATTGTGCTGACAATAGCCGGAATCAATATGATGATGGGCATGATGCATTGTGATGACAGGGCTCATGGAGCATGGAGATGAAAAGGGGCATGGAGCATTGTGATTACAGGGGTCTTGGAGCACTGTGATGACAAGGGCATGGAACATTTAATGAGAAGGCCATGGAACATTCTGATGACATGTGTCGTGGTGCTTTGTGATGACAAGGGCATGGAGCATTGTGATTACAGGGGTCTTGGAGCATTGTGATGACAAGTGTCATGGAGCCTTGTGATTACAAGGCCATGGAATATCGTGATGGATGGCGTCATGGAGCACTGTTATGACAGGGGTAATGGAGCATTGTGATGAGAAGGGCATGGAGCATTGTGATTACAAGTTTTATGGAGCATTGCAATGAGAAAATTGTGGACCGTTGTGATGAAAAGTGCGTGGCAAATTGTGATGAAAAGGGTCATGGAGCATTTTTTTGACAAAGGCATGGAGCATTGTGATGACAAGGGTCACGGAGTATTGTGATGAAATGTTCATGGAGCACTGTGGTTACAAACGACACAGAGCCTTGTGATGACGCGGGTAAGGAGCATTGTGATGACAAATGTTATGAAGCATTGTGATGACTGGACTCACGGAGCATTGTCATGACAGGGGTCATGGTGCATTGTGATGAGAAGGGCATGGAGCATTGTGATGACAGGGGCATGGAGCATTCGTCTGACAACTTTCATAGATTATTGTGAGGACAGTGGACATGGTGCATTGTGATGACAAGGGCATGGATCATTGTGATGAGAAGGTCATGGAGTATTGTGAAGACAGTTGTCAGGGAGCATTGTGATGACATATGTCATGGCCCATTGCGATGACAATAGCAGGGAGCCTTGTGATGCCAAATGTAATGGAGGATTGTGTTGACAAATATAATGGAGCACTGTGATGACTAGGGCTTGGAGCATTATGATGACAAGGGCCATTGAGAATTTTCAGGACAAGGTCGTGAAGCATTGTGATGACAATATCCTGGAGCATTGTGATGAGAAAAACATGGAGCCTTGTGATGAGAAATCTCATGGAGCATACTGATGAAAATGGACATGGACCATTGTGATTACAGGCGTCTTGGAACATTGTGATGACATGTGCATGGAGCATTGTGAGGAGAAGGCCAAGAGCATTCTGAAGACATGCGTCCTTTAGCTTTGTGATGACAAGGGCATGGAGCATTGTGATTACATGGGTCTTGGAGCATTGTGATGAAAAAGCATGGAGCCTTGTCATGACAGGGTTCAAGGAGCATACAGACAACAAGTGTCAGGGAGCATTTTGATGACAAGTGTATTGAGCATCGTGATGACAATGGTCATGGAGCATTGTGATGAGAAGACCATGGATAACTGTGATGACGAGCGTCATGGTGCATTGTGATGACAAGTGTTTTGGAATATTGTGATCACAAGCGTTTGGAGCATTGTTATGACAGAGATCATGGAGCATTTTGATTTCATTATGATGGCAATAGCATGAAGCATTATGATGATGGTCATGGTGCATTGTGATGACAGGGTTCATGAAACATTGAGATGAAAATGGGCATGGATCATTGTGGTTACAGGGTTCTTGGAGCATTGTGATGAGAAAGGTCATGGAGCCTTGTGATGACAAGGCCATGGAACATCGTGATGGCAGGGGTCATGGATCATGGGTATGACAGGGATAATGGAGCATTGTGATGGCAGGGCAAGGAGCATTGTGATGAGAAGGCTATGGAGCATTCTGATGATATGTGTCATGGAGGTTTGTGATGACAAGGACATGAAGCAATGTGATGAGAACCTTAATGGAGCATTGTGATGACAATGACATGGAGCATTGTGATGACAAGGGTTATGGATCTTTGTGATGACAAAGGTCATGGAGCATTTTGATGACAAGGGCGTTGTGCATTGTGATGAGAAGGGTAGGGAGCATTGTGATGACAGGGTCATGGAGCAATTTGATGTAAAGTGTCAAGGAATATTTTGATGACAGTGGTTATGGAACATTGTGATGCCAGGGGTCATCGAACATTGTGATGATAAGTGCATGTAGCATTGTGATGACAGGAGTCATGGCATATTTTGATGACAGGGGTGAGGGAATATTGTGACGAATATTGATGTAACATTGTGACATCAGTGGTGAGAGAGCATTTTGGTGAGAATTCCATGGAGCCTTGTGATGAAAAGGTTCATGGAGCATTGTGATGTCAAGATTGGGGAGCACTGTGATGACAAGCGCATGGTGCATTGGGATGACATGTGTCATGGAGCATTGTGCTGACAAGCGCATGGAGCATTGTGATGACAAGGGTCATGGAGCATTGTGCTGAGAAAGGCATAGAGCATTGTGATGACAAAGGTCAAAGAGCATTGTGATGAAAAGTTCATGGAGCATTGTGGTTAAAATGGTCACAGAGACTGTTGATGACGAGGTCATGGACAATTGTGATGACAAAGGTCATGAAGCATTGTGATAACTGGAGTCACGGAGCATTGTGATGACAGGGGTCATGGAGCATTGTGATAACAAGGACATGGAGTATTGTGATGACAAGGGCATGGAATATTGGTCTAATAAGTTTCATGGATTATTGCGATGACAGTTGGAATGGTGCATTGTGATGACAACGGCATGGAACATTGTGATGACCAGGTCATGCAGTATTGGGAAGACAGGTGTCAGGGAGCATTGTGATGACATATGTAATGGCCCATTGTGAAGACAATGGCATGGAGCATTGTGATGCCAAGTGTCATGGAGGATTCTGATGAAAAAGGTAATGGAGCATTGTGATGACAATGGCTTGGAGCATTGTGATGACAAGGGTCAGGGAGCATTGAGCTGACAAGTGCATGGAGAATTGTGATGACAAGGGTCATGGAGCATTCTGATGACAAGCTTGTGGAGTATTTTGATGGCAATGGCATGGAGCATTGTGATGAAAACGGCATGGGGCATACTGATGAAAAAGGCATGGAGCCTTTTCGTGACAGTGTTCAAGGAGCATTCTGATGACAAGTGTCAGGGAGCATTGTGATGACAAGTGTATTGAGAATTGTGATGACAAAGGTCATGGAGCATTGTGATGAAAAGGCCATGGAGTATTGTGATGACAGGCATCATGGAGCGTTGTGATGACAAGTGTTATGGAACATTGTGATCACAAGGGTTTGGAGCATTGTGATGACAGAGGTCATGGATCCTTTTGATTTCAAGGAGCATGGAGCATTGTGATGACAAGGGCATGAAGCAATGTGATCCCAAGGTTCATGGAGGATTGTGATTACAACGGTAATGGAGTATTGTGATGACAAGCACATAGAGCATTACAATGACAAGGTCATGTAGCATTTTGCTAACAAAGGCATGGAGCATTGTGATGACAAGTGTCATGGCGCACTGTGATAACAAGCGTCACAGAGCATTGTGAATACAGGGGTCATGTAGCATTGGGATGACAAGGGCATGGATGATTTTGATGACAAGGGTCATGGAGCATTGGGTTGAAAATGTTCATGGAGTACTGTGATGACAGGGGTCATGGAGCATTGTGATGACAGAGGTCATGGAGAATTTTGATTTCATTGTGCTGACAATAGCCGGAAGCATTATGATGATTGGCATGATGCATTGTGATGAGAGGGTTTATGGAGCATTGAGATGAAAAGGGGCCTGGAGCACTGTGATTACAGGGGTCTTGGAGCATTTTGATGACAAGGGCATGGAGCATTGTGATTACAGGGTTCTTGGAGCATTGTGATGACAAGAGCATGGAACATTGGGATGAGAATGTCATGGAGCGTTCTGATGACATGCATCATGGAGCTTTGTGATGACAAGGGCTTGGAACATTGTGATTACAGGGCTCTTGGAGCATTGTGATGACAAGGGCAGTGAACAATGGGATGAGAATGTCATGGAGCGTTCTGATGACATGCATCATGGAGCTTTGTGAGGACAAGGGCATGGAACATTGTGATTACAGGGGTCTTGGAACACTGTGAGGGAAAGGGCATGTGACATTGTGATGAAAAATGCATGGAGCCTTGTCATGACAGGGTTCAAGGAGCATACTGATGACAAGTGTCAGGGACCATTGTGATGACAAGGGTATTGAGCACTGTGATGACAAATGTCATGGAGCATTGTGATTAGAAGACCATGGATACTTGTGATGACGAGCGTTATGTGGAGCTCTGATGATAGGTGTTATGGAATATTGTGATCACAAGGATTTGGAGCATTGTGATGACAGAGGTCATAGAGCATTTTGATTTCATTGTGATGACAATAGCATGAAGCATTATGATGATGCACATTTGGTGCATTGTGATGACAGCGTTCATGGAGCATTGAGATGAAAAGGGGCATGGAGCATTATGATTACAGGAGTCTTGGATCATTGTGATGAAAAGGGCATGGAACATTGGTCTGAAATGTTTCATGGATTATTGTGATGAGAGGGGGCAAGGAGCATTGTGATAACAAGGGAACGGAACACTGTGATACATGGTTCATGGAGGATTGTAATGAGAAGCACATGGAGCATTGTGAGAAGAATGGCATCGAGCAGTGTGATGAAATGCATCATGGATCGTGTGATGACAAGGGCTTTGAACAATGTGATGAGAGGTTTTTGGAGCATTGTGATGACAATGGCATGGAGCATTGTGATGCCAAGGGTCATGGAGTTTTGTGATGACAAAGGTCATGGAGCATTTTGATGACAAGTGTGTGGTGCATTCTCTTGTGATGGGCAGGGAGCATTGTGATGACAGGGTCATGGAGCAATTTGATGAAAAGTGTCATGGAACATTTTGATGACAGGGGTTATGGAACATTGTGATGTCAGGAGTCATGGAACATTTTCATGACAGTGTTGTGGACCATTCTGATTAGAGGGGAGTGGGTGTATTGTGATGACTAGTGAGGGAACATTTTGATATCATTCGTGAGAGAGCATTTTGATAAGAAGTGCATGGAGCATTGTGAGGACAAGTTTTATGGAGCATTGTGATGACAAGCTTGTGGAGCACTGTGATGACAAGCACATGGCACATTGTGATGACATGGGTCATGGAGCAATGTGATGACAAGGGACACCGAGCATTGTGATGAAAATTTCATGGAGCATTTTGGTGACAAAGGTCACAGAGCCTAGTGATGACGAGGGCATGGACCATTGTGATACAAAGGTGATGAAGCATTGTGATGACTGGAGTCACGGAGCATTGTGATGACAGGGGTCATAGAGCTTTGTGATGAAAAGGCAATGAGCATTGTGATGACAGGGGCATGGAGCATTGGCCTGACATGTTTCATGGATTATTGTGATGACAGTGGGCATGGTGCAATGTGATGACAAAGGCATGGAGCATTGTGATGAGAAGGTCATGGAGTATTTTGAAGACAGGTCTCAGGGAGCATTGTGATGACATATGTCATGGTCCATTGCGATGACAATGGAATGGAATATTGTGATGCCAAGTGTCATGGAGGATTGTGATGACAAATGTAATGGAGCATTTTGATGACAAGGGCTTGGAGCATTGTGATGACAATGGACATGGAGCATTGTGATGACATGGGCATGGAGCATTGTGATGACAAGGGCCATTGAGAATTTTGATGACAAGTTCATGAAGCATTGTGATGAGAAGCACATGGAGCTTCCTATGACAGGGGTCATGGAGCATTGTGATGAAAAGTGCATACAGAATTGTGATGACAAATCATGTAACACGGTGATGAGAAGTGTCATGGAGCATAGTGATGCCAAGAACGAGGAGAATTGTGATGACAGTGGACATGGAGCATTGTGATGACCAGGGCATGGAGCATTGTGATGGCAAGACCGTGGAGCTTTGTGATGAGAAGACCATGGATAATTGTGATGACGAGCGTCATGGAGCACTGTAATGACAAGGGGAATGGAGCATTGTGATGAGAGTGGCCATGGAGCATTGTGATGACAAGGGTCATGGAGCATTTTGATGACAAGGGCGTGGAGAATTGTGATGAGAAGACGACGGATAATTGTGATGACGAGCGTCATGGAGCACAGTAATGACAAGGGGTATGGAGCATTGTGATGACAGTGGCCATGGAGCATTGTGATGACAAGTGTCATGGAGCATTCTGATGACAAGCTTGTGGAGTATTGTGACGACAATGGCATGGAGCATTGTGATGAAAAGGGCATGGAGCATTGTGATAAAAAAGGCATGAAGCCATTTCATGACAGGTTTCAAGGAGCATTCTGACGACAAGTGTCAGGGAACATTGTGATGACAAGTGTATTGAGAATGGTGATGAAAAAGATCATGGAGCATTTTGACGAAAAGGGCATGGAGTATTGTGATGACAGGCATCATGGAGCGTTGTGATGACAAGTGTTATGGAACATTGTGATCACAAGGGTTTGGAGCATTGTGATGATAGAAGTCATGGATAATTTTGTTTTCAAGGAGCATGGAGCATTGGGATGACAAGGGCATGAAGCAATGTGATCCCAAGGTTCATGGAGGATTGTGATGACAATGGTAATGGAGTATTGTGATGACAAGCAAATGGAGCATTGTGATGACAAGGTCATGTAGCATTTTGCTGACACAGGCATGGAGCATTGTGATGATAAGGGTCATGGAGCACTGTGATGAGAAGCATCACGGATCATTGTGATTACAGGGGTCATGGAGCATAGGGATGGCAAGGCCATGGATCATTGTGATGACAAGTGTCATGGAGCATTGGGCTGAAAATGTTCATGGAGCATTGTGATGACTAGGGAATGGAGCATTGTGATGACAAGAGTCCCGGATCACTGTGTTGTCAGGGGTCATGGAGCGCTGTGATGACAATGGTCATGGAGCATTGTGATGATAGGGATCATGAAGCATTGTGTTGAGAAGTTCCTGGAGAATTGGACTGAAAATGTTCAGGAAGTATTGTGAGGACTGGGGTCATGGAGCATTGTGATGACAAGGGAATGGAGCACTGTGATGAAAAGTTCCTGGAACATTGTGATGAGAAGACCATGGAGCCTTGTAATAACAAGTCTCATGGAGCATTCTGATGAAAAGGGGCATGGAGTATTGTGATTACAGGGGTCTTGGAGCACTGTGATGACAAGGGCATGGAGCACTGTGATTACTGGTGTCTTGGAGCATTGTGATGAAATTGGCATGGATCATTGTTATGAAAATGGTATGGAGCCTTCTCATGACAGGGTTCCAGGAGCATACTGATGACAAGTGTCAGGGAGCATTGTGATGAAAAGTTTATAGAGCATTGTGATGACAAAGGTCATGGAGCACTGTGATGAGAAGAGCATGGATAATTGTGATGATGAGCCTCATGGGGCGTTGTGATGATAAGTGTTATAGAACATTGTGATCACAAGGATTTGGGGCATTGTGATGAGACAGATCATCGAATATTTTGATTTCATTGTGATGACAAGAGCCTGAAGCATTATGATGATGGGCATGGTGCCTTTTGATGACAGGGTTCATGGAGCACTGAGATGCAAAGGGGCATGGAGCATTGTGATTAGAGGGTTCATGGAGCATTGTGATGACAATGGCATGGAGCATTGAGATGCCAAGGGTCATGGAGCTTTGTGATGACAAAGGTCATTGAGCAATTTGATGACAAGGGGTGGTGCAATGTGATGAGAAGGGCAGGGAGCATTGTGATGACAGGGTCATAGAGCAATTTGATGAAAAGGGTCATGGAATATTTTGATGACAGGGGTTATGGAACATTGTGATGTCAGGGGTCATCGAACTTTGTGATGATAAGTGCATGTAGCATTGCAAAGACAGGAGTCATGGAACATTGTGATGACAGTGGTGAGGGAGTATTGTGATGAATAGTGATGTAACATTGTGATATCTGTGGTGAGAAAGCATTTTGATGAGAAGTGCATGGAGAATTGTGATGACAAGTTTTATGGAGCATTGTGGTGACAAGATTGTGGAGCACTGTGATGACAAGTGCAGGGTGCATTGTGATGACATGGGTCATGGTGCATTGTGCTGACAAGCGCATGGAGCACTGTGATGACAAGGGTCATGGAGCATTGTGCTGAGGAAGGCATAGAGCATTGTGATGACAAGGGTCAAAGAGCATTGTGATGAAAATTTCATGGAGCAATGTGGTTAAATATGTCACAGAGACTGTGGATGACGACGGCATGGACCATTGTGATGACAAAGGTCATGAAGCATTGTGATGAATCGATTCATGGAGCATTGTGATGACAGGGGTCATGGAGCATTGTGATAACAAGGGCATGGAGCATTGTGATGACAAGGGCAGGGAACATTGGTCTAATAAGTTTCATGGATTATTGCAATGACAGTTGGAATGGCGCATTGTGATGACAAAGGCATGGAGCATTGTGATGACCAGGTCATGCAGTATTGTGAAGAGAGGTGTCAGGGAGCATTGTGATGACATATGTAATGGCCCATTGTGATGACAATGGCATGGAGCATTGTGATGCCAAGTGTCACGGAGGATTCTGATGACAATGGAAATGGAGCATTGTTATGACAATGGCTTGGAGCATTGTGATGACAAGGGTCAGGGAGCATTGTGCTGACAAGTGCATGGAGAATTTTGATGACAAGCTTGTGGAGTATTTTGATGACAATGGCATGGATCATTGTGATGAAAACTGCATGGGCATTGTGATGAAAAAGGCATGGAGCATTTTCGTGACAGGGTTCAAGGAGCATTCTGATGACAAGTGTCAGGGAGCATTGTGATGACAAGTGTATTGAGAATTGTGATGACAAAGGTCATGGAGCATTGTGATGAAAAAGGCATGGAGTAATGTGATGACAGGCATCTTAGAGCGTTGTGATGACAAGTGCTATGGAACATTGTGATCACAAGGGTTTGGAGCATTGTGATGACAGAGGTCATGGATCATTTAGATTTCAAGGAGCATGGAGCATTGTGATGACAAGGGCATGAAGCAATGTGATCCCAAGGTTCATGGAGGACTGTGATGACAATGGGAATGGAGTATTGTGATGACAAGCGCATAGAGCATTGCAATGACAAGGTCAGGTAGTATTTTGCTGACAAAGGCATGGAGCATTGTGATGACAGGTGTCATGGAGCCCTGTGATGACAAGCGTCACGGAGCATTGTGAATACAGGGGTCATGGAGCATTGGGATGACAAGGGCATGGATGATTTTGATGACAAGGGTCATGGAGCATTGGGCTGAAAATGTTCATGGAATATTGTGATGACAGGGATCATGCAGCATTTTGATGACAAGTTCCTGGAGCACTTTGATGAGAAGACAATGGAGACTTGTGATGACAAGTCTCATGGAGCATTTTGATGAAAAGGGACATGGAGCATTGTGATTACAGGGGTCTTGGAGCATTGTGATGACAAGGGCATGGAGCATTGTGATGAGAAGGCCATGGAGCATTCTGATGACATACATCATTGAGCTTTGTGATGACAAGGGCATGGAGCATTGTGATTACAGGGGTCTTGGAGCATTGTGATTAAAATGACATGGATCATTGTGATGAAAAAGGCATGGAGACGTGTCATGACAGGGTTAATGGAGCATACTGATGACAAGTGTCAGGGAGCATTGTGATAACAAGTGTATTAAGCATTGTGATGACAAAGGTCATGGAGCATTGTGATGAGAAGACCATGGATAATTGTGATGATGAGCGTCAAGGGGTGTTGTGATGATAAGTGTTATGGAACACTGTGATCACCAGGGTTTGGAGCATTGTGATGACAGAGGTCATGGAGCATTTTGATTTCATTGTGATGACAATAGCCTGAAGCATTATGATGATGGGCATCGTCCATTGTGATGACAGGGTTCATGGAGCATTGAGATGAAAAGACGCATGGAGCATTTTGATTACAAGGGTCTTGGAGCATTGTGATGACAAGGGCATAGAGAATTTTGATGACAGGGCCATGGAACATTCTGATGACATGCGTCATGTAGCTTTTTGATGACAAGGGCATGGAGCATTTTGATTAGATGGGTCGTGGAGCATTGTGATGACAAGTGTCAGGGAGCCTTGTGATGACAAGGCCGTGGAACATTGTGATGGCAGGTGTCATGGAGCATAGTTATGACAGAGGTAAAGGAGCATTGTGATGAGAAGGGCATGGAGCATTGGTCTGAAATGTTTCATGGATTATTGTGATGAGAGTGGGCATAGAGCATTGTGATGATAAGGGCATGGAACACTGTGATACATGGGTCATGGAGGATTCAAATGACAAGGGCATGGGGCATTGTGATGAGAAGGGCATCGAGCATTGTGATTACAAGTGTCATGGAGCTTTGTGATGACAAGGGCATGGAGAAATGTGATGAGAGTTTTCATGGAGCATTGTGATGACAATGACATCGAGCACTGTGATGCCAGGGGTCATGGAGCTTTGTGATGACAAAGGTCATGGAGCATTTTGATGACAAGTGCATGGTGCATTGTGATGAGAATGGCAGGGAGTATTTTGATGCCAGGGTCATGCAGCAATTGGATGAAAAGTGTATTGGAACATTTTGATGACAAGGGTTATAGAACATTGTGATGTCAGGGGTCATGGAACATTGTGATGATAAGGGGATGTAGCATTGTGATGACAGGGGTCATGGGACATTGTGATTACTGGGGTGAGGGAGTATTGTGACGACTAGTGATGAAACACTGTGATATCTCTGGTGAGAGAGCATTTTGATGAGAAGTGTATGGAGCATTGTGATTACAAGGTTTATGGAGCATTGCAATGACAAGTTTCTGGACCGTTGTGATGAAAAGCGAATGGCACATTGTGATGAGAAGGGTCATGGAACATTTTTCAAACAAAGGCATGGAGCATTTTGATGACAATGGTCACGGAGCATTGTGATGTAAACGGCATGGGGCATTGTGATGAAAATGGCATGGAGCCTTTTCGTGACAGGGTTCAAGGAGCATTCTGATGACAAGTGTCAGGGAGCATTTTGATGACAAGTGTACTGAGCATTGTGATGACAAAGGTCATGGAGCATTGTGATGAAAAGGGCATGGGATTTTGTGATGACAGTCATCATGGAGCATTGTGATGACAAGTGTTATGGAACTTTGGGATCACAATGGTTTGGAGCATTGTGATGACAGAGGTCATGGATCCTTTTGATTTCAAGGAGCATGGAGCATTGTGATGACAAGGGCATGAAGCAATGTGATCCCAAGGTTCATGGAGGACTGTGATGACAATGGAAGTGGAGTATTTTGATGACAAACACATAGAGAATTGTAATGACAAGGTCATGTAGCATTTTGCTGACAAAGTCATGGAGCATTGTGATGACAGGTGTCATGGAGCACTGTGATGACAAGCGTCACGGAGCATTGTGAATACAGGGGTCATAGAGCATTGGGATGACAAGGGCATGGATCATTGTGATGACAAGTGTCATGGAGCAGTGGGCTGAAAATGTTCATGGAGTATTGTGATGACAGGGGTCATGGAGCATTGTGATGACAGAGGTCAAGGAGAATTTTGATTTCATTGTGCTGACAATAGCCGGAATCAATATGATGATGGGCATGATGCATTGTGATGACAGGGCTCATGGAGCATGGAGATGAAAAGGGGCATGGAGCATTGTGATTACAGGGGTCTTGGAGCACTGTGATGACAAGGGCATGGAACATTTAATGAGAAGGCCATGGAACATTCTGATGACATGTGTCATGGTGCTTTGTGATGACAAGGGCATGGAGCATTGTGATTACAGGGGTCTTGGAGCATTGTGATGACAAGTGTCATGGAGCCTTGTGATTACAAGGCCATGGAATATCGTGATGGATGGCGTCATGGAGCACTGTTATGACAGGGGTAATGGAGCATTGTGATGAGAAGGGCATGGAGCATTGTGATTACAAGTTTTATGGAGCATTGCAATGAGAAAATTGTGGACCGTTGTGATGAAAAGTGCGTGGCAAATTGTGATGAAAAGGGTCATGGAGCATTTTTTTGACAAAGGCATGGAGCATTGTGATGACAAGGGTCACGGAGTATTGTGATGAAATGTTCATGGAGCACTGTGGTTACAAACGACACAGAGCCTTGTGATGACGCGGGTAAGGAGCACTGTGATGACAAATGTTATGAAGCATTGTGATGACTGGACTCACGGAGCATTGTCATGACAGGGGTCATGGTGCATTGTGATGACAAGGGCATGGAGCATTGTGATGACAGGGGCATGGAGCATTCGTCTGACAACTTTCATAGATTATTGTGAGGACAGTGGACATGGTGCATTGTGATGACAAGGGCATGGGTCATTGTGATGAGAAGGTCATGGAGTATTGTGAAGACAGTTGTCAGGGAGCATTGTGATGACATATGTCATGGCCCATTGCGATGACAATAGCAGGGAGCCTTGTGATGCCAAATGTAATGGAGGATTGTGTTGACAAATATAATGGAGCACTGTGATGACTAGGGCTTGGAGCATTATGATGACAAGGGCCATTGAGAATTTTCAGGACAAGGTCGTGAAGCATTGTGATGACAATATCCTGGAGCATTGTGATGAGAAAAACATGGAGCCTTGTGATGAGAAATCTCATGGAGCATACTGATGAAAATGGACATGGACCATTGTGATTACAGGCGTCTTGGAACATTGTGATGACATGTGCATGGAGCATTGTGAGGAGAAGGCCAAGAGCATTCTGAAGACATGCGTCCTTTAGCTTTGTGATGACAAGGGCATGGAGCATTGTGATTACATGGGTCTTGGAGCATTGTGATGAAAAAGCATGGAGCCTTGTCATGACAGGGTTCAAGGAGCATACAGACAACAAGTGTCAGGGAGCATTTTGATGACAAGTGTATTGAGCATCGTGATGACAATGGTCATGGAGCATTGTGATGAGAAGACCATGGATAACTGTGATGACGAGCGTCATGGTGCATTGTGATGACAAGTGTTTTGGAATATTGTGATCACAAGCGTTTGGAGCATTGTTATGACAGAGATCATGGAGCATTTTGATTTCATTATGATGGCAATAGCATGAAGCATTATGATGATGGTCATGGTGCATTGTGATGACAGGGTTCATGAAACATTGAGATGAAAATGGGCATGGATCATTGTGGTTACAGGGTTCTTGGAGCATTGTGATGAGAAGGGTCATGGAGCCTTGTGATGACAAGGCCATGGAACATCGTGATGGCAGGGGTCATGGATCATGGGTATGACAGGGATAATGGAGCATTGTGATGGCAGGGCAAGGAGCATTGTGAAGAGAAGGCTATGGAGCATTCTGATGATATGTGTCATGGAGGTTTGTGATGACAAGGACATGAAGCAATGTGATGAGAACCTTAATGGAGCATTGTGATGACAATGACATGGAGCATTGTGATGACAAGGGTTATGGATCTTTGTGATGACAAAGGTCATGGAGCATTTTGATGACAAGGGCGTTGTGCATTGTGATGAGAAGGGTAGGGAGCATTGTGATGACAGGGTCATGGAGCAATTTGATGTAAAGTGTCAAGGAATATTTTGATGACAGTGGTTATGGAACATTGTGATGCCAGGGGTCATCGAACATTGTGATGATAAGTGCATGTAGCATTGTGATGACAGGAGTCATGGCATATTTTGATGACAGGGGTGAGGGAATATTGTGACGAATATTGATGTAACATTGTGACATCAGTGGTGAGAGAGCATTTTGGTGAGAATTCCATGGAGCCTTGTGATGAAAAGGTTCATGGAGCATTGTGATGTCAAGATTGGGGAGCACTGTGATGACAAGCGCATGGTGCATTGGGATGACATGTGTCATGGAGCATTGTGCTGACAAGCGCATGGAGCATTGTGATGACAAGGGTCATGGAGCATTGTGCTGAGAAAGGCATAGAGCATTGTGATGACAAAGGTCAAAGAGCATTGTGATGAAAAGTTCATGGAGCATTGTGGTTAAAATGGTCACAGAGACTGTTGATGACGAGGTCATGGACAATTGTGATGACAAATGTCATGAAGCATTGTGATAACTGGAGTCACGGAGCATTGTGATGACAGGGGTCATGGAGCATTGTGATAACAAGGGCATGGAGTATTGTGATGACAAGGGCATGGAATATTGGTCTAATAAGTTTCATGGATTATTGCGATGACAGTTGGAATGGCGCATTGTGATGACAACGGCATGGAGCATTGTGATGACCAGGTCATGCAGTATTGGGAAGACAGGTGTCAGGGAGCATTGTGATGACATATGTAATGGCCCATTGTGAAGACAATGGCATGGAGCATTGTGATGCCAAGTGTCATGGAGGATTCTGATGAAAAAGGTAATGGAGCATTGTGATGACAATGGCTTGGAGCATTGTGATGACAAGGGTCAGGGAGCATTGAGCTGACAAGTGCATGGAGAATTGTGATGACAAGGGTCATGGAGCATTCTGATGACAAGCTTGTGGAGTATTTTGATGGCAATGGCATGGAGCATTGTGATGAAAACGGCATGGGGCATACTGATGAAAAAGGCATGGAGCCTTTTCGTGACAGTGTTCAAGGAGCATTCTGATGACAAGTGTCAGGGAGCATTGTGATGACAAGTGTATTGAGAATTGTGATGACAAAGGTCATGGAGCATTGTGATGAAAAGGGCATGGAGTATTGTGATGACTGGCATCATGGAGCGTTGTGATGACAAGTGTTATGGAACATTGTGATCACAAGGGTTTGGAGCATTGTGATGACAGAGGTCATGGATCCTTTTGATTTCAAGGAGCATGGAGCATTGTGATGACAAGGGCATGAAGCAATGTGATCCCAAGGTTCATGGAGGATTGTGATTACAACGGTAATGGAGTATTGTGATGACAAGCACATAGAGCATTACAATGACAAGGTCATGTAGCATTTTGCTAACAAAGGCATGGAGCATTGTGATGACAAGTGTCATGGCGCACTGTGATAACAAGCGTCACAGAGCATTGTGAATACAGGGGTCATGTAGCATTGGGATGACAAGGGCATGGATGATTTTGATGACAAGGGTCATGGAGCATTGGGTTGAAAATGTTCATGGAGTACTGTGATGACAGGGGTCATGGAGCATTGTGATGACAGAGGTCATGGAGAATTTTGATTTCATTGTGCTGACAATAGCCGGAAGCATTATGATGATTGGCATGATGCATTGTGATGAGAGGGTTCATGGAGCATTGAGATGAAAAGGGGCCTGGAGCACTGTGATTACAGGGGTCTTGGAGCTTTTTGATGACAAGGGCATGGAGCATTGTGATTACAGGGTTCTTGGAGTATTGTGATGACAAGGGCATGGAACATTGGGATGAGAATGTCATGGAGCGTTCTGATGACATGCATCATGGAGCTTTGTGATGACAAGGGCATGGAACATTGTGATTACAGGGCTCTTGGAGCATTGTGATGACAAGGGCAGTGAACAATGGGATGAGAATGTCATGGAGCGTTCTGATGACATGCATCATGGAGCTTTGTGAGGACAAGGGCATGGAACATTGTGATTACAGGGGCCTTGGAGCACTGTGAGGGAAAGGGCATGTGACATTGTGATGAAAAATGCATGGAGCCTTGTCATGACAGGGTTCAAGGAGCATACTGATGACAAGTGTCAGGGACCATTGTGATGACAAGGGTATTGAGCACTGTGATGACAAATGTCATGGAGCATTGTGATTAGAAGACCATGGATACTTGTGATGACGAGCGTTATGTGGAGCTCTGATGATAGGTGTTATGGAATATTGTGATCACAAGGATTTGGAGCATTGTGATGACAGAGGTCATAGAGCATTTTGATTTCATTGTGATGACAATAGCATGAAGCATTATGATGATGCACATTTGGTGCATTGTGATGACAGCGTTCATGGAGCATTGAGATGAAAAGGGGCATGGAGCATTATGATTACAGGAGTCTTGGATCATTGTGATGAAAAGGGCATGGAACATTGGTCTGAAATGTTTCATGGATTATTGTGATGAGAGGGGGCAAGGAGCATTGTGATAACAAGGGAACGGAACACTGTGATACATGGTTCATGGAGGATTGTAATGAGAAGCGCATGGAGCATTGTGAGAAGAATGGCATCGAGCATTGTGATGAAATGCATCATGGATCGTGTGATGACAAGGGCTTTGAACAATGTGATGAGAGGTTTTTGGAGCATTGTGATGACAATGGCATGGAGCATTGTGATGCCAAGGGTCATGGAGTTTTGTGATGACAAAGGTCATGGAGCATTTTGATGACAAGTGTGTGGTGCATTCTCTTGTGATGGGCAGGGAGCATTGTGATGACAGGGTCATGGAGCAATTTGATGAAAAGTGTCATGGAACATTTTGATGACAGGGGTTATGGAACATTGTGATGTCAGGAGTCATGGAACATTTTCATGACAGTGTTGTGGACCATTGTGATTAGAGGGGAGTGGGTGTATTGTGATGACTAGTGAGGGAACATTTTGATATCATTCGTGAGAGAGCATTTTGATAAGAAGTGCATGGAGCATTGTGAGGACAAGTTTTATGGAGCATTGTGATGACAAGCTTGTGGAGCACTGTGATGACAAGCACATGGCACATTGTGATGACATGGGTCATGGAGCAATGTGATGACAAGGGACACCGAGCATTGTGATGAAAATTTCATGGAGCATTTTGGTGACAAAGGTCACAGAGCCTAGTGATGACGAGGGCATGGACCATTGTGATACAAAGGTGATGAAGCATTGTGATGACTGGAGTCACGGAGCATTGTGATGACAGGGGTCATAGAGCTTTGTGATGAAAAGGCAATGAGCATTGTGATGACAGGGGCATGGAGCATTGGCCTGACATGTTTCATGGATTATTGTGATGACAGTGGGCATGGTGCAATGTGATGACAAAGGCATGGAGCATTGTGATGAGAAGGTCATGGGGTATTTTGAAGACAGGTCTCAGGGAGCATTGTGATGACATATGTCATGGTCCATTGCGATGACAATGGAATGGAATATTGTGATGCCAAGTGTCATGGAGGATTGTGATGACAAATGTAATGGAGCATTTTGATGACAAGGGCTTGGAGCATTGTGATGACAATGGACATGGAGCATTGTGATGACAAGGGCATGGAGCATTGTGATGACAAGGGCCATTGAGAATTTTGATGACAAGTTCATGAAGCATTGTGATGAGAAGCACATGGAGCTTCCTATGACAGGGGTCATGGAGCATTGTGATGAAAAGTGCATACAGAATTGTGATGACAAATCATGTAACACGGTGATGAGAAGTGTCATGGAGCATAGTGATGCCAAGAACGAGGAGAATTGTGATGACAGTGGACATGGAGCATTGTGATGACCAGGGCATGGAGCATTGTGATGGCAAGACCGTGGAGCTTTGTGATGAGAAGACCATGGATAATTGTGATGACGAGCGTCATGGAGCACTGTAATGACAAGGGGAATGGAGCATTGTGATGAGAGTGGCCATGGAGCATTGTGATGACAAGGGTCATGGAGCATTTTGATGACAAGGGCGTGGAGAATTGTGATGAGAAGACGATGGATAATTGTGATGACGAGCGTCATGGAGCACAGTAATGACAAGGGGTATGGAGCATTGTGATGACAGTGGCCATGGAGCATTGTGATGACAAGTGTCATGGAGCATTCTGATGACAAGCTTGTGGAGTATTGTGACGACAATGGCATGGAGCATTGTGATGAAAAGGGCATGGAGCATTGTGATAAAAAAGGCATGAAGCCATTTCATGACAGGTTTCAAGGAGCATTCTGACGACAAGTGTCAGGGAACATTGTGATGACAAGTGTATTGAGAATGGTGATGAAAAAGATCATGGAGCATTTTGACGAAAAGGGCATGGAGTATTGTGATGACAGGCATCATGGAGCGTTGTGATGACAAGTGTTATGGAACATTGTGATCACAAGGGTTTGGAGCATTGTGATGATAGAAGTCATGGATAATTTTGTTTTCAAGGAGCATGGAGCATTGGGATGACAAGGGCATGAAGCAATGTGATCCCAAGGTTCATGGAGGATTGTGATGACAATGGTAATGGAGTATTGTGATGACAAGCAAATGGAGCATTGTGATGACAAGGTCATGTAGCATTTTGCTGACACAGGCATGGAGCATTGTGATGATAAGGGTCATGGAGCACTGTGATGAGAAGCATCACGGATCATTGTGATTACAGGGGTCATGGAGCATAGGGATGGCAAGGCCATGGATCATTGTGATGACAAGTGTCATGGAGCATTGGGCTGAAAATGTTCATGGAGCATTGTGATGACTAGGGAATGGAGCATTGTGATGACAAGAGTCCCGGATCACTGTGTTGTCAGGGGTCATGGAGCGCTGTGATGACAGTGGTCATGGAGCATTGTGATGATAGGGATCATGAAGCATTGTGTTGAGAAGTTCCTGGAGAATTGGACTGAAAATGTTCAGGAAGTATTGTGAGGACTGGGGTCATGGAGCATTGTGATGACAAGGGAATGGAGCACTGTGATGAAAAGTTCCTGGAGCATTGTGATGAGAAGACCATGGAGCCTTGTAATAACAAGTCTCATGGAGCATTCTGATGAAAAGGGGCATGGAGTATTGTGATTACAGGGGTCTTGGAGCACTGTGATGACAAGGGCATGGAGCACTGTGATTACTGGTGTCTTGGAGCATTGTGATGAAATTGGCATGGATCATTGTTATGAAAATGGTATGGAGCCTTCTCATGACAGGGTTCCAGGAGCATACTGATGACAAGTGTCAGGGAGCATTGTGATGAAAAGTTTATAGAGCATTGTGATGACAAAGGTCATGGAGCACTGTGATGAGAAGAGCATGGATAATTGTGATGATGAGCCTCATGGGGCGTTGTGATGATAAGTGTTATAGAACATTGTGATCACAAGGATTTGGGGCATTGTGATGAGACAGATCATCGAATATTTTGATTTCATTGTGATGACAAGAGCCTGAAGCATTATGATGATGGGCATGGTGCCTTTTGATGACAGGGTTCATGGAGCATTGAGATGCAAAGGGGCATGGAGCATTGTGATTAGAGGGTTCATGGAGCATTGTGATGACAATGGCATGGAGCATTGAGATGCCAAGGGTCATGGAGCTTTGTGATGACAAAGGTCATTGAGCAATTTGATGACAAGGGGTGGTGCAATGTGATGAGAAGGGCAGGGAGCATTGTGATGACAGGGTCATAGAGCAATTTGATGAAAAGGGTCATGGAATATTTTGATGACAGGGGTTATGGAACATTGTGATGTCAGGGGTCATCGAACTTTGTGATGATAAGTGCATGTAGCATTGCAAAGACAGGAGTCATGGAACATTGTGATGACAGTGGTGAGGGAGTATTGTGATGAATAGTGATGTAACATTGTGATATCTGTGGTGAGAGAGCATTTTGAAGAGAAGTGCATGGAGAATTGTGATGACAAGTTTTATGGAGCATTGTGGTGACAAGATTGTGGAGCACTGTGATGACAAGTGCAGGGTGCATTGTGATGACATGGGTCATGGTGCATTGTGCTGACAAGCGCATGGAGCACTGTGATGACAAGGGTCATGGAGCATTGTGCTGAGGAAGGCATAGAGCATTGTGATGACAAGGGTCAAAGAGGATTGTGATGAAAATTTCATGGAGCAATGTGGTTAAATATGTCACAGAGACTGTGGATGACGACGGCATGGACCATTGTGATGACAAAGGTCATGAAGCATTGTGATGAATCGATTCATGGAGCATTGTGATGACAGGGGTCATGGAGCATTGTGATAACAAGGGCATGGAGCATTGTGATGACAAGGGCAGGGAACATTGGTCTAATAAGTTTCATGGATTATTGCAATGACAGTTGGAATGGCGCATTGTGATGACAAAGGCATGGAGCATTGTGATGACCAGGTCATGCAGTATTGTGAAGAGAGGTGTCAGGGAGCATTGTGATGACATATGTAATGGCCCATTGTGATGACAATGGCATGGAGCATTGTGATGCCAAGTGTCATGGAGGATTCTGATGACAATGGAAATGGAGCATTGTTATGACAATGGCTTGGAGCATTGTGATGACAAGGGTCAGGGAGCATTGTGCTGACAAGTGCATGGAGAATTTTGATGACAAGCTTGTGGAATATTTTGATGACAATGGCATGGATCATTGTGATGAAAACTGCATGGGCATTGTGATGAAAAAGGCATGGAGCATTTTCGTCACAGGGTTCAAGGAGCATTCTGATGACAAGTGTCAGGGAGCATTGTGATGACAAGTGTATTGAGAATTGTGATGACAAAGGTCATGGAGCATTGTGATGAAAAAGGCATGGAGTAATGTGATGACAGGCATCTTAGAGCGTTGTGATGACAAGTGCTATGGAACATTGTGATCACAAGGGTTTGGAGCATTGTGATGACAGAGGTCATGGATCATTTAGATTTCAAGGAGCATGGAGCATTGTGATGACAAGGGCATGAAGCAATGTGATCCCAAGGTTCATGGAGGACTGTGATGACAATGGGAATGGAGTATTGTGATGACAAGCGCATAGAGCATTGCAATGACAAGGTCAGGTAGTATTTTGCTGACAAAGGCATGGAGCATTGTGATGACAGGTGTCATGGAGCCCTGTGATGACAAGCGTCACGGAGCATTGTGAATACAGGGGTCATGGAGCATTGGGATGACAAGGGCATGGATGATTTTGATGACAAGGGTCATGGAGCATTGGGCTGAAAATGTTCATGGAATATTGTGATGACAGGGATCATGCAGCATTTTGATGACAAGTTCCTGGAGCACTTTGATGAGAAGACAATGGAGACTTGTGATGACAAGTCTCATGGAGCATTTTGATGAAAAGGGACATGGAGCATTGTGATTACAGGGGTCTTGGAGCATTGTGATGACAAGGGCATGGAGCATTGTGATGAGAAGGCCATGGAGCATTCTGATGACATACATCATTGAGCTTTGTGATGACAAGGGCATGGAGCATTGTGATTACAGGGGTCTTGGAGCATTGTGATTAAAATGACATGGATCATTGTGATGAAAAAGGCATGGAGACGTGTCATGACAGGGTTAATGGAGCATACTGATGACAAGTGTCAGGGAGCATTGTGATAACAAGTGTATTAAGCATTGTGATGACAAAGGTCATGGAGCATTGTGATGAGAAGACCATGGATAATTGTGATGATGAGCGTCAAGGGGTGTTGTGATGATAAGTGTTATGGAACACTGTGATCACCAGGGTTTGGAGCATTGTGATGACAGAGGTCATGGAGCATTTTGATTTCATTGTGATGACAATAGCCTGAAGCATTATGATGATGGGCATCGTCCATTGTGATGACAGGGTTCATGGAGCATTGAGATGAAAAGACGCATGGAGCATTTTGATTACAAGGGTCTTGGAGCATTGTGATGACAAGGGCATAGAGAATTTTGATGACAGGGCCATGGAACATTCTGATGACATGCGTCATGTAGCTTTTTGATGACAAGGGCATGGAGCATTTTGATTAGATGGGTCGTGGAGCATTGTGATGACAAGTGTCAGGGAGCCTTGTGATGACAAGGCCGTGGAACATTGTGATGGCAGGTGTCATGGAGCATAGTTATGACAGAGGTAAAGGAGCATTGTGATGAGAAGGGCATGGAGCATTGGTCTGAAATGTTTCATGGATTATTGTGATGAGAGTGGGCATAGAGCATTGTGATGATAAGGGCATGGAACACTGTGATACATGGGTCATGGAGGATTCAAATGACAAGGGCATGGGGCATTGTGATGAGAAGGGCATCGAGCATTGTGATTACAAGTGTCATGGAGCTTTGTGATGACAAGGGCATGGAGAAATGTGATGAGAGTTTTCATGGAGCATTGTGATGACAATGACATCGAGCACTGTGATGCCAGGGGTCATGGAGCTTTGTGATGACAAAGGTCATGGAGCATTTTGATGACAAGTGCATGGTGCATTGTGATGAGAATGGCAGGGAGTATTTTGATGCCAGGGTCATGCAGCAATTGGATGAAAAGTGTATTGGAACATTTTGATGACAAGGGTTATAGAACATTGTGATGTCAGGGGTCATGGAACATTGTGATGATAAGGGGATGTAGCATTGTGATGACAGGGGTCATGGGACATTGTGATTACTGGGGTGAGGGAGTATTGTGACGACTAGTGATGAAACACTGTGATATCTCTGGTGAGAGAGTATTTTGATGAGAAGTGTATGGAGCATTGTGATTACAAGGTTTATGGAGCATTGCAATGACAAGTTTCTGGACCGTTGTGATGAAAAGCGAATGGCACATTGTGATGAGAAGGGTCATGGAACATTTTTCAAACAAAGGCATGGAGCATTTTGATGACAATGGTCACGGAGCATTGTGATGTAAACGGCATGGGGCATTGTGATGAAAATGGCATGGAGCCTTTTCGTGACAGGGTTCAAGGAGCATTCTGATGACAAGTGTCAGGGAGCATTTTGATGACAAGTGTACTGAGCATTGTGATGACAAAGGTCATGGAGCATTGTGATGAAAAGGGCATGGGATTTTGTGATGACAGTCATCATGGAGCATTGTGATGACAAGTGTTATGGAACTTTGGGATCACAATGGTTTGGAGCATTGTGATGAGAGAGGTCATGGATCCTTTTGATTTCAAGGAGCATGGAGCATTGTGATGACAAGGGCATGAAGCAATGTGATCCCAAGGTTCATGGAGGACTGTGATGACAATGGAAGTGGAGTATTTTGATGACAAACACATAGAGAATTGTAATGACAAGGTCATGTAGCATTTTGCTGACAAAGTCATGGAGCATTGTGATGACAGGTGTCATGGAGCACTGTGATGACAAGCGTCACGGAGCATTGTGAATACAGGGGTCATAGAGCATTGGGATGACAAGGGCATGGATCATTGTGATGACAAGTGTCATGGAGCAGTGGGCTGAAAATGTTCATGGAGTATTGTGATGACAGGGGTCATGGAGCATTGTGATGACAGAGGTCAAGGAGAATTTTGATTTCATTGTGCTGACAATAGCCGGAATCAATATGATGATGGGCATGATGCATTGTGATGACAGGGCTCATGGAGCATGGAGATGAAAAGGGGCATGGAGCATTGTGATTACAGGGGTCTTGGAGCACTGTGATGACAAGGGCATGGAACATTTAATGAGAAGGCCATGGAACATTCTGATGACATGTGTCATGGTGCTTTGTGATGACAAGGGCATGGAGCATTGTGATTACAGGGGTCTTGGAGCATTGTGATGACAAGTGTCATGGAGCCTTGTGATTACAAGGCCATGGAATATCGTGATGGATGGCGTCATGGAGCACTGTTATGACAGGGGTAATGGAGCATTGTGATGAGAAGGGCATGGAGCATTGTGATTACAAGTTTTATGGAGCATTGCAATGAGAAAATTGTGGACCGTTGTGATGAAAAGTGCGTGGCAAATTGTGATGAAAAGGGTCATGGAGCATTTTTTTGACAAAGGCATGGAGCATTGTGATGACAAGGGTCACGGAGTATTGTGATGAAATGTTCATGGAGCACTGTGGTTACAAACGACACAGAGCCTTGTGATGACGCGGGTAAGGAGCACTGTGATGACAAATGTTATGAAGCATTGTGATGACTGGACTCACGGAGCATTGTCATGACAGGGGTCATGGTGCATTGTGATGACAAGGGCATGGAGCATTGTGATGACAGGGGCATGGAGCATTCGTCTGACAACTTTCATAGATTATTGTGAGGACAGTGGACATGGTGCATTGTGATGACAAGGGCATGGGTCATTGTGATGAGAAGGTCATGGAGTATTGTGAAGACAGTTGTCAGGGAGCATTGTGATGACATATGTCATGGCCCATTGCGATGACAATAGCAGGGAGCCTTGTGATGCCAAATGTAATGGAGGATTGTGTTGACAAATATAATGGAGCACTGTGATGACTAGGGCTTGGAGCATTATGATGACAAGGGCCATTGAGAATTTTCAGGACAAGGTCGTGAAGCATTGTGATGACAATATCCTGGAGCATTGTGATGAGAAAAACATGGAGCCTTGTGATGAGAAATCTCATGGAGCATACTGATGAAAATGGACATGGACCATTGTGATTACAGGCGTCTTGGAACATTGTGATGACATGTGCATGGAGCATTGTGAGGAGAAGGCCAAGAGCATTCTGAAGACATGCGTCCTTTAGCTTTGTGATGACAAGGGCATGGAGCATTGTGATTACATGGGTCTTGGAGCATTGTGATGAAAAAGCATGGAGCCTTGTCATGACAGGGTTCAAGGAGCATACAGACAACAAGTGTCAGGGAGCATTTTGATGACAAGTGTATTGAGCATCGTGATGACAATGGTCATGGAGCATTGTGATGAGAAGACCATGGATAACTGTGATGACGAGCGTCATGGTGCATTGTGATGACAAGTGTTTTGGAATATTGTGATCACAAGCGTTTGGAGCATTGTTATGACAGAGATCATGGAGCATTTTGATTTCATTATGATGGCAATAGCATGAAGCATTATGATGATGGTCATGGTGCATTGTGATGACAGGGTTCATGAAACATTGAGATGAAAATGGGCATGGATCATTGTGGTTACAGGGTTCTTGGAGCATTGTGATGAGAAGGGTCATGGAGCCTTGTGATGACAAGGCCATGGAACATCGTGATGGCAGGGGTCATGGATCATGGGTATGACAGGGATAATGGAGCATTGTGATGGCAGGGCAAGGAGCATTGTGAAGAGAAGGCTATGGAGCATTCTGATGATATGTGTCATGGAGGTTTGTGATGACAAGGACATGAAGCAATGTGATGAGAACCTTAATGGAGCATTGTGATGACAATGACATGGAGCATTGTGATGACAAGGGTTATGGATCTTTGTGATGACAAAGGTCATGGAGCATTTTGATGACAAGGGCGTTGTGCATTGTGATGAGAAGGGTAGGGAGCATTGTGATGACAGGGTCATGGAGCAATTTGATGTAAAGTGTCAAGGAATATTTTGATGACAGTGGTTATGGAACATTGTGATGCCAGGGGTCATCGAACATTGTGATGATAAGTGCATGTAGCATTGTGATGACAGGAGTCATGGCATATTTTGATGACAGGGGTGAGGGAATATTGTGACGAATATTGATGTAACATTGTGACATCAGTGGTGAGAGAGCATTTTGGTGAGAATTCCATGGAGCCTTGTGATGAAAAGGTTCATGGAGCATTGTGATGTCAAGATTGGGGAGCACTGTGATGACAAGCGCATGGTGCATTGGGATGACATGTGTCATGGAGCATTGTGCTGACAAGCGCATGGAGCATTGTGATGACAAGGGTCATGGAGCATTGTGCTGAGAAAGGCATAGAGCATTGTGATGACAAAGGTCAAAGAGCATTGTGATGAAAAGTTCATGGAGCATTGTGGTTAAAATGGTCACAGAGACTGTTGATGACGAGGTCATGGACAATTGTGATGACAAATGTCATGAAGCATTGTGATAACTGGAGTCACGGAGCATTGTGATGACAGGGGTCATGGAGCATTGTGATAACAAGGGCATGGAGTATTGTGATGACAAGGGCATGGAATATTGGTCTAATAAGTTTCATGGATTATTGCGATGACAGTTGGAATGGCGCATTGTGATGACAACGGCATGGAGCATTGTGATGACCAGGTCATGCAGTATTGGGAAGACAGGTGTCAGGGAGCATTGTGATGACATATGTAATGGCCCATTGTGAAGACAATGGCATGGAGCATTGTGATGCCAAGTGTCATGGAGGATTCTGATGAAAAAGGTAATGGAGCATTGTGATGACAATGGCTTGGAGCATTGTGATGACAAGGGTCAGGGAGCATTGAGCTGACAAGTGCATGGAGAATTGTGATGACAAGGGTCATGGAGCATTCTGATGACAAGCTTGTGGAGTATTTTGATGGCAATGGCATGGAGCATTGTGATGAAAACGGCATGGGGCATACTGATGAAAAAGGCATGGAGCCTTTTCGTGACAGTGTTCAAGGAGCATTCTGATGACAAGTGTCAGGGAGCATTGTGATGACAAGTGTATTGAGAATTGTGATGACAAAGGTCATGGAGCATTGTGATGAAAAGGGCATGGAGTATTGTGATGACTGGCATCATGGAGCGTTGTGATGACAAGTGTTATGGAACATTGTGATCACAAGGGTTTGGAGCATTGTGATGACAGAGGTCATGGATCCTTTTGATTTCAAGGAGCATGGAGCATTGTGATGACAAGGGCATGAAGCAATGTGATCCCAAGGTTCATGGAGGATTGTGATTACAACGGTAATGGAGTATTGTGATGACAAGCACATAGAGCATTACAATGACAAGGTCATGTAGCATTTTGCTAACAAAGGCATGGAGCATTGTGATGACAAGTGTCATGGCGCACTGTGATAACAAGCGTCACAGAGCATTGTGAATACAGGGGTCATGTAGCATTGGGATGACAAGGGCATGGATGATTTTGATGACAAGGGTCATGGAGCATTGGGTTGAAAATGTTCATGGAGTACTGTGATGACAGGGGTCATGGAGCATTGTGATGACAGAGGTCATGGAGAATTTTGATTTCATTGTGCTGACAATAGCCGGAAGCATTATGATGATTGGCATGATGCATTGTGATGAGAGGGTTCATGGAGCATTGAGATGAAAAGGGGCCTGGAGCACTGTGATTACAGGGGTCTTGGAGCTTTTTGATGACAAGGGCATGGAGCATTGTGATTACAGGGTTCTTGGAGCATTGTGATGACAAGGGCATGGAACATTGGGATGAGAATGTCATGGAGCGTTCTGATGACATGCATCATGGAGCTTTGTGATGACAAGGGCATGGAACATTGTGATTACAGGGCTCTTGGAGCATTGTGATGACAAGGGCAGTGAACAATGGGATGAGAATGTCATGGAGCGTTCTGATGACATGCATCATGGAGCTTTGTGAGGACAAGGGCATGGAACATTGTGATTACAGGGGCCTTGGAGCACTGTGAGGGAAAGGGCATGTGACATTGTGATGAAAAATGCATGGAGCCTTGTCATGACAGGGTTCAAGGAGCATACTGATGACAAGTGTCAGGGACCATTGTGATGACAAGGGTATTGAGCACTGTGATGACAAATGTCATGGAGCATTGTGATTAGAAGACCATGGATACTTGTGATGACGAGCGTTATGTGGAGCTCTGATGATAGGTGTTATGGAATATTGTGATCACAAGGATTTGGAGCATTGTGATGACAGAGGTCATAGAGCATTTTGATTTCATTGTGATGACAATAGCATGAAGCATTATGATGATGCACATTTGGTGCATTGTGATGACAGCGTTCATGGAGCATTGAGATGAAAAGGGGCATGGAGCATTATGATTACAGGAGTCTTGGATCATTGTGATGAAAAGGGCATGGAACATTGGTCTGAAATGTTTCATGGATTATTGTGATGAGAGGGGGCAAGGAGCATTGTGATAACAAGGGAACGGAACACTGTGATACATGGTTCATGGAGGATTGTAATGAGAAGCGCATGGAGCATTGTGAGAAGAATGGCATCGAGCATTGTGATGAAATGCATCATGGATCGTGTGATGACAAGGGCTTTGAACAATGTGATGAGAGGTTTTTGGAGCATTGTGATGACAATGGCATGGAGCATTGTGATGCCAAGGGTCATGGAGTTTTGTGATGACAAAGGTCATGGAGCATTTTGATGACAAGTGTGTGGTGCATTCTCTTGTGATGGGCAGGGAGCATTGTGATGACAGGGTCATGGAGCAATTTGATGAAAAGTGTCATGGAACATTTTGATGACAGGGGTTATGGAACATTGTGATGTCAGGAGTCATGGAACATTTTCATGACAGTGTTGTGGACCATTGTGATTAGAGGGGAGTGGGTGTATTGTGATGACTAGTGAGGGAACATTTTGATATCATTCGTGAGAGAGCATTTTGATAAGAAGTGCATGGAGCATTGTGAGGACAAGTTTTATGGAGCATTGTGATGACAAGCTTGTGGAGCACTGTGATGACAAGCACATGGCACATTGTGATGACATGGGTCATGGAGCAATGTGATGACAAGGGACACCGAGCATTGTGATGAAAATTTCATGGAGCATTTTGGTGACAAAGGTCACAGAGCCTAGTGATGACGAGGGCATGGACCATTGTGATACAAAGGTGATGAAGCATTGTGATGACTGGAGTCACGGAGCATTGTGATGACAGGGGTCATAGAGCTTTGTGATGAAAAGGCAATGAGCATTGTGATGACAGGGGCATGGAGCATTGGCCTGACATGTTTCATGGATTATTGTGATGACAGTGGGCATGGTGCAATGTGATGACAAAGGCATGGAGCATTGTGATGAGAAGGTCATGGAGTATTTTGAAGACAGGTCTCAGGGAGCATTGTGATGACATATGTCATGGTCCATTGCGATGACAATGGAATGGAATATTGTGATGCCAAGTGTCATGGAGGATTGTGATGACAAATGTAATGGAGCATTTTGATGACAAGGGCTTGGAGCATTGTGATGACAATGGACATGGAGCATTGTGATGACAAGGGCATGGAGCATTGTGATGACAAGGGCCATTGAGAATTTTGATGACAAGTTCATGAAGCATTGTGATGAGAAGCACATGGAGCTTCCTATGACAGGGGTCATGGAGCATTGTGATGAAAAGTGCATACAGAATTGTGATGACAAATCATGTAACACGGTGATGAGAAGTGTCATGGAGCATAGTGATGCCAAGAACGAGGAGAATTGTGATGACAGTGGACATGGAGCATTGTGATGACCAGGGCATGGAGCATTGTGATGGCAAGACCGTGGAGCTTTGTGATGAGAAGACCATGGATAATTGTGATGACGAGCGTCATGGAGCACTGTAATGACAAGGGGAATGGAGCATTGTGATGAGAGTGGCCATGGAGCATTGTGATGACAAGGGTCATGGAGCATTTTGATGACAAGGGCGTGGAGAATTGTGATGAGAAGACGATGGATAATTGTGATGACGAGCGTCATGGAGCACAGTAATGACAAGGGGTATGGAGCATTGTGATGACAGTGGCCATGGAGCATTGTGATGACAAGTGTCATGGAGCATTCTGATGACAAGCTTGTGGAGTATTGTGACGACAATGGCATGGAGCATTGTGATGAAAAGGGCATGGAGCATTGTGATAAAAAAGGCATGAAGCCATTTCATGACAGGTTTCAAGGAGCATTCTGACGACAAGTGTCAGGGAACATTGTGATGACAAGTGTATTGAGAATGGTGATGAAAAAGATCATGGAGCATTTTGACGAAAAGGGCATGGAGTATTGTGATGACAGGCATCATGGAGCGTTGTGATGACAAGTGTTATGGAACATTGTGATCACAAGGGTTTGGAGCATTGTGATGATAGAAGTCATGGATAATTTTGTTTTCAAGGAGCATGGAGCATTGGGATGACAAGGGCATGAAGCAATGTGATCCCAAGGTTCATGGAGGATTGTGATGACAATGGTAATGGAGTATTGTGATGACAAGCAAATGGAGCATTGTGATGACAAGGTCATGTAGCATTTTGCTGACACAGGCATGGAGCATTGTGATGATAAGGGTCATGGAGCACTGTGATGAGAAGCATCACGGATCATTGTGATTACAGGGGTCATGGAGCATAGGGATGGCAAGGCCATGGATCATTGTGATGACAAGTGTCATGGAGCATTGGGCTGAAAATGTTCATGGAGCATTGTGATGACTAGGGAATGGAGCATTGTGATGACAAGAGTCCCGGATCACTGTGTTGTCAGGGGTCATGGAGCGCTGTGATGACAGTGGTCATGGAGCATTGTGATGATAGGGATCATGAAGCATTGTGTTGAGAAGTTCCTGGAGAATTGGACTGAAAATGTTCAGGAAGTATTGTGAGGACTGGGGTCATGGAGCATTGTGATGACAAGGGAATGGAGCACTGTGATGAAAAGTTCCTGGAGCATTGTGATGAGAAGACCATGGAGCCTTGTAATAACAAGTCTCATGGAGCATTCTGATGAAAAGGGGCATGGAGTATTGTGATTACAGGGGTCTTGGAGCACTGTGATGACAAGGGCATGGAGCACTGTGATTACTGGTGTCTTGGAGCATTGTGATGAAATTGGCATGGATCATTGTTATGAAAATGGTATGGAGCCTTCTCATGACAGGGTTCCAGGAGCATACTGATGACAAGTGTCAGGGAGCATTGTGATGAAAAGTTTATAGAGCATTGTGATGACAAAGGTCATGGAGCACTGTGATGAGAAGAGCATGGATAATTGTGATGATGAGCCTCATGGGGCGTTGTGATGATAAGTGTTATAGAACATTGTGATCACAAGGATTTGGGGCATTGTGATGAGACAGATCATCGAATATTTTGATTTCATTGTGATGACAAGAGCCTGAAGCATTATGATGATGGGCATGGTGCATTTTGATGACAGGGTTCATGGAGCATTGAGATGCAAAGGGGCATGGAGCATTGTGATTAGAGGGTTCATGGAGCATTGTGATGACAATGGCATGGAGCATTGAGATGCCAAGGGTCATGGAGCTTTGTGATGACAAAGGTCATTGAGCAATTTGATGACAAGGGGTGGTGCAATGTGATGAGAAGGGCAGGGAGCATTGTGATGACAGGGTCATAGAGCAATTTGATGAAAAGGGTCATGGAATATTTTGATGACAGGGGTTATGGAACATTGTGATGTCAGGGGTCATCGAACTTTGTGATGATAAGTGCATGTAGCATTGCAAAGACAGGAGTCATGGAACATTGTGATGACAGTGGTGAGGGAGTATTGTGATGAATAGTGATGTAACATTGTGATATCTGTGGTGAGAGAGCATTTTGATGAGAAGTGCATGGAGAATTGTGATGACAAGTTTTATGGAGCATTGTGGTGACAAGATTGTGGAGCACTGTGATGACAAGTGCAGGGTGCATTGTGATGACATGGGTCATGGTGCATTGTGCTGACAAGCGCATGGAGCACTGTGATGACAAGGGTCATGGAGCATTGTGCTGAGGAAGGCATAGAGCATTGTGATGACAAGGGTCAAAGAGCATTGTGATGAAAATTTCATGGAGCAATGTGGTTAAATATGTCACAGAGACTGTGGATGACGATGGCATGGACCATTGTGATGACAAAGGTCATGAAGCATTGTGATGAATCGATTCATGGAGCATTGTGATGACAGGGGTCATGGAGCATTGTGATAACAAGGGCATGGAGCATTGTGATGACAAGGGCAGGGAACATTGGTCTAATAAGTTTCATGGATTATTGCAATGACAGTTGGAATGGCGCATTGTGATGACAAAGGCATGGAGCATTGTGATGACCAGGTCATGCAGTATTGTGAAGAGAGGTGTCAGGGAGCATTGTGATGACATATGTAATGGCCCATTGTGATGACAATGGCATGGAGCATTGTGATGCCAAGTGTCATGGAGGATTCTGATGACAATGGAAATGGAGCATTGTTATGACAATGGCTTGGAGCATTGTGATGACAAGGGTCAGGGAGCATTGTGCTGACAAGTGCATGGAGAATTTTGATGACAAGCTTGTGGAGTATTTTGATGACAATGGCATGGATCATTGTGATGAAAACTGCATGGGCATTGTGATGAAAAAGGCATGGAGCGTTTTCGTGACAGGGTTCAAGGAGCATTCTGATGACAAGTGTCAGGGAGCATTGTGATGACAAGTGTATTGAGAATTGTGATGACAAAGGTCATGGAGCATTGCGATGAAAAAGGCATGGAGTAATGTGATGACAGGCATCTTAGAGCGTTGTGATGACAAGTGCTATGGAACACTGTGATCACAAGGGTTTGGAGCATTGTGATGACAGAGGTCATGGATCATTTAGATTTCAAGGAGCATGGAGCATTGTGATGACAAGGGCATGAAGCAATGTGATCCCAAGGTTCATGGAGGACTGTGATGACAATGGGAATGGAGTATTGTGATGACAAGCGCATAGAGCATTGCAATGACAAGGTCAGGTAGTATTTTGCTGACAAAGGCATGGAGCATTGTGATGACAGGTGTCATGGAGCCCTGTGATGACAAGCGTCACGGAGAATTGTGAATACAGGGGTCATGGAGCATTGGGATGACAAGGGCATGGATGATTTTGATGACAAGGGTCATGGAGCATTGGGCTGAAAATGTTCATGGAATATTGTGATGACAGGGATCATGCAGCATTTTGATGACAAGTTCCTGGAGCACTTTGATGAGAAGACAATGGAGACTTATGATGACAAGTCTCATGGAGCATTTTGATGAAAAGGGACATGGAGCATTGTGATTACAGGGGTCTTGGAGCATTGTGATGACAAGGTCATGGAGCATTGTGATGAGAAGGCCATGGAGCATTCTGATGACATACATCATTGAGCATTATGATGATAAGGGCATGGAGCATTGTGATTACAGGGGTCTTGGAGCATTGTGATTAAAATGACATGGATCATTGTGATGAAAAAGGCATGGAGACATGTCATGACAGGGTTAATGGAGCATACTGATGACAAGTGTCAGGGAGCATTGTGATAACAAGTGTATTAAGCATTGTGATGACAAAGGTCATGGAGCATTGTGATGAGAAGACCATGGATAATTGTGATGATGAGCGTCAAGGGGTGTTGTGATGATATGTGTTATGGAACACTGTGATCACCAGGGTTTGGAGCATTGTGATGACAGAGGTCATGGAGCATTTTGATTTCATTGTGATGACAATAGCCTGAAGAATTATGATGATGGGCATCGTCCATTGTGATGACAGGGTTCATGGAGCATTGAGATGAAAAGACGCATGGAGCATTTTGATTACAAGGGTCTTGGAGCATTGTGATGACAAGGGCATAGAGAATTTTGATGACAGGGCCATGGAACATTCTGATGACATGCGTCATGTAGCTTTTTGATGACAAGGGCATGGAGCATTTTGATTAGATGGGTCGTGGAGCATTGTGATGACAAGTGTCAGGGAGCCTTGTGATGACAAGGCCGTGGAACATTGTGATGGCAGGTGTCATGGAGCATAGTTATGACAGAGGTAAAGGAGCATTGTGATGAGAAGGGCATGGAGCATTGGTCTGAAATGTTTCATGGATTATTGTGATGAGAGTGGGCATAGAGCATTGTGATGATAAGGGCATGGAACACTGTGATACATGGGTCATGGAGGATTCAAATGACAAGGGCATGGGGCATTGTGATGAGAAGGGCATCGAGCATTGTGATTACAAGTGTCATGGAGCTTTGTGATGACAAGGGCATGGAGAAATGTGATGAGAGGGTTCATGGAGCATTGTGATGACAATGACATCGAGCACTGTGATGCCAGGGGTCATGGAGCTTTGTGATGACAAAGGTCATGGAGCATTTTGATGACAAGTGCATGGTGCATTGTGATGAGAATGGCAGGGAGTATTTTGATGCCAGGGTCATGCAGCAATTGGATGAAAAGTGTATTGGAACATTTTGATGACAAGGGTTATAGAACATTGTGATGTCAGGGGTCATGGAACATTGTGATGATAAGGGGATGTAGCATTGTGATGACAGGGGTCATGGGACATTGTGATTACTGGGGTGAGGGTGTATTGTGACGACTAGTGATGAAACACTGTGATATCTCTGGTGAGAGAGCATTTTGATGAGAAGTGTATGGAGCATTGTGATTACAAGGTTTATGGAGCATTGCAATGACAAGTTTCTGGACCGTTGTGATGAAAAGCGAATGGCACATTGTGATGAGAAGGGTCATGGAACATTTTTCAAACAAAGGCATGGAGCATTTTGATGACAATGGTCACGGAGCATTGTGATGTAAACGGCATGGGGCATTGTGATGAAAATGGCATGGAGCCTTTTCGTGACAGGGTTCAAGGAGCATTCTGATGACAAGTGTCAGGGAGCATTTTGATGGCAAGTGTATTGAGAATTGTGATGACAAAGGTCATGGAGCATTGTGATGAAAAGGGCATGGAATTTTGTGATGACAGTCATCATGGAGCATTGTGATGACAAGTGTTATGGAACTTTGGGATCACAATGGTATGGAGCATTGTGATGACAGAGGTCATGGATCCTTTTGATTTCAAGGAGCATGGAGCATTGTGATGACAAGGGCATGAAGCAATGTGATCCCAAGGTTCATGGAGGACTGTGATGACAATGGAAGTGGAGTATTTTGATGACAAACACATAGAGAATTGTAATGAAAAGGTCATGTAGCATTTTGTTGACAAAGTCATGGAGCATTGTGATGACAGGTGTCATGGAGCACTGTGATGACAAGCGTCACGGAGCATTGTGAATACAGGGGTCATAGAGCATTGGGATGACAAGGGCATGGATCATTGTGATGACAAGTGTCATGGAGCAGTGGGCTGAAAATGTTCATGGAGTATTGTGATGACAGGGGTCATGGAGCATTGTGATGACAGAGGTCAAGGAGAATTTTGATTTCATTGTGCTGACAATAGCTGGAATCAATATGATGATGGGCATGATGCATTGTGATGACAGGGCTCATGGAGCATGGAGATGAAAAGGGGCATGGAGCATTGTGATTACAGGGGTCTTGGAGAACTGTGATGACAAGGGCATGGAACATTTAATGAGAAGGCCTTGGAACATTCTGATGACATGTGTCATGGTGCTTTGTGATGACAAGGGCATGGAGCATTGTGATTACAGGGGTCTTGGAGCATTGTGATGACAAGTGTCATGGAGCCTTGTGATTACAAGGCCATGGAATATCGTGATGGATGGCGTCATGGAGCACTGTTATGACAGGGGTAATGGAGCATTGTGATGAGAAGGGCATGGAGCATTGTGATTACAAGTTTTATGGAGCATTGCAATGAGAAAATTGTGGACCGTTGTGATGAAAAGTGCGTGGCAAATTGTGATGAAAAGGGTCATGGAGCATTTTTTTGACAAAGGCATGGAGCATTGTGATGACAAGGGTCACGGAGTATTGTGATGAAATGTTCATTGAGCATTGTGGTTACAAACGACACAGAGCCTTGTGATGACGCGGGTAAGGAGCATTGTGATGACAAATGTTATGAAGCATTGTGATGACTGGACTCACGGAGCATTGTCATGACAGGGGTCATGGTGCATTGTGATGACAAGGGCATGGAGCATTGTGATGACAGGGGCATGGAGCATTCGTCTGACAACTTTCATAGATTATTGTGAGGACAGTGGACATGGTGCATTGTGATGACAAGGGCATGGATCATTGTGATGAGAAGGTCATGGAGTATTGTGAAGACAGTTGTCAGGGAGCATTGTGATGACATATGTCATGGCCCATTGCGATGACAATAGCAGGGAGACTTGTGATGCCAAATGTAATGGAGGATTGTGTTGACAAATATAATGGAGCACTGTGATGACTAGGGCTTGGAGCATTATGATGACAAGGGCCATTGAGAATTTTCAGGACAAGGTCGTGAAGCATTGTGATGACAATATCCTGGAGCATTGTGATGAGAAAAACATGGAGCCTTGTGATGAGAAATCTCATGGAGCATACTGATGAAAATGGACATGGACCATTGTGATTACAGGCGTCTTGGAACATTGTGATGACATGTGCATGGAGCATTGTGAGGAGAAGGCCAAGAGCATTCTGAAGACATGCGTCCTTTAGCTTTGTGATGACAAGGGCATGGAGCATTGTGATTACATGGGTCTTGGAGCATTGTGATGAAAAAGCATGGAACCTTGTCATGACAGGGTTCAAGGAGCATACAGACAACAAGTGTCAGGGAGCATTTTGATGACAAGTGTATTGAGCATCGTGATGACAAAGGTCATGGAGCATTGTGATGAGAAGACCATGGATAATTGTGATGATGAGCGTCATGGTGCATTGTGATGACAAGTGTTTTGGAATATTGTGATCACAAGCGTTTGGAGCATTGTTATGACAGAGATCATGGAGCATTTTTATTTCATTGTGATGACAATAGCATGAAGCATTATGATGATGGTCATGGTGCATTGTGATGACAGGGTTCATGAAACATTGAGATGAAAATGGGCATGGATCATTGTGGTTACAGGGTTCTTAGAGCATTGTGATGAGAAGCGTCATGGAGCCTTGTGATGACAAGGCCATGGAACATCGTGATGGCAGGGGTCATGGATCATGGGTATGACAGGGATAATGGAGCATTGTGATGGCAGGGCAAGGAGCATTGTGATGAGAAGGCTATGGAGCATTCTGATGATATGTGTCATGGAGGTTTGTGATGACAAGGACATGAAGCAATGTGATGAGAACCTTAATGGAGCATTGTGATGACAATGACATGGAGCATTGTGATGACAAGGGTTATGGATCTTTGTGATGACAAAGGTCATGGAGCATTTTGATGACAAGGGCGTTGTGCATTGTGATGAGAAGGGTAGGGAGCATTGTGATGACAGGGTCATGGAGCAATTTGATGTAAAGTGTCAAGGAATATTTTGATGACAGTGGTTATGGAACATTGTGATGCCAGGGGTCATCGAACATTGTGATGATAAGTGCATGTAGCATTGTGATGACAGGAGTCATGGCATATTTTGATGACAGGGGTGAGGGAATATTGTGACGAATATTGATGTAACATTGTGACATCAGTGGTGAGAGAGCATTTTGGTGAGAATTCCATGGAGCCTTGTGATGAAAAGGTTCATGGAGCATTGTGATGTCAAGATTGGGGAGCACTGTGATGACAAGCGCATGGTGCATTGGGATGACATGTGTCATGGAGCATTGTGCTGACAAGCGCATGGAGCATTGTGATGACAAGGGTCATGGAGCATTGTGCTGAGAAAGGCATAGAGCATTGTGATGACAAAGGTCAAAGAGCATTGTGATGAAAAGTTCATGGAGCATTGTGGTTAAAATGGTCACAGAGACTGTTGATGACGAGGTCATGGACAATTGTGATGACAAAGGTCATGAAGCATTGTGATAACTGGAGTCACGGAGCATTGTGATGACAGGGGTCATGGAGCATTGTGATAACAAGGGCATGGAGTATTGTGATGACAAGGGCATGGAATATTGGTCTAATAAGTTTCATGGATTATTGCGATGACAGTTGGAATGGCGCATTGTGATGACAACAGCATGGAGCATTGTGATGACCAGGTCATGCAGTATTGTGAAGACAGGTGTCAGGGAGCATTGTGATGACATATGTAATGGCCCATTGTGAAGACAATGGCATGGAGCATTGTGATGCCAAGTGTCATGGAGGATTCTGATGAAAAACGTAATGGAGCATTGTGATGACAATGGCTTGGAGCATTGTGATGACAAGGGTCAGGGAGCATTGAGCTGACAAGTGCATGGAGAATTGTGATGACAAGGGTCATGGAGCATTCTGATGACAAGCTTGTGGAGTATTTTGATGGCAATGGCATGGAGCATTGTGATGAAAACGGCATGGGGCATACTGATGAAAAAGGCATGGAGCCTTTTCGTGACAGTGTTCAAGGAGCATTCTGATGGCAAGTGTCAGGGAGCATTGTGATGACAAGTGTATTGAGAATTGTGATGACAAAGGTCATGGAGCATTGTGATGAAAAGGGCATGGAGTATTGTGATGACAGGCATCATGGAGCGTTGTGATGACAAGTGTTATGGAACATTGTGATCACAAGGGTTTGGAGCATTGTGATGACAGAGGTCATGGATCCTTTTGATTTCAAGGAGCATGGAGCATTGTGATGACAAGGGCATGAAGCAATGTGATCCCAAGGTTCATGGAGGATTGTGATTACAACGGTAATGGAGTATTGTGATGACAAGCACATAGAGCATTACAATGACAAGGTCATGTAGCATTTTGCTAACAAAGGCATGGAGCCTTGTGATGACAAGTGTCATGGCGCACTGTGATAACAAGCGTCACAGAGCATTGTGAATACAGGGGTCATGTAGCATTGGGATGACAAGGGCATGGATGATTTTGATGACAAGTGTCATGGAGCATTGGGTTGAAAATGTTCATGGAGTACTGTGATGACAGGGGTCATGGTGCATTGTGATGACAGAGGTCATGGAGAATTTTGATTTCATTGTGCTGACAATAGCCGGAAGCATTATGATGATTGGCATGATGCATTGTGATGAGAGGGTTCATGGAGCATTGAGATGAAAAGGGGCCTGGAGCACTGTGATTACAGGGGTCTTGGAGCTTTTTGATGACAAGGGCATGGAGCATTGTGATTACAGGTTTCTTGGAGCATTGTGATGACAAGGGCATGGAACATTGGGATGAGAATGTCATGGAGCGTTCTGATGACATGCATCATGGAGCTTTGTGATGACAAGGGCATGGAACATTGTGATTACAGGGCTCTTGGAGCATTGTGATGACAAGGGCAGTGAACAATGGGATGAGAATGTCATGGAGCGTTCTGATGACATGCATCATGGAGCTTTGTGAGGACAAGGGCATGGAACATTGTGATTACAGGGGCCTTGGAGCACTGTGAGGGAAAGGGCATGTGACCTTGTGATGAAAAATGCATGGAGCCTTGTCATGACAGGGTTCAAGGAGCATACTGATGACAAGTGTCAGGGACCATTGTGATGACAAGGGTATTGAGCACTGTGATGACAAATATCATGGAGCATTGTGATTAGAAGACCATGGATACTTGTGATGACGACCGTTATGTGGAGCTCTGATGATAGGTGTTATGGAATATTGTGATCACAAGGATTTGGAGCATTGTGATGACAGAGGTCATAGAGCATTTTGATTTCATTGTGATGACAATAGCATGAAGCATTATGATGATGCACATTTGGTGCATTGTGATGACAGCGTTCATGGAGCATTGAGATGAAAAGGGGCATGGAGCATTATGATTACAGGAGTCTTGGATCATTGTGATGAAAAGGGCATGGAACATTGGTCTGAAATGTTTCATGGATTATTGTGATGAGAGTGGGCAAGGAGCATTGTGATAACAAGGGAACGGAACACTGTGATACATGGTTCATGGAGGATTATAATGAGAAGCGCATGGAGCATTGTGAGAAGAATGGCATCGAGCATTGTGATGAAATGCATCATGGATCGTGTGATGACAAGGGCTTTGAACAATGTGATGAGAGGTTTTTGGAGCATTGTGATGACAATGGCATGGAGCATTGTGATGCCAAGGGTCATGGAGTTTTGTGATGACAAAGGTCATGGAGCATTTTGATGACAAGTGTGTGGTGCATTCTCTTGTGATGGGCAGGGAGCATTGTGATGACAGGGTCATGGAGCAATTTGATGAAAAGTGTCATGGAACATTTTGATGACAGGGGTTATGGAACATTGTGATGTCAGGAGTCATGGAACATTTTCATGACAGTGTTGTGGACCATTCTGATTAGAGGGGAGTGGGTGTATTGTGATGACTAGTGAGGGAACATTTTGATATCATTCGTGAGAGAGCATTTTGATAAGAAGAGCATGGAGCATTGTGAGGACAAGTTTTATGGAGCATTGTGATGACAAGCTTGTGGAGCACTGTGATGACAAGCACATGGCACATTGTGATGACATGGGTCATGGAGCAATGTGATGACAAGGGACACCGAGCATTGTGATGAAAATTTCATGGAGCATTTTGGTGACAAAGGTCACAGAGCCTAGTGATGACGAGGGCATGGACCATTGTGATACAAAGGTGATGAAGCATTGTGATGACTGGAGTCACGGAGCATTGTGATGACAGGGGTCATAGAGCTTTGTGATGAAAAGGCAATGAGCATTGTGATGACAGGGGCATGGATCATTGGCCTGACATGTTTCATGGATTATTGTGATGACAGTGGGCATGGTGCAATGTGATGACAAAGGCATGGAGCATTGTGATGAGAAGGTCATGGGGTATTTTGAAGACAGGTCTCAGGGAGCATTGTGATGACATATGTCATGGTCCATTGCGATGACAATGGAATGGAATATTGTGATGCCAAGTGTCATGGAGGATTGTGATGACAAATGTAATGGAGCATTTTGATGACAAGGGCTTGGAGCATTGTGATGACAATGGACATGGAGCATTGTGATGACAAGGGCATGGAGCATTGTGATGACAAGGGCCATTGAGAATTTTGATGACAAGTTCATGAAGCATTGTGATGAGAAGCACATGGAGCTTCCTATGACAGGGGTCATGGAGCATTGTGATGAAAAGTGCATACAGAATTGTGATGACAAATCATGTAACACGGTGATGAGAAGTGTCATGGAGCATAGTGATGCCAAGAACGAGGAGAATTGTGATGACAGTGGACATGGAGCATTGTGATGACCAGGGCATGGAGCATTGTGATGGCAAGACCGTGGAGCTTTGTGATGAGAAGACCATGGATAATTGTGATGACGAGCGTCATGGAGCACTGTAATGACAAGGGGAATGGAGCATTGTGATGAGAGTGGCCATGGAGCATTGTGATGACAAGGGTCATGGAGCATTTTGATGACAAGGGCGTGGAGAATTGTGATGAGAAGACGATGGATAATTGTGATGACGAGCGTCATGGAGCACAGTAATGACAAGGGGTATGGAGCATTGTGATGACAGTGGCCATGGAGCATTGTGATGACAAGTGTCATGGAGCATTCTGATGACAAGCTTGTGGAGTATTGTGACGACAATGGCATGGAGCATTGTGATGAAAAGGGCATGGAGCATTGTGATAAAAAAGGCATGAAGCCATTTCATGACAGGTTTCAAGGAGCATTCTGACGACAAGTGTCAGGGAACATTGTGATGACAAGTGTATTGAGAATGGTGATGAAAAAGATCATGGAGCATTTTGACGAAAAGGGCATGGAGTATTGTGATGACAGGCATCATGGAGCGTTGTGATGACAAGTGTTATGGAACATTGTGATCACAAGGGTTTGGAGCATTGTGATGATAGAAGTCATGGATAATTTTGTTTTCAAGGAGCATGGAGCATTGGGATGACAAGGGCATGAAGCAATGTGATCCCAAGGTTCATGGAGGATTGTGATGACAATGGTAATGGAGTATTGTGATGACAAGCAAATGGAGCATTGTGATGACAAGGTCATGTAGCATTTTGCTGACACAGGCATGGAGCATTGTGATGATAAGGGTCATGGAGCACTGTGATGAGAAGCATCACGGATCATTGTGATTACAGGGGTCATGGAGCATAGGGATGGCAAGGCCATGGATCATTGTGATGACAAGTGTCATGGAGCATTGGGCTGAAAATGTTCATGGAGCATTGTGATGACTAGGGAATGGAGCATTGTGATGACAAGAGTCCCGGATCACTGTGTTGTCAGGGGTCATGGAGCGCTGTGATGACAGTGGTCATGGAGCATTGTGATGATAGGGATCATGAAGCATTGTGTTGAGAAGTTCCTGGAGAATTGGACTGAAAATGTTCAGGAAGTATTGTGAGGACTGGGGTCATGGAGCATTGTGATGACAAGGGAATGGAGCACTGTGATGAAAAGTTCCTGGAACATTGTGATGAGAAGACCATGGAGCCTTGTAATAACAAGTCTCATGGAGCATTCTGATGAAAAGGGGCATGGAGTATTGTGATTACAGGGGTCTTGGAGCACTGTGATGACAAGGGCATGGAGCACTGTGATTACTGGTGTCTTGGAGCATTGTGATGAAATTGGCATGGATCATTGTTATGAAAATGGTATGGAGCCTTCTCATGACAGGGTTCCAGGAGCATACTGATGACAAGTGTCAGGGAGCATTGTGATGAAAAGTTTATAGAGCATTGTGATGACAAAGGTCATGGAGCACTGTGATGAGAAGAGCATGGATAATTGTGATGATGAGCCTCATGGGGCGTTGTGATGATAAGTGTTATAGAACATTGTGATCACAAGGATTTGGGGCATTGTGATGAGACAGATCATCGAATATTTTGATTTCATTGTGATGACAAGAGCCTGAAGCATTATGATGACGGGCATGGTGCCTTTTGATGACAGGGTTCATGGAGCACTGAGATGCAAAGGGGCATGGAGCATTGTGATTAGAGGGTTCATGGAGCATTGTGATGACAATGGCATGGAGCATTGAGATGCCAAGGGTCATGGAGCTTTGTGATGACAAAGGTCATTGAGCAATTTGATGACAAGGGGTGGTGCAATGTGATGAGAAGGGCAGGGAGCATTGTGATGACAGGGTCATAGAGCAATTTGATGAAAAGGGTCATGGAATATTTTGATGACAGGGGTTATGGAACATTGTGATGTCAGGGGTCATCGAACTTTGTGATGATAAGTGCATGTAGCATTGCAAAGACAGGAGTCATGGAACATTGTGATGACAGTGGTGAGGGAGTATTGTGATGAATAGTGATGTAACATTGTGATATCTGTGGTGAGAGAGCATTTTGATGAGAAGTGCATGGAGAATTGTGATGACAAGTTTTATGGAGCATTGTGGTGACAAGATTGTGGAGCACTGTGATGACAAGTGCAGGGTGCATTGTGATGACATGGGTCATGGTGCATTGTGCTGACAAGCGCATGGAGCACTGTGATGACAAGGGTCATGGAGCATTGTGCTGAGGAAGGCATAGAGCATTGTGATGACAAGGGTCAAAGAGCATTGTGATGAAAATTTCATGGAGCAATGTGGTTAAATATGTCACAGAGACTGTGGATGACGAGGGCATGGACCATTGTGATGACAAAGGTCATGAAGCATTGTGATGAATCGATTCATGGAGCATTGTGATGACAGGGGTCATGGAGCATTGTGATAACAAGGGCATGGAGCATTGTGATGACAAGGGCAGGGAACATTGGTCTAATAAGTTTCATGGATTATTGCAATGACAGTTGGAATGGCGCATTGTGATGACAAAGGCATGGAGCATTGTGATGACCAGGTCATGCAGTATTGTGAAGAGAGGTGTCAGGGAGCATTGTGATGACATATGTAATGGCCCATTGTGATGACAATGGCATGGAGCATTGTGATGCCAAGTGTCACGGAGGATTCTGATGACAATGGAAATGGAGCATTGTTATGACAATGGCTTGGAGCATTGTGATGACAAGGGTCAGGGAGCATTGTGCTGACAAGTGCATGGAGAATTTTGATGACAAGCTTGTGGAGTATTTTGATGACAATGGCATGGATCATTGTGATGAAAACTGCATGGGCATTGTGATGAAAAAGGCATGGAGCATTTTCGTGTCAGGGTTCAAGGAGCATTCTGATGACAAGTGTCAGGGAGCATTGTGATGACAAGTGTATTGAGAATTGTGATGACAAAGGTCATGGAGCATTGTGATGAAAAAGGCATGGAGTAATGTGATGACAGGCATCTTAGAGCGTTGTGATGACAAGTGCTATGGAACATTGTGATCACAAGGGTTTGGAGCATTGTGATGACAGAGGTCATGGATCATTTAGATTTCAAGGAGCATGGAGCATTGTGATGACAAGGGCATGAAGCAATGTGATCCCAAGGTTCATGGAGGACTGTGATGACAATGGGAATGGAGTATTGTGATGACAAGCGCATAGAGCATTGCAATGACAAGGTCAGGTAGTATTTTGCTGACAAAGGCATGGAGCATTGTGATGACAGGTGCCATGGAGCCCTGTGATGACAAGCGTCACGGAGCATTGTGAATACAGGGGTCATGGAGCATTGGGATGACAAGGGCATGGATGATTTTGATGACAAGGGTCATGGAGCATTGGGCTGAAAATGTTCATGGAATATTGTGATGACAGGGATCATGCAGCATTTTGATGACAAGTTCCTGGAGCACTTTGATGAGAAGACAATGGAGACTTGTGATGACAAGTCTCATGGAGCATTTTGATGAAAAGGGACATGGAGCATTGTGATTACAGGGGTCTTGGAGCATTGTGATGACAAGGGCATGGAGCATTGTGATGAGAAGGCCATGGAGCATTCTGATGACATACATCATTGAGCATTATGATGACAAGGGCATGGAGCATTGTGATTACAGGGGTCTTGGAGCATTGTGATTAAAATGACATGGATCATTGTGATGAAAAAGGCATGGAGACGTGTCATGACAGGGTTAATGGAGCATACTGATGACAAGTGTCAGGGAGCATTGTGATAACAAGTGTATTAAGCATTGTGATGACAAAGGTCATGGAGCATTGTGATGAGAAGACCATGGATAATTGTGATGATGAGCGTCAAGGGGTGTTGTGATGATAAGTGTTATGGAACACTGTGATCACCAGGGTTTGGAGCATTGTGATGACAGAGGTCATGGAGCATTTTGATTTCATTGTGATGACAATAGCCTGAAGCATTATGATGATGGGCATCGTCCATTGTGATGACAGGGTTCATGGAGCATTGAGATGAAAAGACGCATGGAGCATTTTGATTACAAGGGTCTTGGAGCATTGTGATGACAAGGGCATAGATAATTTTGATGACAGGGCCATGGAACATTCTGATGACATGCGTCATGTAGCTTTTTGATGACAAGGGCATGGAGCATTTTGATTAGATGGGTCGTGGAGCATTGTGATGACAAGTGTCAGGGAGCCTTGTGATGACAAGGCCGTGGAACATTGTGATGGCAGGTGTCATGGAGCATAGTTATGACAGAGGTAAAGGAGCATTGTGATGACAAAGGTCATGGAGCATTGTGATGAAAAGGGCATGGGATTTTGTGATGACAGTCATCATGGAGCATTGTGATGACAAGTGTTATGGAACTTTGGGATCACAATGGTTTGGAGCATTGTGATGACAGAGGTCATGGATCCTTTTGATTTCAAGGAGCATGGAGCATTGTGATGACAAGGGCATGAAGCAATGTGATCCCAAGGTTCATGGAGGACTGTGATGACAATGGAAGTGGAGTATTTTGATGACAAACACATAGAGAATTGTAATGACAAGGTCATGTAGCATTTTGCTGACAAAGTCATGGAGCATTGTGATGACAGGTGTCATGGAGCACTGTGATGACAAGCGTCACGGAGCATTGTGAATACAGGGGTCATAGAGCATTGGGATGACAAGGGCATGGATCATTGTGATGACAAGTGTCATGGAGCAGTGGGCTGAAAATGTTCATGGAGTATTGTGATGACAGGGGTCATGGAGCATTGTGATGACAGAGGTCAAGGAGAATTTTGATTTCATTGTGCTGACAATAGCCGGAATCAATATGATGATGGGCATGATGCATTGTGATGACAGGGCTCATGGAGCATGGAGATGAAAAGGGGCATGGAGCATTGTGATTACAGGGGTCTTGGAGCACTGTGATGACAAGGGCATGGAACATTTAATGAGAAGGCCATGGAACATTCTGATGACATGTGTCATGGTGCTTTGTGATGACAAGGGCATGGAGCATTGTGATTACAGGGGTCTTGGAGCATTGTGATGACAAGTGTCATGGAGCCTTGTGATTACAAGGCCATGGAATATCGTGATGGATGGCGTCATGGAGCACTGTTATGACAGGGGTAATGGAGCATTGTGATGAGAAGGGCATGGAGCATTGTGATTACAAGTTTTATGGAGCATTGCAATGAGAAAATTGTGGACCGTTGTGATGAAAAGTGCGTGGCAAATTGTGATGAAAAGGGTCATGGAGCATTTTTTTGACAAAGGCATGGAGCATTGTGATGACAAGGGTCACGGAGTATTGTGATGAAATGTTCATGGAGCATTGTGGTTACAAACGACACAGAGCCTTGTGATGACGCGGGTAAGGAGCATTGTGATGACAAATGTTATGAAGCATTGTGATGACTGGACTCACGGAGCATTGTCATGACAGGGGTCATGGTGCATTGTGATGAGAAGGGCATGGAGCATTGTGATGACAGGGGCATGGAGCATTCGTCTGACAACTTTCATAGATTATTGTGAGGACAGTGGACATGGTGCATTGTGATGACAAGGGCATGGATCATTGTGATGAGAAGGTCATGGAGTATTGTGAAGACAGTTGTCAGGGAGCATTGTGATGACATATGTCATGGCCCATTGCGATGACAATAGCAGGGAGCCTTGTGATGCCAAATGTAATGGAGGATTGTGTTGACAAATATAATGGAGCACTGTGATGACTAGGGCTTGGAGCATTATGATGACAAGGGCCATTGAGAATTTTCAGGACAAGGTCGTGAAGCATTGTGATGACAATATCCTGGAGCATTGTGATGAGAAAAACATGGAGCCTTGTGATGAGAAATCTCATGGAGCATACTGATGAAAATGGACATGGACCATTGTGATTACAGGCGTCTTGGAACATTGTGATGACATGTGCATGGAGCATTGTGAGGAGAAGGCCAAGAGCATTCTGAAGACATGCGTCCTTTAGCTTTGTGATGACAAGGGCATGGAGCATTGTGATTACATGGGTCTTGGAGCATTGTGATGAAAAAGCATGGAGCCTTGTCATGACAGGGTTCAAGGAGCATACAGACAACAAGTGTCAGGGAGCATTTTGATGACAAGTGTATTGAGCATCGTGATGACAATGGTCATGGAGCATTGTGATGAGAAGACCATGGATAACTGTGATGACGAGCGTCATGGTGCATTGTGATGACAAGTGTTTTGGAATATTGTGATCACAAGCGTTTGGAGCATTGTTATGACAGAGATCATGGAGCATTTTGATTTCATTATGATGGCAATAGCATGAAGCATTATGATGATGGTCATGGTGCATTGTGATGACAGGGTTCATGAAACATTGAGATGAAAATGGGCATGGATCATTGTGGTTACAGGGTTCTTGGAGCATTGTGATGAGAAGGGTCATGGAGCCTTGTGATGACAAGGCCATGGAACATCGTGATGGCAGGGGTCATGGATCATGGGTATGACAGGGATAATGGAGCATTGTGATGGCAGGGCAAGGAGCATTGTGATGAGAAGGCTATGGAGCATTCTGATGATATGTGTCATGGAGGTTTGTGATGAAAAGGACATGAAGCAATGTGATGAGAACCTTAATGGAGCATTGTGATGACAATGACATGGAGCATTGTGATGACAAGGGTTATGGATCTTTGTGATGACAAAGGTCATGGAGCATTTTGATGACAAGGGTGTTGTGCATTGTGATGAGGAGGGTAGGGAGCATTGTGATGACAGGGTCATGGAGCAATTTGATGTAAAGTGTCAAGGAATATTTTGATGACAGTGGTTATGGAACATTGTGATGCCAGGGGTCATCGAACATTGTGATGATAAGTGCATGTAGCATTGTGATGACAGGAGTCATGGCATATTTTGATGACAGGGGTGAGGGAATATTGTGACGAATATTGATGTAACATTGTGACATCAGTGGTGAGAGAGCATTTTGGTGAGAATTCCATGGAGCCTTGTGATGAAAAGGTTCATGGAGCATTGTGATGTCAAGATTGGGGAGCACTGTGATGACAAGCGCATGGTGCATTGGGATGACATGTGTCATGGAGCATTGTGCTGACAAGCGCATGGAGCATTGTGATGACAAGGGTCATGGAGCATTGTGCTGAGAAAGGCATAGAGCATTGTGATGACAAAGGTCAAAGAGCATTGTGATGAAAAGTTCATGGAGCATTGTGGTTAAAATGGTCACAGAGACTGTTGATGACGAGGTCATGGACAATTGTGATGACAAAGGTCATGAAGCATTGTGATAACTGGAGTCACGGAGCATTGTGATGACAGGGGTCATGGAGCATTGTGATAACAAGGGCATGGAGTATTGTGATGACAAGGGCATGGAATATTGGTCTAATAAGTTTCATGGATTATTGTGATGACAGTTGGAATGGCGCATTGTGATGACAACGGCATGGAGCATTGTGATGACCAGGTCATGCAGTATTGGGAAGACAGGTGTCAGGGAGCATTGTGATGACATATGTAATGGCCCATTGTGAAGACAATGGCATGGAGCATTGTGATGCCATGTGTCATGGAGGATTCTGATGAAAAAGGTAATGGAGCATTGTGATGACAATGGCTTGGAGCATTGTGATGACAAGGGTCAGGGAGCATTGAGCTGACAAGTGCATGGATAATTGTGATGACAAGGGTCATGGAGCATTCTGATGACAAGCTTGTGGAGTATTTTGATGGCAATGGCATGGAGCATTGTGATGAAAACGGCATGGGGCATACTGATGAAAAAGGCATGGAGCCTTTTCGTGACAGTGTTCAAGGAGCATTCTGATGACAAGTGTCAGGGAGCATTGTGATGACAAGTGTATTGAGAATTGTGATGACAAAGGTCATGGAGCATTGTGATGAAAAGGCCATGGAGTATTGTGATGACAGGCATCATGGAGCGTTGTGATGACAAGTGTTATGGAACATTGTGATCACAAGGGTTTGGAGCATTGTGATGACAGAGGTCATGGATCCTTTTGATTTCAAGGAGCATGGAGCATTGTGATGACAAGGGCATGAAGCAATGTGATCCCAAGGTTCATGGAGGATTGTGATTACAACGGTAATGGAGTATTGTGATGACAAGCACATAGAGCATTACAATGACAAGGTCATGTAGCATTTTGCTAACAAAGGCATGGAGCATTGTGATGACAAGTGTCATGGCGCACTGTGATAACAAGCGTCACAGAGCATTGTGAATACAGGGGTCATGTAGCATTGGGATGACAAGGGCATGGATGATTTTGATGACAAGGGTCATGGAGCATTGGGTTGAAAATGTTCATGGAGTACTGTGATGACAGGGGTCATGGAGCATTGTGATGACAGAGGTCATGGAGAATTTTGATTTCATTGTGCTGACAATAGCCGGAAGCATTATGATGATTGGCATGATGCATTGTGATGAGAGGGTTTATGGAGCATTGAGATGAAAAGGGGCCTGGAGCACTGTGATTACAGGGGTCTTGGAGCATTTTGATGACAAGGGCATGGAGCATTGTGATTACAGGGTTCTTGGAGCATTGTGATGACAAGAGCATGGAACATTGGGATGAGAATGTCATGGAGCGTTCTGATGACATGCATCATGGAGCTTTGTGATGACAAGGGCTTGGAACATTGTGATTACAGGGCTCTTGGAGCATTGTGATGACAAGGGCAGTGAACAATGGGATGAGAATGTCATGGAGCGTTCTGATGACATGCATCATGGAGCTTTGTGAGGACAAGGGCATGGAACATTGTGATTACAGGGGTCTTGGAGCACTGTGAGGGAAAGGGCATGTGACATTGTGATGAAAAATGCATGGAGCCTTGTCATGACAGGGTTCAAGGAGCATACTGATGACAAGTGTCAGGGACCATTGTGATGACAAGGGTATTGAGCACTGTGATGACAAATGTCATGGAGCATTGTGATTAGAAGACCATGGATACTTGTGATGACGAGCGTTATGTGGAGCTCTGATGATAGGTGTTATGGAATATTGTGATCACAAGGATTTGGAGCATTGTGATGACAGAGGTCATAGAGCATTTTGATTTCATTGTGATGACAATAGCATGAAGCATTATGATGATGCACATTTGGTGCATTGTGATGACAGCGTTCATGGAGCATTGAGATGAAAAGGGGCATGGAGCATTATGATTACAGGAGTCTTGGATCATTGTGATGAAAAGGGCATGGAACATTGGTCTGAAATGTTTCATGGATTATTGTGATGAGAGGGGGCAAGGAGCATTGTGATAACAAGGGAACGGAACACTGTGATACATGGTTCATGGAGGATTGTAATGAGAAGCGCATGGAGCATTGTGAGAAGAATGGCATCGAGCATTGTGATGAAATGCATCATGGATCGTGTGATGACAAGGGCTTTGAACAATGTGATGAGAGGTTTTTGGAGCATTGTGATGACAATGGCATGGAGCATTGTGATGCCAAGGGTCATGGAGTTTGGTGATGACAAAGGTCATGGAGCATTTTGATGACAAGTGTGTGGTGCATTCTCTTGTGATGGGCAGGGAGCATTGTGATGACAGGGTCATGGAGCAATTTGATGAAAAGTGTCATGGAACATTTTGATGACAGGGGTTATGGAACATTGTGATGTCAGGAGTCATGGAACATTTTCATGACAGTGTTGTGGACCATTGTGATTAGAGGGGAGTGGGTGTATTGTGATGACTAGTGAGGGAACATTTTGATATCATTCGTGAGAGAGCATTTTGATAAGAAGTGCATGGAGCATTGTGAGGACAAGTTTTATGGAGCATTGTGATGACAAGCTTGTGGAGCACTGTGATGACAAGCACATGGCACATTGTGATGACATGGGTCATGGAGCAATGTGATGACAAGGGACACCGAGCATTGTGATGAAAATTTCATGGAGCATTTTGGTGACAAAGGTCACAGAGCCTAGTGATGACGAGGGCATGGACCATTGTGATACAAAGGTGATGAAGCATTGTGATGACTGGAGTCACGGAGCATTGTGATGACAGGGGTCATAGAGCTTTGTGATGAAAAGGCAATGAGCATTGTGATGACAGGGGCATGGAGCATTGGCCTGACATGTTTCATGGATTATTGTGATGACAGTGGGCATGGTGCAATGTGATGACAAAGGCATGGAGCATTGTGATGAGAAGGTCATGGAGTATTTTGAAGACAGGTCTCAGGGAGCATTGTGATGACATATGTCATGGTCCATTGCGATGACAATGGAATGGAATATTGTGATGCCAAGTGTCATGGAGGATTGTGATGACAAATGTAATGGAGCATTTTGATGACAAGGGCTTGGAGCATTGTGATGACAATGGACATGGAGCATTGTGATGACAAGGGCATGGAGCATTGTGATGACAAGGGCCATTGAGAATTTTGATGACAAGTTCATGAAGCATTGTGATGAGAAGCACATGGAGCTTCCTATGACAGGGGTCATGGAGCATTGTGATGAAAAGTGCATACAGAATTGTGATGACAAATCATGTAACACGGTGATGAGAAGTGTCATGGAGCATAGTGATGCCAAGAACGAGGAGAATTGTGATGACAGTGGACATGGAGCATTGTGATGACCAGGGCATGGAGCATTGTGATGGCAAGACCGTGGAGCTTTGTGATGAGAAGACCATGGATAATTGTGATGACGAGCGTCATGGAGCACTGTAATGACAAGGGGAATGGAGCATTGTGATGAGAGTGGCCATGGAGCATTGTGATGACAAGGGTCATGGAGCATTTTGATGACAAGGGCGTGGAGAATTGTGATGAGAAGACGATGGATAATTGTGATGACGAGCGTCATGGAGCACAGTAATGACAAGGGGTATGGAGCATTGTGATGACAGTGGCCATGGAGCATTGTGATGACAAGTGTCATGGAGCATTCTGATGACAAGCTTGTGGAGTATTGTGACGACAATGGCATGGAGCATTGTGATGAAAAGGGCATGGAGCATTGTGATAAAAAAGGCATGAAGCCATTTCATGACAGGTTTCAAGGAGCATTCTGACGACAAGTGTCAGGGAACATTGTGATGACAAGTGTATTGAGAATGGTGATGAAAAAGATCATGGAGCATTTTGACGAAAAGGGCATGGAGTATTGTGATGACAGGCATCATGGAGCGTTGTGATGACAAGTGTTATGGAACATTGTGATCACAAGGGTTTGGAGCATTGTGATGATAGAAGTCATGGATAATTTTGTTTTCAAGGAGCATGGAGCATTGGGATGACAAGGGCATGAAGCAATGTGATCCCAAGGTTCATGGAGGATTGTGATGACAATGGTAATGGAGTATTGTGATGACAAGCAAATGGAGCATTGTGATGACAAGGTCATGTAGCATTTTGCTGACACAGGCATGGAGCATTGTGATGATAAGGGTCATGGAGCACTGTGATGAGAAGCATCACGGATCATTGTGATTACAGGGGTCATGGAGCATAGGGATGGCAAGGCCATGGATCATTGTGATGACAAGTGTCATGGAGCATTGGGCTGAAAATGTTCATGGAGCATTGTGATGACTAGGGAATGGAGCATTGTGATGACAAGAGTCCCGGATCACTGTGTTGTCAGGGGTCATGGAGCGCTGTGATGACAGTGGTCATGGAGCATTGTGATGATAGGGATCATGAAGCATTGTGTTGAGAAGTTCCTGGAGAATTGGACTGAAAATGTTCAGGAAGTATTGTGAGGACTGGGGTCATGGAGCATTGTGATGACAAGGGAATGGAGCACTGTGATGAAAAGTTCCTGGAGCATTGTGATGAGAAGACCATGGAGCCTTGTAATAACAAGTCTCATGGAGCATTCTGATGAAAAGGGGCATGGAGTATTGTGATTACAGGGGTCTTGGAGCACTGTGATGACAAGGGCATGGAGCACTGTGATTACTGGTGTCTTGGAGCATTGTGATGAAATTGGCATGGATCATTGTTATGAAAATGGTATGGAGCCTTCTCATGACAGGGTTCCAGGAGCATACTGATGACAAGTGTCAGGGAGCATTGTGATGAAAAGTTTATAGAGCATTGTGATGACAAAGGTCATGGAGCACTGTGATGAGAAGAGCATGGATAATTGTGATGATGAGCCTCATGGGGCGTTGTGATGATAAGTGTTATAGAACATTGTGATCACAAGGATTTGGAGCATTGTGATGAGACAGATCATCGAATATTTTGATTTCATTGTGATGACAAGAGCCTGAAGCATTATGATGATGGGCATGGTGCATTTTGATGACAGGGTTCATGGAGCATTGAGATGCAAAGGGGCATGGAGCATTGTGATTAGAGGGTTCATGGAGCATTGTGATGACAATGGCATGGAGCATTGAGATGCCAAGGGTCATGGAGCTTTGTGATGACAAAGGTCATTGAGCAATTTGATGACAAGGGGTGGTGCAATGTGATGAGAAGGGCAGGGAGCATTGTGATGACAGGGTCATAGAGCAATTTGATGAAAAGGGTCATGGAATATTTTGATGACAGGGGTTATGGAACATTGTGATGTCAGGGGTCATCGAACTTTGTGATGATAAGTGCATGTAGCATTGCAAAGACAGGAGTCATGGAACATTGTGATGACAGTGGTGAGGGAGTATTGTGATGAATAGTGATGTAACATTGTGATATCTGTGGTGAGAGAGCATTTTGATGAGAAGTGCATGGAGAATTGTGATGACAAGTTTTATGGAGCATTGTGGTGACAAGATTGTGGAGCACTGTGATGACAAGTGCAGGGTGCATTGTGATGACATGGGTCATGGTGCATTGTGCTGACAAGCGCATGGAGCACTGTGATGACAAGGGTCATGGAGCATTGTGCTGAGGAAGGCATAGAGCATTGTGATGACAAGGGTCAAAGAGCATTGTGATGAAAATTTCATGGAGCAATGTGGTTAAATATGTCACAGAGACTGTGGATGACGATGGCATGGACCATTGCGATGACAAAGGTCATGAAGCATTGTGATGAATCGATTCATGGAGCATTGTGATGACAGGGGTCATGGAGCATTGTGATAACAAGGGCATGGAGCATTGTGATGACAAGGGCAGGGAACATTGGTCTAATAAGTTTCATGGATTATTGCAATGACAGTTGGAATGGCGCATTGTGATGACAAAGGCATGGAGCATTGTGATGACCAGGTCATGCAGTATTGTGAAGAGAGGTGTCAGGGAGCATTGTGATGACATATGTAATGGCCCATTGTGATGACAATGGCATGGAGCATTGTGATGCCAAGTGTCATGGAGGATTCTGATGACAATGGAAATGGAGCATTGTTATGACAATGGCTTGGAGCATTGTGATGACAAGGGTCAGGGAGCATTGTGCTGACAAGTGCATGGAGAATTTTGATGACAAGCTTGTGGAGTATTTTGATGACAATGGCATGGATCATTGTGATGAAAACTGCATGGGCATTGTGATGAAAAAGGCATGGAGCATTTTCGTGACAGGGTTCAAGGAGCATTCTGATGACAAGTGTCAGGGAGCATTGTGGTGACAAGTGTATTGAGAATTGTGATGACAAAGGTCATGGAGCATTGCGATGAAAAAGGCATGGAGTAATGTGATGACAGGCATCTTAGAGCGTTGTGATGACAAGTGCTATGGAACACTGTGATCACAAGTGTTTGGAGCATTGTGATGACAGAGGTCATGGATCATTTAGATTTCAAGGAGCATGGAGCATTGTGATGACAAGGGCATGAAGCAATGTGATCCCAAGGTTCATGGAGGACTGTGATGACAATGGGAATGGAGTATTGTGATGACAAGCGCGTAGAGCATTGCAATGACAAGGTCAGGTAGTATTTTGCTGACAAAGGCATGGAGCATTGTGATGACAGGTGTCATGGAGCCCTGTGATGACAAGCGTCACGGAGCATTGTGAATACAGGGGTCATGGAGCATTGGGATGACAAGGGCATGGATGATTTTGATGACAAGGGTCATGGAGCATTGGGCTGAAAATGTTCATGGAATATTGTGATGACAGGGATCATGCAGCATTTTGATGAGAAGACAATTGAGACTTGTGATGACAAGTCTCATGGAGCATTTTGATGAAAAGGGACATGGAGCATTGTGATTACAGGGGTCTTGGAGCATTGTGATGACAAGGGCATGGAGCATTGTGATGAGAAGGCCATGGAGCATTCTGATGACATACATCATTGAGCATTATGATGACAAGGGCATGGAGCATTGTGATTACAGTGGTCTTGGAGCATTGTGATTAAAATGACATGGATCATTGTGATGAAAAAGGCATGGAGACGTGTCATGACAGGGTTAATGGAGCATACTGATGACAAGTGTCAGGGAGCATTGTGATAACAAGTGTATTAAGCATTGTGATGACAAAGGTCATGGAGCATTGTGATGAGAAGACCATGGATAATTGTGATGATGAGCGTCAAGGGGTGTTGTGATGATAAGTGTTATGGAACACTGTGATCACCAGGGTTTGGAGCATTGTGATGACAGAGGTCATGGAGCATTTTGATTTCATTGTGATGACAATAGCCTGAAGCATTATGATGATGGGCATCGTCCATTGTGATGACAGGGTTCATGGAGCATTGAGATGAAAAGACGCATGGAGCATTTTGATTACAAGGGTCTTGGAGCATTGTGATGACAAGGGCATAGAGAATTTTGATGACAGGGCCATGGAACATTCTGATGACATGCGTCATGTAGCTTTTTGATGACAAGGGCATGGAGCATTTTGATTAGATGGGTCGTGGAGCATTGTGATGACAAGTGTCAGGGAGCCTTGTGATGACAAGGCCGTGGAACATTGTGATGGCAGGTGTCATGGAGCATAGTTATGACAGAGGTAAAGGAGCATTGTGATGAGAAGGGCATGGAGCATTGGTCTGAAATGTTTCATGGATTATTGTGATGAGAGTGGGCATAGAGCATTGTGATGATAAGGGCATGGAACACTGTGATACATGGGTCATGGAGGATTCAAATGACAAGGGCATGGGGCATTGTGATGAGAAGGGCATCGAGCATTGTGATTACAAGTGTCATGGAGCTTTGTGATGACAAGGGCATGGAGAAATGTGATGAGAGTTTTCATGGAGCATTGTGATGACAATGACATCGAGCACTGTGATGCCAGGGGTCATGGAGCTTTGTGATGACAAAGGTCATGGAGCATTTTGATGACAAGTGCATGGTGCATTGTGATGAGAATGGCAGGGAGTATTTTGATGCCAGGGTCATGCAGCAATTGGATGAAAAGTGTATTGGAACATTTTGATGACAAGGGTTATAGAACATTGTGATGTCAGGGGTCATGGAACATTGTGATGATAAGGGGATGTAGCATTGTGATGACAGGGGTCATGGGACATTGTGATTACTGGGGTGAGGGAGTATTGTGACGACTAGTGATGAAACACTGTGATATCTCTGGTGAGAGAGCATTTTGATGAGAAGTGTATGGAGCATTGTGATTACAAGGTTTATGGAGCATTGCAATGACAAGTTTCTGGACCGTTGTGATGAAAAGCGAATGGCACATTGTGATGAGAAGGGTCATGGAACATTTTTCAAACAAAGGCATGGAGCATTTTGATGACAATGGTCACGGAACATTGTGATGTAAACGGCATGGGGCATTGTGATGAAAATGGCATGGAGCCTTTTCGTGACAGGGTTCAAGGAGCATTCTGATGACAAGTGTCAGGGAGCATTTTGATGACAAGTGTACTGAGCATTGTGATGACAAAGGTCATGGAGCATTGTGATGAAAAGGGCATGGGATTTTGTGATGACAGTCATCATGGAGCATTGTGATGACAAGTGTTATGGAACTTTGGGATCACAATGGTATGGAGCATTGTGATGAGAGAGGTCATGGATCCTTTTGATTTCAAGGAGCATGGAGCATTGTGATGACAAGGGCATGAAGCAATGTGATCCCAAGGTTCATGGAGGACTGTGATGACAATGGAAGTGGAGTATTTTGATGACAAACACATAGAGAATTGTAATGACAAGGTCATGTAGCGTTTTGCTGACAAAGTCATGGAGCATTGTGATGACAGGTGTCATGGAGCACTGTGATGACAAGCGTCACGGAGCATTGTGAATACAGGGGTCATAGAGCATTGGGATGACAAGGGCATGGATCATTGTGATGACAAGTGTCATGGAGCAGTGGGCTGAAAATGTTCATGGAGTATTGTGATGACAGGGGTCATGGAGCATTGTGATGACAGAGGTCAAGGAGAATTTTGATTTCATTGTGCTGACAATAGCTGGAATCAATATGATGATGGGCATGATGCATTGTGATGACAGGGCTCATGGAGCATGGAGATGAAAAGGGGCATGGAGCATTGTGATTACAGGGGTCTTGGAGCACTGTGATGACAAGGGCATGGAACATTTAATGAGAAGGCCATGGAACATTCTGATGACATGTGTCATGGTGCTTTGTGATGACAAGGGCATGGAGCATTGTGATTACAGGGGTCTTGGAGCATTGTGATGACAAGTGTCATGGAGCCTTGTGATTACAAGGCCATGGAATATCGTGATGGATGGCGTCATGGAGCACTGTTATGACAGGGGTAATGGAGCATTGTGATGAGAAGGGCATGGAGCATTGTGATTACAAGTTTTATGGAGCATTGCAATGAGAAAATTGTGGACCGTTGTGATGAAAAGTGCGTGGCAAATTGTGATGAAAAGGGTCATGGAGCATTTTTTTGACAAAGGCATGGAGCATTGTGATGACAAGGGTCACGGAGTATTGTGATGAAATGTTCATGGAGCACTGTGGTTACAAACGACACAGAGCCTTGTGATGACGCGGGTAAGGAGCACTGTGATGACAAATGTTATGAAGCATTGTGATGACTGGACTCACGGAGCATTGTCATGACAGGGGTCATGGTGCATTGTGATGACAAGGGCATGGAGCATTGTGATGACAGGGGCATGGAGCATTCGTCTGACAACTTTCATAGATTATTGTGGGGACAGTGGACATGGTGCATTGTGATGACAAGGGCATGGATCATTGTGATGAGAAGGTCATGGAGTATTGTGAAGACAGTTGTCAGGGAGCATTGTGATGACATATGTCATGGCCCATTGCGATGACAATAGCAGGGAGCCTTGTGATGCCAAATGTAATGGAGGATTGTGTTGACAAATATAATGGAGCACTGTGATGACTAGGGCTTGGAGCATTATGATGACAAGGGCCATTGAGAATTTTCAGGACAAGGTCGTGAAGCATTGTGATGACAATATCCTGGAGCATTGTGATGAGAAAAACATGGAGCCTTGTGATGAGAAATCTCATGGAGCATACTGATGAAAATGGACATGGACCATTGTGATTACAGGCGTCTTGGAACATTGTGATGACATGTGCATGGAGCATTGTGAGGAGAAGGCCAAGAGCATTCTGAAGACATGCGTCCTTTAGCTTTGTGATGACAAGGGCATGGAGCATTGTGATTACATGGGTCTTGGAGCATTGTGATGAAAAAGCATGGAGCCTTGTCATGACAGGGTTCAAGGAGCATACAGACAACAAGTGTCAGGGAGCATTTTGATGACAAGTGTATTGAGCATCGTGATGACAATGGTCATGGAGCATTGTGATGAGAAGACCATGGATAACTGTGATGACGAGCGTCATGGTGCATTGTGATGACAAGTGTTTTGGAATATTGTGATCACAAGCGTTTGGAGCATTGTTATGACAGAGATCATGGAACATTTTGATTTCATTATGATGGCAATAGCATGAAGCATTATGATGATGGTCATGGTGCATTGTGATGACAGGGTTCATGAAACATTGAGATGAAAATGGGCATGGATCATTGTGGTTACAGGGTTCTTGGAGCATTGTGATGAGAAGGGTCATGGAGCCTTGTGATGACAAGGCCATGGAACATCGTGATGGCAGGGGTCATGGATCATGGGTATGACAGGGATAATGGAGCATTGTGATGGCAGGGCAAGGAGCATTGTGATGAGAAGGCTATGGAGCATTCTGATGATATGTGTCATGGAGGTTTGTGATGACAAGGACATGAAGCAATGTGATGAGAACCTTAATGGAGCATTGTGATGACAATGACATGGAACATTGTGATGACAAGGGTTATGGATCTTTGTGATGACAAAGGTCATGGAGCATTTTGATGACAAGGGCGTTGTGCATTGTGATGAGAAGGGTAGGGAGCATTGTGATGACAGGGTCATGGAGCAATTTGATGTAAAGTGTCAAGGAATATTTTGATGACAGTGGTTATGGAACATTGTGATGCCAGGGGTCATCGAACATTGTGATGATAAGTGCATGTAGCATTGTGATGACAGGAGTCATGGCATATTTTGATGACAGGGGTGAGGGAATATTGTGACGAATATTGATGTAACATTGTGACATCAGTGGTGAGAGAGCATTTTGGTGAGAATTCCATGGAGCCTTGTGATGAAAAGGTTCATGGAGCATTGTGATGTCAAGATTGGGGAGCACTGTGATGACAAGCGCATGGTGCATTGGGATGACATGTGTCATGGAGCATTGTGCTGACAAGCGCATGGAGCATTGTGATGACAAGGGTCATGGAGCATTGTGCTGAGAAAGGCATAGAGCATTGTGATGACAAAGGTCAAAGAGCATTGTGATGAAAAGTTCATGGAGCATTGTGGTTAAAATGGTCACAGAGACTGTTGATGACGAGGTCATGGACAATTGTGATGACAAAGGTCATGAAGCATTGTGATAACTGGAGTCACGGAGCATTGTGATGACAGGGGTCATGGAGCATTGTGATAACAAGGGCATGGAGTATTGTGATGACAAGGGCATGGAATATTGGTCTAATAAGTTTCATGGATTATTGCGATGACAGTTGGAATGGCGCATTGTGATGACAACGGCATGGAGCACTGTGATGACCAGGTCATGCAGTATTGGGAAGACAGGTGTCAGGGAGCATTGTGATGACATATGTAATGGCCCATTGTGAAGACAATGGCATGGAGCATTGTGATGCCAAGTGTCATGGAGGATTCTGATGAAAAACGTAATGGAGCATTGTGATGACAATGGCTTGGAGCATTGTGATGACAAGGGTCAGGGAGCATTGAGCTGACAAGTGCATGGATAATTGTGATGACAAGGGTCATGGAGCATTCTGATGACAACCTTGTGGAGTATTTTGATGGCAATGGCATGGAGCATTGTGATGAAAACGGCATGGGGCATACTGATGAAAAAGGCATGGAGCCTTTTCGTGACAGTGTTCAAGGAGCATTCTGATGACAAGTGTCAAGGAGCATTGTGATGACAAGTGTATTGAGAATTGTGATGACAAAGGTCATGGAGCATTGTGAAGAAAAGGGCATGGAGTATTGTGATGACAGGCATCATGGAGCGTTGTGATGACAAGTGTTATGGAACATTGTGATCACAAGGGTTTGGAGCATTGTGATGACAGAGGTCATGGATCCTTTTGATTTCAAGGAGCATGGAGCATTGTGATGACAAGGGCATGAAGCAATGGGATCCCAAGGTTCATGGAGGATTGTGATTACAACGGTAATGGAGTATTGTGATGACAAGCACATAGAGCATTACGATGACAAGGTCATGTAGCATTTTGCTAACAAAGGCATGGAGCCTTGTGATGACAAGTGTCATGGCGCATTGTGATAACAAGCGTCACAGAGCATTATGAATACAGGGGTCATGTAGCATTGGGATGACAAGGGCAAAGATCATTTTGATGACAAGGGTCATGGAGCATTGGGTTGAAAATGTTCATGGAGTACTGTGATGACAGGGGTCATGGAGCATTGTGATGACAGAGGTCATGGAGAATTTTGATTTCATTGTGCTGACAATAGCCGGAAGCATTATGATGATTGGCATGATGCATTGTGATGAGAGGGTTCATGGAGCATTGAGATGAAAAGGGGCCTGGAGCACTGTGATTACAGGGGTCTTGGAGCTTTTTGATGACAAGGGCATGGAGCATTGTGATTACAGGGTTCTTGGAGCATTGTGATGACAAGGGCATTGAACATTGGGATGAGAATGTCATGGAGCGTTCTGATGACATGCCTCATGGAGCTTTGTGATGACAAGGGCATGGAACATTGTGATTACAGGGCTCTTGGAGCATTGTGATGACAAGGGCAGTGAACAATGGGATGAGAATGTCATGGAGCGTTCTGATGACATGCATCATGGAGCTTTGTGAGGACAAGGGCATGGAACATTGTGATTACAGGGGCCTTGGAGCACTGTGAGGGAAAGGGCATGTGACATTGTGATGAAAAATGCATGGAGCCTTGTCATGACAGGGTTCAAGGAGCATACTGGTGACAAGTGTTAGGGACCATTGTGATGACAAGGGTATTGAGCACTGTGATGACAAATGTCATGGAGCATTGAGATTAGAAGACCATGGATACTTGTGATGACGACCGTTATGTGGAGCTCTGATGATAGGTGTTATGGAATATTGTGATCACAAGGATTTGGAGCATTGTGATGACAGAGGTCATAGAGCATTTTGATTTCATTGTGATGACAATAGCATGAAGCATTATGATGATGCACATTTGGTGCATTGTGATGACAGCGTTCATGGAGCATTGAGATGAAAAGGGGCATGGAGCATTATGATTACAGGAGTCTTGGATCATTGTGATGAAAAGGGCATGGAACATTGGTCTGAAATGTTTCATGGATTATTGTGATGAGAGGGGGCAAGGAGCATTGTGATAACAAGGGAACGGAACACTGTGATACATGGTTCATGGAGGATTATAATGAGAAGCGCATGGAGCATTGTGAGAAGAATGGCATCGAGCATTGTGATGAAATGCATCATGGATCGTGTGATGACAAGGGCTTTGAACAATGTGATGAGAGGTTTTTGGAGCATTGTGATGACAATGGCATGGAGCATTGTGATGCCAAGGGTCATGGAGTTTGGTGATGACAAAGGTCATGGAGCATTTTGATGACAAGTGTGTGGTGCATTCTCTTGTGATGGGCAGGGAGCATTGTGATGACAGGGTCATGGAGCAATTTGATGAAAAGTGTCATGGAACATTTTGATGACAGGGGTTATGGAACATTGTGATGTCAGGAGTCATGGAACATTTTCATGACAGTGTTGTGGACCATTGTGATTAGAGGAGAGTGGGTGTATTGTGATGACTAGTGAGGGAACATTTTGATATCATTCGTGAGAGAGCATTTTGATAAGAAGTGCATGGAGCATTGTGAGGACAAGTTTTATGGAGCATTGTGATGACAAGCTTGTGGAGCACTGTGATGACAAGCACATGGCACATTGTGATGACATGGGTCATGGAGCAATGTGATGACAAGGGACACCGAGCATTGTGATGAAAATTTCATGGAGCATTTTGGTGACAAAGGTCACAGAGCCTAGTGATGACGAGGGCATGGACCATTGTGATACAAAGGTGATGAAGCATTGTGATGACTGGAGTCACGGAGCATTGTGATGACAGGGGTCATAGAGCTTTGTGATGAAAAGGCAATGAGCATTGTGATGACAGGGGCATGGAGCATTGGCCTGACATGTTTCATGGATTATTGTGATGACAGTGGGCATGGTGCAATGTGATGACAAAGGCATGGAGCATTGTGATGAGAAGGTCATGGAGTATTTTGAAGACAGGTCTCAGGGAGCATTGTGATGACATATGTCATGGTCCATTGCGATGACAATGGAATGGAATATTGTGATGCCAAGTGTCATGGAGGATTGTGATGACAAATGTAATGGAGCATTTTGATGACAAGGGCTTGGAGCATTGTGATGACAATGGACATGGAGCATTGTGATGACAAGGGCATGGAGCATTGTGATGACAAGGGCCATTGAGAATTTTGATGACAAGTTCATGAAGCATTGTGATGAGAAGCACATGGAGCTTCCTATGACAGGGGTCATGGAGCATTGTGATGAAAAGTGCATACAGAATTGTGATGACAAATCATGTAACACGGTGATGAGAAGTGTCATGGAGCATAGTGATGCCAAGAACGAGGAGAATTGTGATGACAGTGGACATGGAGCATTGTGATGGCAAGACCGTGGAGCTTTGTGATGAGAAGACCATGGATAATTGTGATGACGAGCGTCATGGAGCACTGTAATGACAAGGGGAATGGAGCATTGTGATGAGAGTGGCCATGGAGCATTGTGATGACAAGGGTCATGGAGCATTTTGATGACAAGGGCGTGGAGAATTGTGATGAGAAGACGATGGATAATTGTGATGACGAGCGTCATGGAGCACAGTAATGACAAGGGGTATGGAGCATTGTGATGACAGTGGCCATGGAGCATTGTGATGACAAGTGTCATGGAGCATTCTGATGACAAGCTTGTGGAGTATTGTGACGACAATGGCATGGAGCATTGTGATGAAAAGGGCATGGAGCATTGTGATAAAAAAGGCATGAAGCCATTTCATGACAGGTTTCAAGGAGCATTCTGACGACAAGTGTCAGGGAACATTGTGATGACAAGTGTATTGAGAATGGTGATGAAAAAGATCATGGAGCATTTTGACGAAAAGGGCATGGAGTATTGTGATGACAGGCATCATGGAGCGTTGTGATGACAAGTGTTATGGAACATTGTGATCACAAGGGTTTGGAGCATTGTGATGATAGAAGTCATGGATAATTTTGTTTTCAAGGAGCATGGAGCATTGGGATGACAAGGGCATGAAGCAATGTGATCCCAAGGTTCATGGAGGATTGTGATGACAATGGTAATGGAGTATTGTGATGACAAGCAAATGGAGCATTGTGATGACAAGGTCATGTAGCATTTTGCTGACACAGGCATGGAGCATTGTGATGATAAGGGTCATGGAGCACTGTGATGAGAAGCATCACGGATCATTGTGATTACAGGGGTCATGGAGCATAGGGATGGCAAGGCCATGGATCATTGTGATGACAAGTGTCATGGAGCATTGGGCTGAAAATGTTCATGGAGCATTGTGATGACTAGGGAATGGAGCATTGTGATGACAAGAGTCCCGGATCACTGTGTTGTCAGGGGTCATGGAGCGCTGTGATGACAGTGGTCATGGAGCATTGTGATGATAGGGATCATGAAGCATTGTGTTGAGAAGTTCCTGGAGAATTGGACTGAAAATGTTCAGGAAGTATTGTGAGGACTGGGGTCATGGAGCATTGTGATGACAAGGGAATGGAGCACTGTGATGAAAAGTTCCTGGAGCATTGTGATGAGAAGACCATGGAGCCTTGTAATAACAAGTCTCATGGAGCATTCTGATGAAAAGGGGCATGGAGTATTGTGATTACAGGGGTCTTGGAGCACTGTGATGACAAGGGCATGGAGCACTGTGATTACTGGTGTCTTGGAGCATTGTGATGAAATTGGCATGGATCATTGTTATGAAAATGGTATGGAGCCTTCTCATGACAGGGTTCCAGGAGCATACTGATGACAAGTGTCAGGGAGCATTGTGATGAAAAGTTTATAGAGCATTGTGATGACAAAGGTCATGGAGCACTGTGATGAGAAGAGCATGGATAATTGTGATGATGAGCCTCATGGGGCGTTGTGATGATAAGTGTTATAGAACATTGTGATCACAAGGATTTGGGGCATTGTGATGAGACAGATCATCGAATATTTTGATTTCATTGTGATGACAAGAGCCTGAAGCATTATGATGATGGGCATGGTGCATTTTGATGACAGGGTTCATGGAGCATTGAGATGCAAAGGGGCATGGAGCATTGTGATTAGAGGGTTCATGGAGCATTGTGATGACAATGGCATGGAGCATTGAGATGCCAAGGGTCATGGAGCTTTGTGATGACAAAGGTCATTGAGCAATTTGATGACAAGGGGTGGTGCAATGTGATGAGAAGGGCAGGGAGCATTGTGATGACAGGGTCATAGAGCAATTTGATGAAAAGGGTCATGGAATATTTTGATGACAGGGGTTATGGAACATTGTGATGTCAGGGGTCATCGAACTTTGTGATGATAAGTGCATGTAGCATTGCAAAGACAGGAGTCATGGAACATTGTGATGACAGTGGTGAGGGAGTATTGTGATGAATAGTGATGTAACATTGTGATATCTGTGGTGAGAGAGCATTTTGATGAGAAGTGCATGGAGAATTGTGATGACAAGTTTTATGGAGCATTGTGGTGACAAGATTGTGGAGCACTGTGATGACAAGTGCAGGGTGCATTGTGATGACATGGGTCATGGTGCATTGTGCTGACAAGCGCATGGAGCACTGTGATGACAAGGGTCATGGAGCATTGTGCTGAGGAAGGCATAGAGCATTGTGATGACAAGGGTCAAAGAGCATTGTGATGAAAATTTCATGGAGCAATGTGGTTAAATATGTCACAGAGACTGTGGATGACGATGGCATGGACCATTGTGATGACAAAGGTCATGAAGCATTGTGATGAATCGATTCATGGAGCATTGTGATGACAGGGGTCATGGAGCATTGTGATAACAAGGGCATGGAGCATTGTGATGACAAGGGCAGGGAACATTGGTCTAATAAGTTTCATGGATTATTGCAATGACAGTTGGAATGGCGCATTGTGATGACAAAGGCATGGAGCATTGTGATGACCAGGTCATGCAGTATTGTGAAGAGAGGTGTCAGGGAGCATTGTGATGACATATGTAATGGCCCATTGTGATGACAATGGCATGGAGCATTGTGATGCCAAGTGTCATGGAGGATTCTGATGACAATGGAAATGGAGCATTGTTATGACAATGGCTTGGAGCATTGTGATGACAAGGGTCAGGGAGCATTGTGCTGACAAGTGCATGGAGAATTTTGATGACAAGCTTGTGGAGTATTTTGATGACAATGGCATGGATCATTGTGATGAAAACTGCATGGGCATTGTGATGAAAAAGGCATGGAGCGTTTTCGTGACAGGGTTCAAGGAGCATTCTGATGACAAGTGTCAGGGAGCATTGTGATGACAAGTGTATTGAGAATTGTGATGACAAAGGTCATGGAGCATTGCGATGAAAAAGGCATGGAGTAATGTGATGACAGGCATCTTAGAGCGTTGTGATGACAAGTGCTATGGAACACTGTGATCACAAGGGTTTGGAGCATTGTGATGACAGAGGTCATGGATCATTTAGATTTCAAGGAGCATGGAGCATTGTGATGACAAGGGCATGAAGCAATGTGATCCCAAGGTTCATGGAGGACTGTGATGACAATGGGAATGGAGTATTGTGATGACAAGCGCATAGAGCATTGCAATGACAAGGTCAGGTAGTATTTTGCTGACAAAGGCATGGAGCATTGTGATGACAGGTGTCATGGAGCCCTGTGATGACAAGCGTCACGGAGAATTGTGAATACAGGGGTCATGGAGCATTGGGATGACAAGGGCATGGATGATTTTGATGACAAGGGTCATGGAGCATTGGGCTGAAAATGTTCATGGAATATTGTGATGACAGGGATCATGCAGCATTTTGATGACAAGTTCCTGGAGCACTTTGATGAGAAGACAATGGAGACTTATGATGACAAGTCTCATGGAGCATTTTGATGAAAAGGGACATGGAGCATTGTGATTACAGGGGTCTTGGAGCATTGTGATGACAAGGTCATGGAGCATTGTGATGAGAAGGCCATGGAGCATTCTGATGACATACATCATTGAGCATTATGATGATAAGGGCATGGAGCATTGTGATTACAGGGGTCTTGGAGCATTGTGATTAAAATGACATGGATCATTGTGATGAAAAAGGCATGGAGACATGTCATGACAGGGTTAATGGAGCATACTGATGACAAGTGTCAGGGAGCATTGTGATAACAAGTGTATTAAGCATTGTGATGACAAAGGTCATGGAGCATTGTGATGAGAAGACCATGGATAATTGTGATGATGAGCGTCAAGGGGTGTTGTGATGATATGTGTTATGGAACACTGTGATCACCAGGGTTTGGAGCATTGTGATGACAGAGGTCATGGAGCATTTTGATTTCATTGTGATGACAATAGCCTGAAGCATTATGATGATGGGCATCGTCCATTGTGATGACAGGGTTCATGGAGCATTGAGATGAAAAGACGCATGGAGCATTTTGATTACAAGGGTCTTGGAGCATTGTGATGACAAGGGCATAGAGAATTTTGATGACAGGGCCATGGAACATTCTGATGACATGCGTCATGTAGCTTTTTGATGACAAGGGCATGGAGCATTTTGATTAGATGGGTCGTGGAGCATTGTGATGACAAGTGTCAGGGAGCCTTGTGATGACAAGGCCGTGGAACATTGTGATGGCAGGTGTCATGGAGCATAGTTATGACAGAGGTAAAGGAGCATTGTGATGAGAAGGGCATGGAGCATTGGTCTGAAATGTTTCATGGATTATTGTGATGAGAGTGGGCATAGAGCATTGTGATGATAAGGGCATGGAACACTGTGATACATGGGTCATGGAGGATTCAAATGACAAGGGCATGGGGCATTGTGATGAGAAGGGCATCGAGCATTGTGATTACAAGTGTCATGGAGCTTTGTGATGACAAGGGCATGGAGAAATGTGATGAGAGGGTTCATGGAGCATTGTGATGACAATGACATCGAGCACTGTGATGCCAGGGGTCATGGAGCTTTGTGATGACAAAGGTCATGGAGCATTTTGATGACAAGTGCATGGTGCATTGTGATGAGAATGGCAGGGAGTATTTTGATGCCAGGGTCATGCAGCAATTGGATGAAAAGTGTATTGGAACATTTTGATGACAAGGGTTATAGAACATTGTGATGTCAGGGGTCATGGAACATTGTGATGATAAGGGGATGTAGCATTGTGATGACAGGGGTCATGGGACATTGTGATTACTGGGGTGAGGGTGTATTGTGACGACTAGTGATGAAACACTGTGATATCTCTGGTGAGAGAGCATTTTGATGAGAAGTGTATGGAGCATTGTGATTACAAGGTTTATGGAGCATTGCAATGACAAGTTTCTGGACCGTTGTGATGAAAAGCGAATGGCACATTGTGATGAGAAGGGTCATGGAACATTTTTCAAACAAAGGCATGGAGCATTTTGATGACAATGGTCACGGAGCATTGTGATGTAAACGGCATGGGGCATTGTGATGAAAATGGCATGGAGCCTTTTCGTGACAGGGTTCAAGGAGCATTCTGATGACAAGTGTCAGGGAGCATTTTGATGGCAAGTGTACTGAGCATTGTGATGACAAAGGTCATGGAGCATTGTGATGAAAAGGGCATGGAATTTTGTGATGACAGTCATCATGGAGCATTGTGATGACAAGTGTTATGGAACTTTGGGATCACAATGGTATGGAGCATTGTGATGACAGAGGTCATGGATCCTTTTGATTTCAAGGAGCATGGAGCATTGTGATGACAAGGGCATGAAGCAATGTGATCCCAAGGTTCATGGAGGACTGTGATGACAATGGAAGTGGAGTATTTTGATGACAAACACATAGAGAATTGTAATGAAAAGGTCATGTATCATTTTGCTGACAAAGTCATGGAGCATTGTGATGACAGGTGTCATGGAGCACTGTGATGACAAGCGTCACGGAGCATTGTGAATACAGGGGTCATAGAGCATTGGGATGACAAGGGCATGGATCATTGTGATGACAAGTGTCATGGAGCAGTGGGCTGAAAATGTTCATGGAGTATTGTGATGACAGGGGTCATGGAGCATTGTGATGACAGAGGTCAAGGAGAATTTTGATTTCATTGTGCTGACAATAGCTGGAATCAATATGATGATGGGCATGATGCATTGTGATGACAGGGCTCATGGAGCATGGAGATGAAAAGGGGCATGGAGCATTGTGATTACAGGGGTCTTGGAGAACTGTGATGACAAGGGCATGGAACATTTAATGAGAAGGCCTTGGAACATTCTGATGACATGTGTCATGGTGCTTTGTGATGACAAGGGCATGGAGCATTGTGATTACAGGGGTCTTGGAGCATTGTGATGACAAGTGTCATGGAGCCTTGTGATTACAAGGCCATGGAATATCGTGATGGATGGCGTCATGGAGCACTGTTATGACAGGGGTAATGGAGCATTGTGATGAGAAGGGCATGGAGCATTGTGATTACAAGTTTTATGGAGCATTGCAATGAGAAAATTGTGGACCGTTGTGATGAAAAGTGCGTGGCAAATTGTGATGAAAAGGGTCATGGAGCATTTTTTTGACAAAGGCATGGAGCATTGTGATGACAAGGGTCACGGAGTATTGTGATGAAATGTTCATTGAGCACTGTGGTTACAAACGACACAGAGCCTTGTGATGACGCGGGTAAGGAGCATTGTGATGACAAATGTTATGAAGCATTGTGATGACTGGACTCACGGAGCATTGTCATGACAGGGGTCATGGTGCATTGTGATGAGAAGGGCATGGAGCATTGTGATGACAGGGGCATGGAGCATTCGTCTGACAACTTTCATAGATTATTGTGAGGACAGTGGACATGGTGCATTGTGATGACAAGGGCATGGATCATTGTGATGAGAAGGTCATGGAGTATTGTGAAGACAGTTGTCAGGGAGCATTGTGATGACATATGTCATGGCCCATTGCGATGACAATAGCAGGGAGACTTGTGATGCCAAATGTAATGGAGGATTGTGTTGACAAATATAATGGAGCACTGTGATGACTAGGGCTTGGAGCATTATGATGACAAGGGCCATTGAGAATTTTCAGGACAAGGTCGTGAAGCATTGTGATGACAATATCCTGGAGCATTGTGATGAGAAAAACATGGAGCCTTGTGATGAGAAATCTCATGGAGCATACTGATGAAAATGGACATGGACCATTGTGATTACAGGCGTCTTGGAACATTGTGATGACATGTGCATGGAGCATTGTGAGGAGAAGGCCAAGAGCATTCTGAAGACATGCGTCCTTTAGCTTTGTGATGACAAGGGCATGGAGCATTGTGATTACATGGGTCTTGGAGCATTGTGATGAAAAAGCATGGAACCTTGTCATGACAGGATTCAAGGAGCATACAGACAACAAGTGTCAGGGAGCATTTTGATGACAAGTGTATTGAGCATCGTGATGACAGTGGTCATGGAGCATTGTGATGAGAAGACCATGGATAACTGTGATGACGAGCGTCATGGTGCATTGTGATGACAAGTGTTTTGGAATATTGTGATCACAAGCGTTTGGAGCATTGTTATGACAGAGATCATGGAGCATTTTGATTTCATTATGATGGCAATAGCATGAAGCATTATGATGATGGTCATGGTGCATTGTGATGACAGGGTTCATGAAACATTGAGATGAAAATGGGCATGGATCATTGTGGTTACAGGGTTCTTGGAGCATTGTGATGAGAAGGGTCATGGAGCCTTGTGATGACAAGGCCATGGAACATCGTGATGGCAGGGGTCATGGATCATGGGTATGACAGGGATAATGGAGCATTGTGATGGCAGGGCAAGGAGCATTGTGATGAGAAGGCTATGGAGCATTCTGATGATATGTGTCATGGAGGTTTGTGATGACAAGGACATGAAGCAATGTGATGAGAACCTTAATGGAGCATTGTGATGACAATGACATGGAGCATTGTGATGACAAGGGTTATGGATCTTTGTGATGACAAAGGTCATGGAGCATTTTGATGACAAGAGCGTTGTGCATTGTGATGAGAAGGGTAGGGAGCATTGTGATGACAGGGTCATGGAGCAATTTGATGTAAAGTGTCAAGGAATATTTTGATGACAGTGGTTATGGAACATTGTGATGCCAGGGGTCATCGAACATTGTGATGACAAGTGCATGTAGCATTGTGATGACAGGAGTCATGGCATATTTTGATGACAGGGGTGAGGGAATATTGTGACGAATATTGATGTAACATTGTGACATCAGTGGTGAGAGAGCATTTTGGTGAGAATTCCATGGAGCCTTGTGATGAAAAGGTTCATGGAGCATTGTGATGTCAAGATTGGGGAGCACTGTGATGACAAGCGCATGGTGCATTGGGATGACATGTGTCATGGAGCATTGTGCTGACAAGCGCATGGAGCATTGTGATGACAAGGGTCATGGAGCATTGTGCTGAGAAAGGCATAGAGCATTGTGATGACAAAGGTCAAAGAGCATTGTGATGAAAAGTTCATGGAGCATTGTGGTTAAAATGGTCACAGAGACTGTTGATGACGAGGTCATGGACAATTGTGATGACAAAGGTCATGAAGCATTGTGATAACTGGAGTCACGGAGCATTGTGATGACAGGGGTCATGGAGCATTGTGATAACAAGGGCATGGAGTATTGTGATGACAAGGGCATGGAATATTGGTCTAATAATTTTCATGGATTATTGCGATGACAGTTGGAATGGCGCATTGTGATGACAACGGCATGGAGCACTGTGATGACCAGGTCATGCAGTATTGGGAAGACAGGTGTCAGGGAGCATTGTGATGACATATGTAATGGCCCATTGTGAAGACAATGGCATGGAGCATTGTGATGCCAAGTGTCGTGGAGGATTCTGATGAAAAAGGTAATGGAGCATTGTGATGACAATGGCTTGGAGCATTGTGATGACAAGGGTCAGGGAGCATTGAGCTGACAAGTGCATGGATAATTGTGATGACAAGGGTCATGGAGCATTCTGATGACAAGCTTGTGGAGTATTTTGATGGCAATGGCATGGAGCATTGTGATGAAAACGGCATGGGGCATACTGATGAAAAAGGCATGGAGCCTTTTCGTGACAGTGTTCAAGGAGCATTCTGATGACAAGTGTCAAGGAGCATTGTGATGACAAGTGTATTGAGAATTGTGATGACAAAGGTCATGGAGCATTGTGAAGAAAAGGGCATGGAGTATTGTGATGACAGGCATCATGGAGCGTTGTGATGACAAGTGTTATGGAACATTGTGATCACAAGGGTTTGGAGCATTGTGATGACAGAGGTCATGGATCCTTTTGATTTCAAAGAGCATGGAGCATTGTGATGACAAGGGCATGAAGCAATGGGATCCCAAGGTTCATGGAGGATTGTGATTACAACGGTAATGGAGTATTGTGATGACAAGCACATAGAGCATTACAATGACAAGGTCATGTAGCATTTTGCTAACAAAGGCATGGAGCCTTGTGATGACAAGTGTCATGGCGCATTGTGATAACAAGCGTCACAGAGCATTGTGAATACAGCGGTCATGTAGCATTGGGATGACAAGGGCAAAGATCATTTTGATGACAATGGTCATGGAGCATTGGGTTGAAAATGTTCATGGAGTACTGTGATGACAGGGGTCATGGAGCATTGTGATGACAGAGGTCATGGAGAATTTTGATTTCATTGTGCTGACAATAGCCGGAAGCATTATGATGATTGGCATGATGCATTGTGATGAGAGGGTTCATGGAGCATTGGGATGAAAAGGGGCCTGGAGCACTGTGATTACAGGGGTCTTGGAGCTTTTTGATGACAAGGGCATGGAGCATTGTGATTACAGGGTTCTTGGAGCATTGTGATGACAAGGGCATGGAACATTGGGATGAGAATGTCATGGAGCGTTCTGATGACATGCATCATGGAGCTTTGTGATGACAAGGGCTTGGAACATTGTGATTACAGGGCTCTTGGAGCATTGTGATGACAAGGGCAGTGAACAATGGGATGAGAATGTCATGGAGCGTTCTGATGACATGCATCATGGAGCTTTGTGAGGACAAGGGCATGGAACATTGTGATTACAGGGGCCTTGGAGCACTGTGAGGGAAAGGGCATGTGACATTGTGATGAAAAATGCATGGAGCCTTGTCATGACAGGGTTCAAGGAGCATACTGATGACAAGTGTCAGGGACCATTGTGATGACAAGGGTATTGAGCACTGTGATGACAAATGTCATGGAGCATTGTGATTAGAAGACCATGGATACTTGTGATGACGACCGTTATGTGGAGCTCTGATGATAGGTGTTATGGAATATTGTGATCACAAGGATTTGGAGCATTGTGATGACAGAGGTCATAGAGCATTTTGATTTCATTGTGATGACAATAGCATGAAGCATTATGATGATGCACATTTGGTGCATTGTGATGACAGCGTTCATGGAGCATTGAGATGAAAAGGGGCATGGAGCATTATGATTACAGGAGTCTTGGATCATTGTGATGAAAAGGGCATGGAACATTGGTCTGAAATGTTTCATGGATTATTGTGATGAGAGTGGGCAAGGAGCATTGTGATAACAAGGGAACGGAACACTGTGATACATGGTTCATGGAGGATTATAATGAGAAGCGCATGGAGCATTGTGAGAAGAATGGCATCGAGCATTGTGATGAAATGCATCATGGATCGTGTGATGACAAGGGCTTTGAACAATGTGATGAGAGGTTTTTGGAGCATTGTGATGACAATGGCATGGAGCATTGTGATGCCAAGGGTCATGGAGTTTTGTGATGACAAAGGTCATGGAGCATTTTGATGACAAGTGTGTGGTGCATTCTCTTGTGATGGGCAGGGAGCATTGTGATGACAGGGTCATGGAGCAATTTGATGAAAAGTGTCATGGAACATTTTGATGACAGGGGTTATGGAACATTGTGATGTCAGGAGTCATGGAACATTTTCATGACAGTGTTGTGGACCATTGTGATTAGAGGGGAGTGGGTGTATTGTGATGACTAGTGAGGGAACATTTTGATATCATTCGTGAGAGAGCATTTTGATAAGAAGTGCATGGAGCATTGTGAGGACAAGTTTTATGGAGCATTGTGATGACAAGCTTGTGGAGCACTGTGATGACAAGCACATGGCACATTGTGATGACATGGGTCATGGAGCAATGTGATGACAAGGGACACCGAGCATTGTGATGAAAATTTCATGGAGCATTTTGGTGACAAAGGTCACAGAGCCTAGTGATGACGAGGGCATGGACCATTGTGATACAAAGGTGATGAAGCATTGTGATGACTGGAGTCACGGAGCATTGTGATGACAGGGGTCATAGAGCTTTGTGATGAAAAGGCAATGAGCATTGTGATGACAGGGGCATGGAGCATTGGCCTGACATGTTTCATGGATTATTGTGATGACAGTGGGCATGGTGCAATGTGATGACAAAGGCATGGAGCATTGTGATGAGAAGGTCATGGAGTATTTTGAAGACAGGTCTCAGGGAGCATTGTGATGACATATGTCATGGTCCATTGCGATGACAATGGAATGGAATATTGTGATGCCAAGTGTCATGGAGGATTGTGATGACAAATGTAATGGAGCATTTTGATGACAAGGGCTTGGAGCATTGTGATGACAATGGACATGGAGCATTGTGATGACAAGGGCATGGAGCATTGTGATGACAAGGGCCATTGAGAATTTTGATGACAAGTTCATGAAGCATTGTGATGAGAAGCACATGGAGCTTCCTATGACAGGGGTCATGGAGCATTGTGATGAAAAGTGCATACAGAATTGTGATGACAAATCATGTAACACGGTGATGAGAAGTGTCATGGAGCATAGTGATGCCAAGAACGAGGAGAATTGTGATGACAGTGGACATGGAGCATTGTGATGACCAGGGCATGGAGCATTGTGATGGCAAGACCGTGGAGCTTTGTGATGAGAAGACCATGGATAATTGTGATGACGAGCGTCATGGAGCACTGTAATGACAAGGGGAATGGAGCATTGTGATGAGAGTGGCCATGGAGCATTGTGATGACAAGGGTCATGGAGCATTTTGATGACAAGGGCGTGGAGAATTGTGATGAGAAGACGATGGATAATTGTGATGACGAGCGTCATGGAGCACAGTAATGACAAGGGGTATGGAGCATTGTGATGACAGTGGCCATGGAGCATTGTGATGACAAGTGTCATGGAGCATTCTGATGACAAGCTTGTGGAGTATTGTGACGACAATGGCATGGAGCATTGTGATGAAAAGGGCATGGAGCATTGTGATAAAAAAGGCATGAAGCCATTTCATGACAGGTTTCAAGGAGCATTCTGACGACAAGTGTCAGGGAACATTGTGATGACAAGTGTATTGAGAATGGTGATGAAAAAGATCATGGAGCATTTTGACGAAAAGGGCATGGAGTATTGTGATGACAGGCATCATGGAGCGTTGTGATGACAAGTGTTCTGGAACATTGTGATCACAAGGGTTTGGAGCATTGTGATGATAGAAGTCATGGATAATTTTGTTTTCAAGGAGCATGGAGCATTGGGATGACAAGGGCATGAAGCAATGTGATCCCAAGGTTCATGGAGGATTGTGATGACAATGGTAATGGAGTATTGTGATGACAAGCAAATGGAGCATTGTGATGACAAGGTCATGTAGCATTTTGCTGACACAGGCATGGAGCATTGTGATGATAAGGGTCATGGAGCACTGTGATGAGAAGCATCACGGATCATTGTGATTACAGGGGTCATGGAGCATAGGGATGGCAAGGCCATGGATCATTGTGATGACAAGTGTCATGGAGCATTGGGCTGAAAATGTTCATGGAGCATTGTGATGACTAGGGAATGGAGCATTGTGATGACAAGAGTCCCGGATCACTGTGTTGTCAGGGGTCATGGAGCGCTGTGATGACAGTGGTCATGGAGCATTGTGATGATAGGGATCATGAAGCATTGTGTTGAGAAGTTCCTGGAGAATTGGACTGAAAATGTTCAGGAAGTATTGTGAGGACTGGGGTCATGGAGCATTGTGATGACAAGGGAATGGAGCACTGTGATGAAAAGTTCCTGGAGCATTGTGATGAGAAGACCATGGAGCCTTGTAATAACAAGTCTCATGGAGCATTCTGATGAAAAGGGGCATGGAGTATTGTGATTACAGGGGTCTTGGAGCACTGTGATGACAAGGGCATGGAGCACTGTGATTACTGGTGTCTTGGAGCATTGTGATGAAATTGGCATGTATCATTGTTATGAAAATGGTATGGAGCCTTCTCATGACAGGGTTCCAGGAGCATACTGATGACAAGTGTCAGGGAGCATTGTGATGAAAAGTTTATAGAGCATTGTGATGACAAAGGTCATGGAGCACTGTGATGAGAAGAGCATGGATAATTGTGATGATGAGCCTCATGGGGCGTTGTGATGATAAGTGTTATAGAACATTGTGATCACAAGGATTTGGAGCATTGTGATGAGACAGATCATCGAATATTTTGATTTCATTGTGATGACAAGAGCCTGAAGCATTATGATGACGGGCATGGTGCATTTTGATGACAGGGTTCATGGAGCATTGAGATGCAAAGGGGCATGGAGCATTGTGATTAGAGTGTTCATGGAGCATTGTGATGACAATGGAATGGAGCATTGAGACGCCAAGGGTCATGGAGCTTTGTGATGACAAAGGTCATTGAGCAATTTGATGACAAGGGGTGGTGCAATGTGATGAGAAGGGCAGGGAGCATTGTGATGACAGGATCATAGAGCAATTTGATGAAAAGGGTCATGGAATATTTTGATGACAGGGGTTATGGAACATTGTGATGTCAGGGGTCATCGAACTTTGTGATGATAAGTGCATGTAGCATTGCAAAGACAGGAGTCATGGAACATTGTGATGACAGTGGTGAGGGAGTATTGTGATGAATAGTGATGTAACATTGTGATATCTGTGGTGAGAGAGCATTTTGATGAGAAGTGCATGGAGAATTGTGATGACAAGTTTTATGGAGCATTGTGGTGACAAGATTGTGGAGCACTGTGATGACAAGTGCAGGGTGCATTGTGATGACATGGGTCATGGTGCATTGTGCTGACAAGCGCATGGAGCACTGTGATGACAAGGGTCATGGAGCATTGTGCTGAGGAAGGCATAGAGCATTGTGATGACAAGGGTCAAAGAGCATTGTGATGAAAATTTCATGGAGCAATGTGGTTAAATATGTCACAGAGACTGTGGATGACGACGGCATGGACCATTGTGATGACAAAGGTCATGAAGCATTGCGATGAATCGATTCATGGAGCATTGTGATGACAGGGGTCATGGAGCATTGTGATAACAAGGGCATGGAGCATTGTGATGACAAGGGCATGGAACATTGGTCTAATAAGTTTCATGGATTATTGCAATGACAGTTGGAATGGCGCATTGTGATGACAAAGGCATGGAGCATTGTGATGACCAGGTCATGCAGTATTGTGAAGAGAGGTGTCAGGGAGCATTGTGATGACATATGTAATGGCCCATTGTGATGACAATGGCATGGAGCATTGTGATGCCAAGTGTCATGGAGGATTCTGATGACAATGGAAATGGAGCATTGTTATGACAATGGCTTGGAGCATTGTGATGACAAGGGTCAGGGAGCATTGTGCTGACAAGTGCATGGAGAATTTTGATGAGAAGCGTCATGGAGCATTCTGATGACAAGCTTGTGGAGTATTTTGATGACAATGGCATGGATCATTGTGATGGAAACTGCATGGGCATTGTGATGAAAAAGGCATGGAGCATTTTCGTGACAGGGTTCAAGGAGCATTCTGATGACAAGTGTCAGGGAGCATTGTGATGACAAGTGTATTGAGAATTGTGATGACAAAGGTCATGGAGCATTGTGATGAAAAAGGCATGGAGTAATGTGATGACAGGCATCTTAGAGCGTTGTGATGACAAGTGCTATGGAACATTGTGATCACAAGGGTTTGGAGCATTGTGATGACAGAGGTCATGGATCATTTAGATTTCAAGGAGCATGGAGCATTGTGATGACAAGGGCATGAAGCAATGTGATCCAAAGGTTCATGGAGGACTGTGATGACAATGGGAATGGAGTATTGTGATGACAAGCGCATAGAGCATTGCAATGACAAGGTCAGGTAGTATTTTGCTGACAAAGGCATGGAGCATTGTGATTACAGGTGTCATGGAGCCCTGTGATGACAAGCGTCACGGAGCATTGTGAATACAGGTGTCATGGAGCATTGGGATGAGAAGGGCATGGATGATTTTGATGACAAGGGTCATGGAGCATTGGGCTGAAAATGTTCATGGAATATTGTGATGACAGGGATCATGCAGCATTTTGATGACAAGTTCCTGGAGCACTTTGATGAGAAGACAATGGAGACTTGTGATGACAAGTCTCATGGAGCATTTTGATGAAAAGGGACATGGAGCATTGTGATTACAGGGGTCTTGGAGCATTGTGATGACAAGGGCATGGAGCATTGTGATGAGAAGGCCATGGAGCATTCTGATGACATACATCATTGAGCATTATGATGACAAGGGCATGGAGCTTTGTGATTACAGGGGTCTTGGAGCATTGTGATTAAAATGACATGGATCATTGTGATGAAAAAGGCATGGAGACGTGTCATGACAGGGTTAATGGAGCATACTGATGACAAGTGTCAGGGAGCATTGTGATGACAAAGGTCATGGAGCATTGTGATGAGAAGACCATGGATAATTGTGATGATGAGCGTCAAGGGGTGTTGTGATGATAAGTGTTATGGAACACTGTGATCACCAGGGTTTGGAGCATTGTGATGACAGAGGTCATGGAGCATTTTGATTTCATTGTGATGACAATAGCCTGAAGCATTATGATGATGGGCATCGTCCATTGTGATGACAGGGTTCATGGAGCATTGAGATGAATAGACGCATGGAGCATTTTGATTACAAGGGTCTTGGAGCATTGTGATGACAAGGGCATAGAGAATTTTGATGACAGGGCCATGGAACATTCTGATGACATGCGTCATGTAGCTTTTTGATGACAAGGGCATGGAGCATTTTGATTAGATGGGTCGTGGAGCATTGTGATGACAAGTGTCATGGAGCCTTGTGATGACAAGGCCGTGGAACATTGTGATGGCAGGTGTCATGGAGCATAGTTATGACAGAGGTAAAGGAGCATTGTGATGAGAAGGGCATGGAGCATTGGTCTGAAATGTTTCATGGATTATTGTGATGAGAGTGGGCATAGAGCATTGTGATGATAAGGGCATGGAACACTGTGATGCATGGGTCATGGAGGATTCAAATGACAAGGGCATGGGGCATTGTGATGAGAAGGGCATCGAGCATTGTGATTACAAGTGTCATGGAGCTTTGTGATGACAAGGGCATGGAGAAATGTGATGAGAGGGTTCATGGAGCATTGTGATGACAATGACATCGAGCACTGTGATGCCAGGGGTCATGGAGCTTTGTGATGACAAAGGTCATGGAGCATTTTGATGACAAGTGCATGGTGCATTGTGATGAGAATGGCAGGGAGTATTTTGATGCCAGGGTCATGCAGCAATTGGATGAAAAGTGTATTGGAACATTTTGATGACAAGGGTTATAGAACATTGTGATGTCAGGGGTCATGGAACATTGTGATGATAAGGGGATGTAGCATTGTGATGACAGGGGTCATGGGACATTGTGATTACTGGGGTGAGGGAGTATTGTGACGACTAGTGATGAAACACTGTGATATCTCTGGTGAGAGAGCATTTTGATGAGAAGTGTATGGAGCATTGTGATTACAAGGTTTATGGAGCATTGCAATGACAAGTTTCTGGACCGTTGTGATGAAAAGCGAATGGCACATTGTGATGAGAAGGGTCATGGAACATTTTTCAAACAAAGGCATGGAGCATTTTGATGACAATGGTCACGGAGCATTGTGATGTAAACGGCATGGGGCATTGTGATGAAAATGGCATGGAGCCTTTTCGTGACAGGGTTCAAGGAGCATTCTGATGACAAGTGTCAGGGAGCATTTTGATGACAAGTGTACTGAGCATTGTGATGACAAAGGTCATGGAGCATTGTGATGAAAAGGGCATGGGATTTTGTGATGACAGTCATCATGGAGCATTGTGATGACAAGTGTTATGGAACTTTGGGATCACAATGGTTTGGAGCATTGTGATGAGAGAGGTCATGGATCCTTTTGATTTCAAGGAGCATGGAGCATTGTGATGACAAGGGCATGAAGCAATGTGATCCCAAGGTTCATGGAGGACTGTGATGACAATGGAAGTGGAGTATTTTGATGACAAACACATAGAGAATTGTAATGACAAGGTCATGTAGCATTTTGCTGACAAAGTCATGGAGCATTGTGATGACAGGTGTCATGGAGCACTGTGATGACAAGCGTCACGGAGCATTGTGAATACAGGGGTCATAGAGCATTGGGATGACAAGTGCATGGATCATTGTGATGACAAGTGTCATGGAGCAGTGGGCTGAAAATGTTCATGGAGTATTGTGATGACAGGGGTCGTGGAGCATTGTGATGACAGAGGTCAAGGAGAATTTTGATTTCATTGTGCTGACAATAGCCGGAATCAATATGATGATGGGCATGATGCATTGTGATGACAGGGCTCATGGAGCATGGAGATGAAAAGGGGCATGGAGCATTGTGATTACAGGGGTCTTGGAGCACTGTGATGACAAGGGCATGGAACATTTAATGAGAAGGCCATGGAACATTCTGATGACATGTGTCATGGTGCTTTGTGATGACAAGGGCATGGAGCATTGTGATTACAGGGGTCTTGGAGCATTGTGATGACAAGTGTCATGGAGCCTTGTGATTACAAGGCCATGGAATATCGTGATGGATGGCGTCATGGAGCACTGTTATGACAGGGGTAATGGAGCATTGTGATGAGAAGGGCATGGAGCATTGTGATTACAAGTTTTATGGAGCATTGCAATGAGAAAATTGTGGACCGTTGTGATGAAAAGTGCGTGGCAAATTGTGATGAAAAGGGTCATGGAGCATTTTTTTGACAAAGGCATGGAGCATTGTGATGACAAGGGTCACGGAGTATTGTGATGAAATGTTCATGGAGCACTGTGGTTACAAACGACACAGAGCCTTGTGATGACGCGGGTAAGGAGCATTGTGATGACAAATGTTATGAAGCATTGTGATGACTGGACTCACGGAGCATTGTCATGACAGGGGTCATGGTGCATTGTGATGAGAAGGGCATGGAGCATTGTGATGACAGGGGCATGGAGCATTCGTCTGACAACTTTCATAGATTATTGTGAGGACAGTGGACATGGTGCATTGTGATGACAAGGGCATGGATCATTGTGATGAGAAGGTCATGGAGTATTGTGAAGACAGTTGTCAGGGAGCATTGTGATGACATATGTCATGGCCCATTGCGATGACAATAGCAGGGAGCCTTGTGATGCCAAATGTAATGGAGGATTGTGTTGACAAATATAATGGAGCACTGTGATGACTAGGGCTTGGAGCATTATGATGACAAGGGCCATTGAGAATTTTCAGGACAAGGTCGTGAAGCATTGTGATGACAATATCCTGGAGCATTGTGATGAGAAAAACATGGAGCCTTGTGATGAGAAATCTCATGGAGCATACTGATGAAAATGGACATGGACCATTGTGATTACAGGCGTCTTGGAACATTGTGATGACATGTGCATGGAGCATTGTGAGGAGAAGGCCAAGAGCATTCTGAAGACATGCGTCCTTTAGCTTTGTGATGACAAGGGCATGGAGCATTGTGATTACATGGGTCTTGGAGCATTGTGATGAAAAAGCATGGAGCCTTGTCATGACAGGGTTCAAGGAGCATACAGACAACAAGTGTCAGGGAGCATTTTGATGACAAGTGTATTGAGCATCGTGATGACAATGGTCATGGAGCATTGTGATGAGAAGACCATGGATAACTGTGATGACGAGCGTCATGGTGCATTGTGATGACAAGTGTTTTGGAATATTGTGATCACAAGCGTTTGGAGCATTGTTATGACAGAGATCATGGAGCATTTTGATTTCATTATGATGGCAATAGCATGTAGCATTATGATGATGGTCATGGTGCATTGTGATGACAGGGTTCATGAAACATTGAGATGAAAATGGGCATGGATCATTGTGGTTACAGGGTACTTGGAGCATTGTGATGAGAAGGGTCATGGAGCCTTGTGATGACAGGGCCATGGAACATCGTGATGGCAGGGGTCATGGATCATGGGTATGACAGGGATAATGGAGCATTGTGATGGCAAGGCAAGGAGCATTGTGATGAGAAGGCTATGGAGCATTCTGATGATATGTGTCATGGAGGTTTGTGATGACAAGGACATGAAGCAATGTGATGAGAACCTTAATGGAGCATTGTGATGACAATGACATGGAGCATTGTGATGACAAGGGTTATGGATCTTTGTGATGACAAAGGTCATGGAGCATTTTGATGACAAGGGCGTTGTGCATTGTGATGAGAAGGGTAGGGAGCATTGTGATGACAGGGTCATGGAGCAATTTGATGTAAAGTGTCAAGGAATATTTTGATGACAGTGGTTATGGAACATTGTGATGCCAGGGGTCATCGAACATTGTGATGATAAGTGCATGTAGCACTGTGATGACATGAGTCATGGCACATTTTGATGACAGGGGTGAGGGAATATTGTGACGAATTGTGATGTAATATTGTGACATCAGTGGTGAGAGAGCATTTTGGTGAGAATTCCATGGAGCCTTGTGATGAAAAGGTTCATGGAGCATTGTGATGTCAAGATTGGGGAGCACTGTGATGACAAGCACATGGTGCATTGGGATGACATGTGTCATGGAGCATTGTGCTGACAAGCGCATGGAGCATTGTGATGACAAGGGTCATGGAGCATTGTGCTGAGAAAGGCATAGAGCATTGTGATGACAAAGGTCAAAGAGCATTGTGATGAAAAGTTCATGGAGCATTGTGGTTAAAATGGTCACAGAGACTGTTGATGACGAGGTCATGGACAATTGTGATGACAAAGGTCATGAAGCATTGTGATTACTGGAGTCACGGAGCATTGTGATGACAGGGGTCATGGAGCATTGTGATAACAAGGGCATGGAGTATTGTGATGACAAGGGCATGGAATATTGGTCTAATAAGTTTCATGGATTATTGCGATGACAGTTGGAATGGCGCATTGTGATGACAACGGCATGGAGCATTGTGATGACCAGGTCATGCATTATTGGGAAGACAGGTGTCAGGGAGCATTGTGATGACATATGTAATGGCCCATTGTGAAGACAATGGCATGGAGCATTGTGATGCCAAGTGTCATGGAGGATTCTGATGAAAAACGTAATGGAGCATTGTGATGACAATGGCTTGGAGCATTGTGATGACAAGGGTCAGGGAGCATTGAGCTGACAAGTGCATGGAGAATTGTGATGACAAGGGTCATGGAGCATTCTGATGACAAGCTTGTGGAGTATTTTGATGGCAATGGCATGGAGCATTGTGATGAAAACGGCATGGGGCATACTGATGAAAAAGGCATGGAGACTTTTCGTGACAGTGTTCAAGGAGCATTCTGATGGCAAGTGTCAGGGAGCATTGTGATGACAAGTGTATTGAGAATTGTGATGACAAAGGTCATGGAGCATTGTGATGAAAAGGGCATGGAGTATTGTGATGACAGGCATCATGGAGCGTTGTGATGACAAGTGTTATGGAACATTGTGATCACAAGGGTTTGGAGCATTGTGATGACAGAGGTCATGGATCCTTTTGATTTCAAGGAGCATGGAGCATTGTGATGACAAGGGCATGAAGCAATGTGATCCCAAGGTTCATGGAGGATTGTGATTACAACGGTAATGGAGTATTGTGATGACAAGCACATAGAGCATTACAATGACAAGGTCATGTAGCATTTTGCTAACAAAGGCATGGAGCCTTGTGATGACAAGTGTCATGGCGCACTGTGATAACAAGCGTCACAGAGCATTGTGAATACAGGGGTCATGTAGCATTGGGATGGCAAGGGCAAAGATCATTTTGATGACAAGGGTCATGGAGCATTGGGTTGAAAATGTTCATGGAGTACTGTGATGACAGGGGTCATGGAGCATTGTGATGACAGAGGTCATGGAGAATTTTGATTTCATTGTGCTGACAATAGCCGGAAGCATTAGGATGATTGGCATGATGCATTGTGATGAGAGGGTTCATGGAGCATTGAGATGAAAAGGGGCCTGGAGCACTGTGATTACAGGGGTCTTGGAGCTTTTTGATGACAAGGGCATGGAGCATTGAGATTACAGGTTTCTTGGAGCATTGTGATGACAAGGGCATGGAACATTGGGATGAGAATGTCATGGAGCGTTCTGATGACATGCATCATGGAGCTTTGTGATGACAAGGGCATGGAACATTGTGATTACAGGGCTCTTGTAGCATTGTGATGACAAGGGCAGTGAACAATGGGATGAGAATGTCATGGAGCATTCTGATGACATGCATCATGGAGCTTTGTGAGGACAAGGGCATGGAACATTGTGATTACAGGGGCCTTGGAGCACTGTGAGGGAAAGGGCATGTGACCTTGTGATGAAAAATGCATGGAGCCTTGTCATGACAGGGTTCAAGGAGCATACTGATGACAAGTGTCAGGGACCATTGTGATGACAAGGGTATTGAGCACTGTGATGACAAATGTCATGGAGCATTGAGATTAGAAGACCATGGATACTTGTGATGACGACCGTTATGTGGAGCTCTGATGATAGGTGTTATGGAATATTGTGATCACAAGGATTTGGAGCATTGTGATGACAGAGGTCATAGAGCATTTTGATTTCATTGTGATGACAATAGCATGAAGCATTATGATGATGCACATTTGGTGCATTGTGATGACAGCGTTCATGGAGCATTGAGATGAAAAGGGGCATGGAGCATTATGATTACAGGAGTCTTGGATCATTGTGATGAAAAGGGCATGGAACATTGGTCTGAAATATTTCATGGATTATTGTGATGAGAGGGGGCAAGGAGCATTGTGATAACAAGGGAACGGAACACTGTGATACATGGTTCATGGAGGATTGTAATGAGAAGCGCATGGAGCATTGTGAGAAGTATGGCATCGAGCATTGTGATGAAATGCATCATGGATCGTGTGATGACAAGGGCTTTGAACAATGTGATGAGAGGTTTTTGGAGCATTGTGATGACAATGGCATGGAGCATTGTGATGCCAAGGGTCATGGAGTTTGGTGATGACAAAGGTCATGGAGCATTTTGATGACAAGTGTGTGGTGCATTCTCTTGTGATGGGCAGGGAGCATTGTGATGACAGGGTCATGGAGCAATTTGATGAAAAGTGTCATGGAACATTTTGATGACAGGGGTTAGGGAACATTGTGATGTCAGGAGTCATGGAACATTTTCATGACAGTGTTGTGGACCATTGTGATTAGAGGGGAGTGGGTGTATTGTGATGACTAGTGAGGGAACATTTTGATATCATTCGTGAGAGAGCATTTTGATAAGAAGTGCATGGAGCATTGTGAGGACAAGTTTTATGGAGCATTGTGATGACAAGCTTGTGGAGCACTGTGATGACAAGCACATGGCACATTGTGATGACATGGGTCATGGAGCAATGTGATGACAAGGGACACCGAGCATTGTGATGAAAATTTCATGGAGCATTTTGGTGACAAAGGTCACAGAGCCTAGTGATGACGAGGGCATGGACCATTGTGATACAAAGGTGATGAAGCATTGTGATGACTGGAGTCACGGAGCATTGTGATGACAGGGGTCATAGAGCTTTGTGATGAAAAGGCAATGAGCATTGTGATGACAGGGGCATGGAGCATTGGCCTGACATGTTTCATGGATTATTGTGATGACAGTGGGCATGGTGCAATGTGATGACAAAGGCATGGAGCATTGTGATGAGAAGGTCATGGAGTATTTTGAAGACAGGTCTCAGGGAGCATTGTGATGACATATGTCATGGTCCATTGCGATGACAATGGAATGGAATATTGTGATGCCAAGTGTCATGGAGGATTGTGATGACAAATGTAATGGAGCATTTTGATGACAAGGGCTTGGAGCATTGTGATGACAATGGACATGGAGCATTGTGATGACAAGGGCATGGAGCATTGTGATGACAAGGGCCATTGAGAATTTTGATGACAAGTTCATGAAGCATTGTGATGAGAAGCACATGGAGCTTCCTATGACAGGGGTCATGGAGCATTGTGATGAAAAGTGCATACAGAATTGTGATGACAAATCATGTAACACGGTGATGAGAAGTGTCATGGAGCATAGTGATGCCAAGAACGAGGAGAATTGTGATGACAGTGGACATGGAGCATTGTGATGACCAGGGCATGGAGCATTGTGATGGCAAGACCGTGGAGCTTTGTGATGAGAAGACCATGGATAATTGTGATGACGAGCGTCATGGAGCACTGTAATGACAAGGGGAATGGAGCATTGTGATGAGAGTGGCCATGGAGCATTGTGATGACAAGGGTCATGGAGCATTTTGATGACAAGGGCGTGGAGAATTGTGATGAGAAGACGATGGATAATTGTGATGACGAGCGTCATGGAGCACAGTAATGACAAGGGGTATGGAGCATTGTGATGACAGTGGCCATGGAGCATTGTGATGACAAGTGTCATGGAGCATTCTGATGACAAGCTTGTGGAGTATTGTGACGACAATGGCATGGAGCATTGTGATGAAAAGGGCATGGAGCATTGTGATAAAAAAGGCATGAAGCCATTTCATGACAGGTTTCAAGGAGCATTCTGACGACAAGTGTCAGGGAACATTGTGATGACAAGTGTATTGAGAATGGTGATGAAAAAGATCATGGAGCATTTTGACGAAAAGGGCATGGAGTATTGTGATGACAGGCATCATGGAGCGTTGTGATGACAAGTGTTATGGAACATTGTGATCACAAGGGTTTGGAGCATTGTGATGATAGAAGTCATGGATAATTTTGTTTTCAAGGAGCATGGAGCATTGGGATGACAAGGGCATGAAGCAATGTGATCCCAAGGTTCATGGAGGATTGTGATGACAATGGTAATGGAGTATTGTGATGACAAGCAAATGGAGCATTGTGATGACAAGGTCATGTAGCATTTTGCTGACACAGGCATGGAGCATTGTGATGATAAGGGTCATGGAGCACTGTGATGAGAAGCATCACGGATCATTGTGATTACAGGGGTCATGGAGCATAGGGATGGCAAGGCCATGGATCATTGTGATGACAAGTGTCATGGAGCATTGGGCTGAAAATGTTCATGGAGCATTGTGATGACTAGGGAATGGAGCATTGTGATGACAAGAGTCCCGGATCACTGTGTTGTCAGGGGTCATGGAGCGCTGTGATGACAATGGTCATGGAGCATTGTGATGATAGGGATCATGAAGCATTGTGTTGAGAAGTTCCTGGAGAATTGGACTGAAAATGTTCAGGAAGTATTGTGAGGACTGGGGTCATGGAGCATTGTGATGACAAGGGAATGGAGCACTGTGATGAAAAGTTCCTGGAACATTGTGATGAGAAGACCATGGAGCCTTGTAATAACAAGTCTCATGGAGCATTCTGATGAAAAGGGGCATGGAGTATTGTGATTACAGGGGTCTTGGAGCACTGTGATGACAAGGGCATGGAGCACTGTGATTACTGGTGTCTTGGAGCATTGTGATGAAATTGGCATGGATCATTGTTATGAAAATGGTATGGAGCCTTCTCATGACAGGGTTCCAGGAGCATACTGATGACAAGTGTCAGGGAGCATTGTGATGAAAAGTTTATAGAGCATTGTGATGACAAAGGTCATGGAGCACTGTGATGAGAAGAGCATGGATAATTGTGATGATGAGCCTCATGGGGCGTTGTGATGATAAGTGTTATAGAACATTGTGATCACAAGGATTTGGGGCATTGTGATGAGACAGATCATCGAATATTTTGATTTCATTGTGATGACAAGAGCCTGAAGCATTATGATGACGGGCATGGTGCCTTTTGATGACAGGGTTCATGGAGCACTGAGATGCAAAGGGGCATGGAGCATTGTGATTAGAGGGTTCATGGAGCATTGTGATGACAATGGCATGGAGCATTGAGATGCCAAGGGTCATGGAGCTTTGTGATGACAAAGGTCATTGAGCAATTTGATGACAAGGGGTGGTGCAATGTGATGAGAAGGGCAGGGAGCATTGTGATGACAGGGTCATAGAGCAATTTGATGAAAAGGGTCATGGAATATTTTGATGACAGGGGTTATGGAACATTGTGATGTCAGGGGTCATCGAACTTTGTGATGATAAGTGCATGTAGCATTGCAAAGACAGGAGTCATGGAACATTGTGATGACAGTGGTGAGGGAGTATTGTGATGAATAGTGATGTAACATTGTGATATCTGTGGTGAGAGAGCATTTTGATGAGAAGTGCATGGAGAATTGTGATGACAAGTTTTATGGAGCATTGTGGTGACAAGATTGTGGAGCACTGTGATGACAAGTGCAGGGTGCATTGTGATGACATGGGTCATGGTGCATTGTGCTGACAAGCGCATGGAGCACTGTGATGACAAGGGTCATGGAGCATTGTGCTGAGGAAGGCATAGAGCATTGTGATGACAAGGGTCAAAGAGCATTGTGATGAAAATTTCATGGAGCAATGTGGTTAAATATGTCACAGAGACTGTGGATGACGACGGCATGGACCATTGTGATGACAAAGGTCATGAAGCATTGTGATGAATCGATTCATGGAGCATTGTGATGACAGGGGTCATGGAGCATTGTGATAACAAGGGCATGGAGCATTGTGATGACAAGGGCAGGGAACATTGGTCTAATAAGTTTCATGGATTATTGCAATGACAGTTGGAATGGCGCATTGTGATGACAAAGGCATGGAGCATTGTGATGACCAGGTCATGCAGTATTGTGAAGAGAGGTGTCAGGGAGCATTGTGATGACATATGTAATGGCCCATTGTGATGACAATGGCATGGAGCATTGTGATGCCAAGTGTCATGGAGGATTCTGATGACAATGGAAATGGAGCATTGTTATGACAATGGCTTGGAGCATTGTGATGACAAGGGTCAGGGAGCATTGTGCTGACAAGTGCATGGAGAATTTTGATGACTAGCGTCATGGAGCATTCTGATGACAAGCTTGTGGAGTATTTTGATGACAATGGCATGGATCATTGTGATGAAAAAGGCATGGAGTAATGTGATGACAGGCATCTTAGAGCGTTGTGATGACAAGGTCTATGGAACATTGTGATCACAAGGGTTTGGAGCATTGTGATGACAGAGGTCATGGATCATTTAGATTTCAAGGAGCATGGAGCATTGTGATGACAAGGGCATGAAGCAATGTGATCCCAAGGTTCATGGAGGACTGTGATGACAATGGGAATGGAGTATTGTGATGACAAGCGCATAGAGCATTGCAATGACAAGGTCAGGTAGTATTTTGCTGACAAAGGCATGGAGCATTGTGATGACAGATGCCATGGATCCCTGTGATGACAAGCGTCACGGAGCATTGTGAATACTTGGGTCATGGAGCATTGGGATGACAAGGGCATGGATGATTTTGATGACAAGGGTCATGGAGCATTGGGCTGAAAATGTTCATGGAATATTGTGATTACAGGGATCATGCAGCATTTGATGACAAGTTCCTGGAGCACTTTGATGAGAAGACAATGGAGACTTGTGATGACAAGTCTCATGGAGCATTTTGATGAAAAGGGACATGGAGCATTGTGATTACAGGGGTCTTGGAGCATTGTGATGACAAGGGCATGGAGCATTGTGATGAGAAGGCCATGGAGCATTCTGATGACATACATCATTGAGCATTATGATGACAAGGGCATGGAGCATTGTGATTACAGGGGTCTTGGAGCATTGTGATTAAAATGACATGGATCATTGTGATGAAAAGGCATGGAGACGTGTCATGACAGGGTTAATGGAGCATACTGATGACAAGTGTCAGGGAGCATTGTGATAACAAGTGTATTAAGCATTGTGATGACAAAGGTCATGGAGCATTGTGATGAGAAGACCATGGATAATTGTGATGATGAGCGTCAAGGGGTTTTGTGATGATAAGTGTTATGGAACACTGTGATCACCAGGGTTTGGAGCATTGTGATGACAGAGGTCATGGAGCATTTTGATTTCATTGTGATGACAATAGCCTGAAGCATTATGATGATGGGCATCGTCCATTGTGATGACAGGGTTCATGGAGCATTGAGATGAAAAGACGCATGGAGCATTTTGATTACAAGGGTCTTGGAGCATTGTGATGACAAGGGCATAGAGAATTTTGATGACAGGGCCATGGAACATTCTGATGACATGCGTCATGTAGCTTTTTGATGACAAGGGCATGGAGCATTTTGATTAGATGGGTCGTGGAGCATTGTGATGACAAGTGTCATGGAGCCTTGTGATGACAAGGCCGTGGAACATTGTGATGGCAGGTGTCATGGAGCATAGTTATGACAGAGGTAAAGGAGCATTGTGATGAGAAGGGCATGGAGCATTGGTCTGAAATGTTTCATGGATTATTGTGATGAGAGTGGGCATAGAGCATTGTGATGATAAGGGCATGGAACACTGTGATGCATGGGTCATGGAGGATTCAAATGACAAGGGCATGGGGCATTGTGATGAGAAGGGCATCGAGCATTGTGATTACAAGTGTCATGGAGCTTTGTGATGACAAGGGCATGGAGAAATGTGATGAGAGGGTTCATGGAGCATTGTGATGACAATGACATCGAGCACTGTGATGCCAGGGGTCATGGAGATTTGTGATGACAAAGGTCATGGAGCATTTTGATGACAAGTGCATGGTGCATTGTGATGAGAATGGCAGGGAGTATTTTGATGCCAGGGTCATGCAGCAATTGGATGAAAAGTGTATTGGAACATTTTGATGACAAGGGTTATAGAACATTGTGATGTCAGGGGTCATGGAACATTGTGATGATAAGGGGATGTAGCATTGTGATGACAGGGGTCATGGGGCATTGTGATTACTGGGGTGAGGGAGTATTGTGATGACTAGTGATGAAACACTGTGATATCTCTGGTGAGAGAGCATTTTGATGAGAAGTGTATGGAGCATTGTGATTACAAGGTTTATGGAGCATTGCAATGACAAGTTTCTGGACCGTTGTGATGAAAAGCGAATGGCACATTGTGATGAGAAGGGTCATGGAATATTTTTCAAACAAAGGCATGGAGCATTTTGATGACAATGGTCACGGAGCATTGTGATGTAAACGGCATGGGGCATTGTGATGAAAATGGCATGGAGCCTTTTCGTGACAGGGTTCAAGGAGCATTCTGATGACAAGTGTCAGGGAGCATTTTGATGACAAGTGTACTGAGCATTGTGATGACAAAGGTCATGGAGCATTGTGATGAAAAGGGCATGGGATTTTGTGATGACAGTCATCATGGAGATTTGTGATGACAAGGGCATGGAACATTGTGATTACAGGGCTCTTGTAGCATTGTGATGACAAGGGCAGTGAACAATGGGATGAGAATGTCATGGAGCATTCTGATGACATGCATCATGGAGCTTTGTGAGGACAAGGGCATGGAACATTGTGATTACAGGGGCCTTGGAGCACTGTGAGGGAAAGGGCATGTGACATTGTGATGAAAAATGCATGGAGCCTTGTCATGACAGGGTTCAAGGAGCATACTGATGACAAGTGTCAGGGACCATTGTGATGACAAGGGTATTGGGCACTGTGATGACAAATGTCATGGAGCATTGTGATTAGAAGACCATGGATACTTGTGATGACGACCGTTATGTGGAGCTCTGATGATAGGTGTTATGGAATATTGTGATCACAAGGATTTGGAGCATTGTGATGACAGAGGTCATAGAGCATTTTGATTTCATTGTGATGACAATAGCATGAAGCATTATGATGATGCACATTTGGTGCATTGTGATGACAACGTTCATGGAGCATTGAGATGAAAAGGGGCATGGAGCATTATGATTACAGGAGTCTTGGATCATTGTGATGAAAAGGGCATGGAACATTGGTCTGAAATGTTTCATGGATTATTGTGATGAGAGTGGGCAAGGAGCATTGTGATAACAAGGGAACGGAACACTGTGATACATGGTTCATGGAGGATTGTAATGACAAGTGCATGGAGTATTGTGAGAAGAATGGCATCGAGCATTGTGATGAAATGCATCATGGATCGTGTGATGACAAGGGCTTTGAACAATGTGATGAGAGGTTTTTGGAGCATTGTGATGACAATGGCATGGAGCATTGTGATGCCAAGGGTCATGGAGTTTGGTGATGACAAAGGTCATGGAGCATTTTGATGACAAGTGTGTGGTGCATTCTCTTGTGATGGGCAGGGAGCATTGTGATGACAGGGTCATGGAGCAATTTGATGAAAAGTGTCATGGAACATTTTGATGACAGGGGTTATGGAACATTGTGATGTCAGGAGTCATGGAACATTTTCATGACAGTGTTGTGGACCATTGTGATTAGAGGGGAGTGGGTGTATTGTGATGACTAGTGAGGGAACATTTTGATATCATTCGTGAGAGAGCATTTTGATAAGAAGTGCATGGAGCATTGTGAGGACAAGTTTTATGGAGCATTGTGATGACAAGCTTGTGGAGCACTGTGATGACAAGCACATGGCACATTGTGATGACATGGGTCATGGAGCAATGTGATGACAAGGGACACCGAGCATTGTGATGAAAATTTCATGGAGCATTTTGGTGACAAAGGTCACAGAGCCTAGTGATGACGAGGGCATGGACCATTGTGATACAAAGGTGATGAAGCATTGTGATGACTGGAGTCACGGAGCATTGTGATGACAGGGGTCATAGAGCTTTGTGATGAAAAGGCAATGAGCATTGTGATGACAGGGGCATGGAGCATTGGCCTGACATGTTTCATGGATTATTGTGATGACAGTGGGCATGGTGCAATGTGATGACAAAGGCATGGAGCATTGTGATGAGAAGGTCATGGGGTATTTTGAAGACAGGTCTCAGGGAGCATTGTGATGACATATGTCATGGTCCATTGCGATGACAATGGAATGGAATATTGTGATGCCAAGTGTCATGGAGGATTGTGATGACAAATGTAATGGAGCATTTTGATGACAAGGGCTTGGAGCATTGTGATGACAATGGACATGGAGCATTGTGATGACAAGGGCATGGAGCATTGTGATGACAAGGGCCATTGAGAATTTTGATGACAAGTTCATGAAGCATTGTGATGAGAAGCACATGGAGCTTCCTATGACAGGGGTCATGGAGCATTGTGATGAAAAGTGCATACAGAATTGTGATGACAAATCATGTAACACGGTGATGAGAAGTGTCATGGAGCATAGTGATGCCAAGAACGAGGAGAATTGTGATGACAGTGGACATGGAGCATTGTGATGACCAGGGCATGGAGCATTGTGATGGCAAGACCGTGGAGCTTTGTGATGAGAAGACCATGGATAATTGTGATGACGAGCGTCATGGAGCACTGTAATGACAAGGGGAATGGAGCATTGTGATGAGAGTGGCCATGGAGCATTGTGATGACAAGGGTCATGGAGCATTTTGATGACAAGGGCGTGGAGAATTGTGATGAGAAGACGATGGATAATTGTGATGACGAGCGTCATGGAGCACAGTAATGACAAGGGGTATGGAGCATTGTGATGACAGTGGCCATGGAGCATTGTGATGACAAGTGTCATGGAGCATTCTGATGACAAGCTTGTGGAGTATTGTGACGACAATGGCATGGAGCATTGTGATGAAAAGGGCATGGAGCATTGTGATAAAAAAGGCATGAAGCCATTTCATGACAGGTTTCAAGGAGCATTCTGACGACAAGTGTCAGGGAACATTGTGATGACAAGTGTATTGAGAATGGTGATGAAAAAGATCATGGAGCATTTTGACGAAAAGGGCATGGAGTATTGTGATGACAGGCATCATGGAGCGTTGTGATGACAAGTGTTATGGAACATTGTGATCACAAGGGTTTGGAGCATTGTGATGATAGAAGTCATGGATAATTTTGTTTTCAAGGAGCATGGAGCATTGGGATGACAAGGGCATGAAGCAATGTGATCCCAAGGTTCATGGAGGATTGTGATGACAATGGTAATGGAGTATTGTGATGACAAGCAAATGGAGCATTGTGATGACAAGGTCATGTAGCATTTTGCTGACACAGGCATGGAGCATTGTGATGATAAGGGTCATGGAGCACTGTGATGAGAAGCATCACGGATCATTGTGATTACAGGGGTCATGGAGCATAGGGATGGCAAGGCCATGGATCATTGTGATGACAAGTGTCATGGAGCATTGGGCTGAAAATGTTCATGGAGCATTGTGATGACTAGGGAATGGAGCATTGTGATGACAAGAGTCCCGGATCACTGTGTTGTCAGGGGTCATGGAGCGCTGTGATGACAGTGGTCATGGAGCATTGTGATGATAGGGATCATAAAGAATTGTGTTGAGAAGTTCCTGGAGAATTGGACTGAAAATGTTCAGGAAGTATTGTGAGGACTGGGGTCATGGAGCATTGTGATGACAAGGGAATGGAGCACTGTGATGAAAAGTTCCTGGAGCATTGTGATGAGAAGACCATGGAGCCTTGTAATAACAAGTCTCATAGAGCATTCTGATGAAAAGGGGCATGGAGTATTGTGATTACAGGGGTCTTGGAGCATTGTGATGACAAGGGCATGGAGCACTGTGATGAGAAGGCCATGGAATTTTCTGATGACATGCGTCATGGAGCTTTGTGATGACAAGGGCATGGAGCATTGTGCTTTCAGGGGTCTGGAGCATTGTGATGACAAGTGTCATGGAACCTTGTGATGACTAGGCCGTGGAACATTTTGATGGCAAGGGTCATGGTGCATTTTTATGACAGGTGTAATGGAGCATTTTGATGAGAAGGGAATGGAACATTGGTCTGAAATGTTTCATGGATTATTGTGATGAGAGTGGGCATGGAGCATTGTAATGACAAGGGCACGGAACACTGTGATACATGGGTCATGCAGGATTGTAATGACAAGGGCATGGAGCATTGTGATGAGAAGGGCATTGAGCATTGTGATGACAAGTGTCATGGAGCTTTGTGATGACAAGTGCATGGAGCAATGTGATGAGAGGGTTCATGGAGCATTGTGATGACAATGACATGGAGCATTGAGATGCCAAGGGTCATGGAGCTTTGTGATGACAAGTCATGGAGCATTTTGATGACAAGGGCATGGTGCATTGTGCTGAGAAATGCAGGGAGCATTTTGATGACCAGGTCATGCAGCAATTTGATAAAAATTGTAAAGGAACATTTTGATGGCAGGGGTTATCGAACATTGTGTTGTCAGGGGTCTTGGAGCTTTGGGATGAAAAGGGTCATGGAGCATTTTGATGACAGGGGTTATGGAACATTGTGATGTCAGGGGTCATGGAACATTGTGATGATAAGGGGATGTAGCATTGGGATGACTGGGTCCTGGAACATTGTGATTACAGGGATGAGGGAGTATTGTGATGACTAGAGATGGAACATTATGATATCTCTGGTGAGAGAGCATTTTGATGAGAAGTGCATGGAACATTGTGATTACAAGGTTTATGAAGCATAGCAATGACAAGGTTGTGGACCGTTGTGATGAAATGCGCGTGGCACATTGTGATGACTATGTTCATTGAGCATTGTTCTGACAAAGAAATGGAGCTTTGTAATGACAAGGGCATGGAGCATTTTGATTACATGGGTCATGGAGCATTTTGATGACAATGACGTCGAGCATTGTGATGAGAAGGCCATGGATAATTGTGATGATGCGCCTCATGGAGCACAGTAATGACAAGGGGTATGGAGCATTGGGATGACAGTGGCCATGGAGAAATGTGATGACATGTGTCATGGAGCATTCTGATGACAAGCTTGTGGAGTATTGTGACGACAATGGCTTGGAGCATTGTGATGAAAAGGGCATGGAGCATTGTGATGAAAAAGGCATGAAGCCATTTCATGACAGGTTTCAAGGAGCATTCTGATGACAAGTGTCAGGGAACATTGTGATGACATGTGTACTGAGAATTGTGATGAAAAAGATCATGGAGCATTTTGACGAAAAGGGCATAGAGTATTGTGATGACAGGCATCATGGAGCGTTGTGATGACAAGTGTTATGGAACATTGTGATCACAAGGGTTTGGAGCATTGCGATGACAGAGGTCATGCATCATTTTGATTTCAAGGAGCATGGAACATTGTGATGACAAGGGCATGAAGAAATGTGATCCTTAGGTTCATGGATGATTGTGATGACAATGGTAATGGAGTATTGTGATGACAAGCAAATGGAGCATTTTGATGGCAAGGTCATGTAGCATTTTGCTGACACAGGCATGGAGCATTGCGATGATAAGGGTCATAGAGCACTTTGATGAGAAGCATCATGGATCATTGTGATTACAGGGGTCATGGAGCATAGGGATGGCAAGTTCATGGATCATTGTGATGACAAGTGTCATGGAGAATTGGGCTGAAAATATTAATGGAGCATTGTGATGACTAGGGAATGGAGCATTGTGATGACTAGAGTCCCGGATCACTGTGTTGTCAGGGGTCATGGAGCATTGTGATGACAGTGGTCATGGAACATTGTGATGATAGGGATCATGAAGCATTGTGATGAGAAGTTCCTGGAGAATTGGCGTGAAAATGTTCAGGAAGTATTGTGAGGACAGGGGTCATGGAGCATTGTGATGACAAGGGAATGGAGCACTGTGATGAAAGGTTCCTGGAGCACTGTGATGAGGAGACCATGGAGCCTCGTAATAAGAAGTCTCATGGAGCATTCTGATGAAAAGGGGCATGGAGTATTGTGATTACAGGGGTCTTGGAGCATTGTGATGACAAGGGCATGGAGCATTGTGATTACTGGTGTCTTGGAGCATTGTGATGAAATTGGCATGGATCATTGTTATGAAAATGGTATGGAGCCTTGTTATGACAGGGTTCCAGGAGCATACTGATGACAAGTGTCAGGGAGCATTGTGATAACAAGTTTATAGAGCATTGTGCTGACAAAGGTCATGGAGCACTGTGATGAGAAGAGCATGGATAATTGTGATGATGAGCGTCATGGGGCGTTGTGATGATAAGTGTTATAGAACATTGTGATCACAAGGATTTTGAGCATTGTGATGAGACAGATATTTGAATATTTTTATTTCATAGTGATGACAAGAGCCTGAAGCATTATGAAGATGGGCATGGTGCATTTTGATGACAGGGTTCATGAAGCATTGAGATGCAAAGGGGCATGGAGCATTGTGATTAGGGGGTTCATGGAGCATTGTGATGACAATGGCATGGAGCATTGGGATGCCAAGGTTCATGGAGCTTTGTGATGACAAAGGTCATGGAGCATTTTGATGACAAGGGGTGGTGCAATGTGATGAGAAGGGCAGGGAGCAGTGTGATGACAGGGTCATAGAGCAATTTGATGAAAAGTGTCATGGAATATTTTGATGACGGTGTTATGGAACATTGTGATGTCAGTGGTCATCGAACTTTGTGATGATAAGTGCATGTAGAATTGCAAAGACAGGAGTCATGGAACATTGTGATGACAGTGGTGAGGGAGTATTGTGATGAATAGTGATGTAACATTGTGATATCTCTGGTGAGAGAGCATTTTGATGAGAAGTGCATGGAGAATTGTGATGACAAGTTTTATGGAGCATTGTGGTGACAAGATTGTGGAGCACTGTGATGACAAGTGCAGGGTGCATTGTGATGACATGGGTCATGGTGAATTGTGCTGACAAGCGCATGGAGCATTGTGATGACAAGGGTCATGGAGCACTGTGCTGAGGAAGGCATAGAGCATTGTGATGACAAGGGTCAAAGAGCATTGTGATGAAAATTTCATGGAGCATTGTGATTAAATATGTCACAGAGACTGTGGATGACGAGGGCATGGACCATTGTCATGACAAAGGTCATGAAGCATTGTGATGAATCGATTCATGGAGCATTGTAATGACAGGGGTCATGGAGCATTGTGATGACAAGGGCAGGGAACATTGGTCTAATAAGTTTCATGGATTATTGCGATGACAGTTGGAATGGCGCATTGTGATGACAAGGGCATGGAGCATTGTGATGACCAGGTCATGCAGTATTGTGAAGACAGGTGTCAGGGAGCATAGTGATGACATATGTAATGGCCCATTGTGATGACAATGGCCTGGAGCATTGTGATGCCAAGTGTCATGGAGGATTCTGATGACAAAGGAAATGGAGCATTGTGATGACAATGGCTTGGAGCATTGTGATGACAAGGGTCAGGGAGCTTTGTGCTGACAAGTGCATGGAGAATTGTGATGAAAAGCGTCATGGAGCATTCTGATGACAATCTTGTGGAGTATTTTGATGAGAATGGCATGGATCATTGTGATGAAAACGGCATGTGCATTGTGATGAAAAATGCATGGAGAATTTTCGTGAAAGGGTTCAAGGAGCATTCTGATGACAAGTGACAGGGAGCATTGTGATGACAAGTGTATTGAGAATTGTGATGACAAAGGTCATGGAGCATTGTGATGAAATAGGCATGGAGTATTGTGATGACAGGCATCATGGAGCGTTGTGATGACAAGTGTTATGGAACATTGTAATCACAAAGGTTTGGAGCATTGTGAGGACAGAGGTCATGGATCATTTAGATTTCAAGGAGCATGGAGCATTGTGATGACAAGGGCATGAAGCAATGTGATCCCAAGGTTCATGGAGGACTGTGATGACAATGGGAATGGAGAATTGTGATGACAAGCACATAGAGCATTGCAATGACAAGGTCAGGTAGTATTTTGCTGACAAAGGTATGGATCATTGTGATGACAGGTGTCATGGCGCACTGTGATGACAAGCGTCACGGAGCATTGTGAATACAAGGTTCATGGAGCATTGGGATGACAAGGGCATGGATCATTGTGATGACAGGGTCATGGAGCATTGGGCTGAAAATGTTCATGGAGTATTGTGATGACAGGGATCATGGAGCATTTTGATGACAAGTTACTTGAGCACTTTGATGAGAAGACAATGGAAACTTGTGATGACAAGTCTCATGGAGAATTCTGATGAAAATGGAAATGGAGCATTGTGATTACAGGGTTCTTGGAGCATTGTGATGACAAGGGCAAGGAGCATTGTGATGAGAAGGCCATGGAGCATTCTGATGACATGCATCATTGAGCTTTATGATGACAAGGGCATGGAACATTGTGATTACAGGTGTCTTGGAGCATTGTGATTAAAATGGCATGGATCATTGTGATGAAAAAGGCATGGAGACGTGTCATGACAGGGTTAATGGAGCATACTGATGACAAGTGTCAGGGAGCATTGTGATAACAAGTGTATTAAGCATTGTGATGACAAAGGTCCTGGAGCATTGTGATGAGAAGACCATGGATAATTGTGATGATGAGCGTCAAGGGGTTTTGTGATGATAAGTGTTATGGAACACTGTGATCACCAGGGTTTGGAGCATTGTGATGACAGAGGTCATGGAGCATTTTGATTTCATTGTGATGACAATAGCCTGAAGCATTATGATGATGGGCATCGTCCATTGTGATGACAGGGTTCATGGAGCATTGAGATGAAAAGACGCATGGAGCATTTTGATTTCAAGTGTCTTGGAGCATTGTGATGACAAGGGCATGGAGAATTTTGATGACAGGGCCATGGAACATTCTGATGACATGCGTCATGTAGCTTTTTGATGACAAGGGCATGGAGCATTTTGATTAGATGGGTTGTGGAGCATTGTGATGACAAGTGTCATGGAGCCTTGTGATGACAAGGCCGTGGAACATTGTGATGGCAGGTGTCATGGAGCGTAGTTACGACAGAGGTAAAGGAGCATTGTGATGAGAAGGGCATGGAGCATTGATCTGAAATGATTCATGGATTATTGTGATGAGAGTGGGCATAGAGCATTTTGATGATAAGGGCATGGAACACTGTGATACATGGGTCATGGAGGATTGTAATGACAAGGGCATGGGGCATTGTGATGAGAAGGGCATCGAGCATTGTGATTACAAGTGTCATGGAGCTTTGTGATGACAAGGGCATGGAGAAATGTGATGAGAGGGTTCATGGAGCATTGTGATGACAATGACATCGAGGATTGTGATGCCGGGGGTCATGGAGCTTTGTGATGACAAAGGTCATGGAGCATTTTGATGTCAAGTGCATGGTGCATTGTGATGAGAATGGCAGGGAGTATTTTGATGCCAGGGTCATGCAGCAATTGGATGAAAAGTGTATTGGAACATTTTGATGACAGGGGTTATAGAACATTGTGATGTCAGGGGTCAAGGAACATTGTGATGATAAGGGGATGTAGCATTGTGATGACAGGGGTCATGGGACATTGTGATTACAGGGGTGAGGGAGTATTGTGACGACTAGTGATGAAACACTGTGATATCTCTGGTGAGAGAGAATTTTGATGAGAAGTGTATGGAGCATTGTGATTACAAGTTTTATGGAGCATTGCAATGACAAGTTTCTGGACCGTTGTGATGAAAAGCGAATGGCACATTGTGATGACAAGGGTCATGGAACATTTTTCAAAGAAAGGCATGGAGCATTTTGATGACAATGGTCACAGAGCATTGTGATGAAAACGGCATGGGGCATTGTGATGAAAATGCCATGGAGCCTTTTCGTGACAGGGTTCAAGGAGCATTCTGATGACAAGTGTCAGGGAGCAGTTTGATGACAAGTGAACTGAGCATTGTGATGACAAAGGTCATGGAGCATTGTGATGAAAAGTGCATGGAATTTTGTGATGACAGTCATCATGGAGCATTGTGATGAAAAGTGTTATGGAACTTTGGGATCACAATGGTTTGGAGCATTGTGATGACAGATGCCATGTATCATTTTGATTTCAAGGAGCATGGAGCATTGTGATGACAAGGGCATGAAGCAATGTGATCCCAAGGTTCATGGAGGATTGTGATGACAATGGAAATGGAGTATTTGGATGACAAGTACATAGAGCATTGTAATGACAAGGTCATGTAGCATTTTGCTGACAAAGTCATGGAGCATTGTGATGACAGGTGTCATGGAGCACTGTGATGACAAGTGTCACGGTGCATTGTGAATTCAGGGGTCATAGAGCATTGGGATGACAAGGGCATGGATCATTGTGATGACAAGTGTCATGGAGCTGTGGGCTGAAAATGTTCATGGAGTATTGTGATGACAGGGGTCATGGAGCTTTGTGATGACAGAGGTCAAGGAGAATTTTGATTTCACTTTGCTGACAATAGCCGGAAGCAATATGATGATGGGCATGATGCATTGAGATGACAGGGTTAATGGAGCATGGAGATGAATAGGGGCATGGAGCATTGAGATTACAGGGGTCTTGGAGCACTGTAATGACAAGGACATGGAGCATTTAATGAGAAGTCCATGGAACATTCTGATGACATGTGTCATGGTGCTTTGTGATGACAAGGGCATGGAGCATTGTGATTATAGGGGTCTTGGAGCATTGTGATGACAAGTGTCATGGAGCCTTGTGATGACAAGGCCATGGAACATCGTGATGGATGGTGTCATGGAGAACTGTTATGACAGGGGTAATGGAGCATTGTGATGAGAAGGGCATGGAGCATTGTGATTACAAGCTTTATGGAGCATTGCAATGAGAAAATTGTTGACCGTTGTGATGAAAAGTGCGTGTCAAATTGTGATGAAAAGGGTCATGGAGCATTTTTTTGACAAAGGCATGGAGCATTGTGATGACAAGGGTCACGGAGCATTGTGATGAAATGTTCATGGAGCATTGTGGTTACAAACGACACAGAGCCTTGTGATGATGCGGGCATGGAGCATTGTGATGACAAATGTTATGAAGCATTGTGATGACTGGAGTCATGGAGCATTGTGATGACAGGGGTCATGGTGCATTGTGATGACAAGGGCATGGAGCATTGTGATGACAGGGGCATGGAGCATTCGTCTGACAACTTTCAGAGATTATTGTGAGGACAGTGGACATGGTGCATTGTGATGACAAGGGCATGGATCATTGTGATGAGAAGGTCATAGACTATTGTGAAGACACTTGTCAGGGAGCATTGTGATGACATATGTCATGGTCCATTGCTTTGACAATAGCAGGAAGCCTTGTGATGCCAAATGTAATGGAGGATTGTGTTGACAAATATAATGGAGCACTGTGATGACTAGGGCTTGGACCATTATGATGACAAGGGCCATTGAGAATTTTCAGGACAAGGTCGTGAAGCATTGTGATGACAATATCCTGGAGCATTGTGATGAGAAAAACATGGAGCCTTGTGATGACAAATCTCATGGAGCATACTGATGAAAATGGACATGGACCATTGTGATTACAGGCGTCTTGGAACATTTTGATGACATGTGCATGGAGCATTGTGAGGAGAAGGCCAAGAGCATTCTGAAGACATGCGTCCTTTAGCTTTGTGATGACAAGGGCATGGAGCATTGTGATTACAGGGGTCTTGGAGCATTGTGATGAAAAAGGCATGGAGCCTTGTCATGACAGGGTTCAAGGAGCATACAGACAACAAGTGTCAGGGAGCATTTTGATGACAAGTGTATTGAGCATCGTGATGACAAAGGTCATGGAGCATTGTGATGAGAAGACCATGGATAACTGTGATGACGAGCGTCATGGAGCATTGTGATGACAAGCGTTTTGGAATATTGTGATCACAAGCGTTTGGAGCATTGTTAAGACAGAGGTCATGGGGCATTTTGATTTCATTGTGATGACAATAGCATGAAGCATTATGATGATGGTCATGGTGCATTGTGATGACAGGGTTCACGAATCATTGAGATGAAAATGGGCATGGATCATTGTGGTTACAGGGTTCTTGGAGCATTGTGATGCGAAGGGTCATGGAGCCTTGTGATGACAAGGCCATGGAATATCGCGATGGCAGGGTTCATGGATCATGGGTATGACAGGGATAATGGAGCATTGTGATGGCAGGGCAAGGAGCATTGTGATGAGAAGGCAATGGAGCATTCTGATGATATGTGTCATGGAGGTTTGTGATGACAAGGACATGAAGCAATGTGATGAGAACCTTAATGGAGCATCGTTATGACAATGACATGGAGCATTTTGATGACAAGTGCGTTGTGCATTGTGATGAGAATTGTAGGGAGCATTGTGATGACAGGGTCATGGAGCAATTTGATGAAAAGTGTCATGGAACATTTTGATGACAGTGGTTATGGAACATTGTGATGCCAGGGGTCATCGAACATTGTGATGATAAGTGCATGTAGCACTGTGATGACATGAGTCATGGCACATTTTGATGACAGGGGTGAGGGAATATTGTGACGAATTGTGATGTAACATTGTGATATCAGTGGTGAGAGAGCATTTTTGTGAGAAGTCCATGGAGCATTGTGATGACAAGTTTCATGGAGCATTGTGATGTCAAGATTGGGGAGCACTGTGATGACAAGCGCATGGTGCAATAGGATGACATGTGACATGGAGAATTGTGCTGACATGTGCATGGAGCATTGTGATGACAAGGGTCATGGAGCATTGTGCTGAGAAAAGCATAGAGCATTGTGATGACAAGGGTCAAAGAGCATTGTGATAAAAAGTTCATGGAGCATTGTGGTTAAAATGGTCACAGAGACTTTTGATGACGAGGTCATGGACCATTGTGATGACAAAGGTCATGAAGCATTGTGATAACAAGGGCATGGTGTATTGTGATGACAAGGGCATGGAGCATTGGTCTAATAAGTTTCATGGATTATTGCGATCACAGTTGGAATGGCGCATTGTGATGACCAGGGCATGGAACATTGTGATGACCAGGTCATGCAGTATTGTGAAGACAGTTGTCAGGGAGCATTGTGATGACACATGTAATGACCCATTGTGATGACAATGGCATGGAGCATTGTGATGACAAAGGTCAGGGAGCATTGTGCTGAAAGTGCATGGAGAATTGTGATGGCAAGGGTCATGGAGCATTCTGATGACAAGCTTTTGGAGTATTTTGATGACAATGGCATGGAGCATTGTGATGAAAACGGCATGGGGCTTTGTGATGAAAAAGGCATGGAGTCTTTTCGTGACAGTGTTCAAGGAGCATTCTGATGACAAGTGTCAGGGAGCATTGTGATGACAAGTGTATTGAGAATTGTGATGACAAAGTTCAGGGAGCATTTTGATGAAAAGGGCATGGAGTATTGTGATGACAGGCATCATGGAGCATTGTGATGACAAGTGTTATGGAACACTGTGATCACAAGGTTTTGGAGCATTATGATGACAGAGGTCATGGATCATTTTGATTTCAAGGAGCATGGAGCATTCTAATGACAAGGGCAGGAAGCAATGTGATCCCAAGGTTCATGGAGGATTGTGATGACAACGGTAATGGAGTATTGTGAAGACAAGCGCATAGAGCATTGTAATGACAAGGTCATGTAGTATTTTGCTGACAAAGGCATGGAGCATTGTGATAACAAGTGTCATGGCGCACTGTGATGACAAGCGTCACGGAGCATTGTGAAAACAGGGGTCATGTAGCATTGGGATGACAAGGGCATAGATCATTGTGATGACAGGGGCCATGGAGCATTGTGATGACAGAGGTCATGGAGAATTTTGATTTCATTGTGCTGACAATAGCCGGAAGCATTATGATGATTGGCATGATGCATTGTGATGAGAGGGTTCATGGAGCATTGAGATGAAAAGGGGCATGGAGCATTGTGATTACAGTGGTCTTGGAGCATTTTGATGACAAGGGCATGGAGCATTGTGTGCAGAAGGACATGGAACATTCTGATGACATGTGTCGTGGAGCTTTGTGATGACAAGGACATGGAACATAGTGCTTACAGAAGTCTTGGAGCATTGTGATGACAAGTGTCATGGAGCCTTGTGAAGAGAAGGCCGTGGAACATTGTGATGGCAGTGGTAATGGAGCATTGTTATGACAGGTGTAATGGATCATTGTGATGAGAAGGGAATGGAGCATTGTGATTACAAGGTTTATGGAGCATTGCGATGACAAATTTGTGGACCGTTGGGATGAAAAGCGTGTCGCACATTGTGATGACAAGGGTCATGGAGCATTTTTCTGACAAAGGCATGGAGCATTGTGATGACAAGTGTCACGGAGCATTGTGATGAAAAGTTCATGGAGCATTGTGTTTACAAAGGTCACAGAGCCTTGTGATGACACGGGTATCGACCATTGTGATGACAAATGTTATGAAGAATTGTGATGACTGGAGTCTCGGAGCATTGTGATGACAGTGGTCATGGATCACTGTGATGAAAAGGGCATGGAGCATTGTACTGAGAATGGCATACAGCATTGTGATGACATGTGTCATGGAGCACTGGGATGAAAATCGTCACGGAGCATTGTGAATACAGGGGTCATGGAGCATTAGGATGACAAGGGCATGGATCATTGTGATGACAAGGGTCATGGAGCACTGGGCTGAAAATCTTCCTGGAGTATTGTGATGACAGGGGTCATGGAGCATTGTGATGACAATGGAATGGAGCGTGGTGATGACAAGGTCCTGGAGCATTGTGATGAGATGACCAGGGAGACTTGTGATGACAAGTTTCATGGAGCATTCTGATAAAAAGGGGCATGGAGCATTGTGATTACAGGGGTCTTGGAGCATTGTGATGACAAGTGCATGGAGCATTTTGAGGAGAAGGCCATGGAATATTCTGATGACATGCGTCATGGAGCTTTGTGATGAAAAGGGCATGGAGCATTGTGATTACAGGGGTCTTGGAGCATTGTGATGACAAGAGTCATGGAGCCTTGTGATGACAAGGCCGTGGAACATTGTGATGGCAGGTGTCATGGAGCATTGTTATGATAGAGGTAATGGAACATTGTGATGAGAAGGGCATTGAGCATTGGTCTGAAATGTTTCATGGATTGTTGTGATGAGAGTGGTCATGGAGCATTGTGATGACAAGGGCACGGAACACTGTGATACATGGGTCAGGGAGGATTGTAATGACAAGGGCATGGAGCATTGTGATGGGAAGGGCATCGAGCATTGTGATGACAAGTGTCATGGTGCTTTGTGATGACAAGGGCATGGAGCCATGTGATGAGAGGGTTCATGGAGCATTGTGATGACAATGACATGGAGCATTGTGATGCCAAGTGTTATGGAGCTTTGTGTTGACAAAGTTCATGGAGCATTTTGATGACAAGGGTGTGGTGCATTGTGATGAGAAGGGTAGGGAGCATTTTGATGACCGGGTCATGCAGCAATTTGATGAAAAGTGTAATTGAACATTTTGGTGACAGGGGTTATAGAACATTGTGATGCCAGGGGTCATGGATCTTTGGGATGAAAAGGGTCATGGAGCATTTTGATTACAGTTCTTATGGAACATTGTGATGTCATGGGTCATGGAACATTGTGCAGATAAGGGGATGTAGCATTGTGATGACAGGGGTCATGGAACACTGTGATAACAGGGGTGAAGGAGGATAGTGATGACTAGTGATGGAACATTGTGGTATCTCATGTGAGAGAGCATTTGGATGAGAAGTTCATGGAGCATTGTGATTACAAGGTTTATGGAGCATAGCGATGATAAGTTTGTGGATCATTGTGATGAAAAGCACATGGCACATTGTGAGGACAAGGGTCATGGAGCTTTGTTCTGACAAAGGCATCGAGCGTTGTGATGACAAGGGTCACGGAGCATTGTGATGAAAAGTTCATGGAGCATTGTGGTTAAAATGGTCACAGAGCCTTGTTATATCGCGAGCATGGACCATTGTGATGACAAACGTCATGAAGCATTGTGATGACTGGAGATACGGGGCGGTGTGATGACAGGGGTCATGGAGCATTGTGATGACAAGGGCATGGAACACTGTGATGACAGGGGCATGGAGCATTGGTCTGACAAGTTTCATAGATGATTGTGATGACAGTGGACATGGTGCATTGTGATGACAAGGGCATGGAGCATTATGATGACAAGGTCATGGAGTATTGTGAAGACAGTTGTCAGGGAACATTGTGATGACATATCTTATGGTCCACTGCGATGACAATGGCATGGAGCGTTGTGATGCGAAATGTAATGGAGGATTGTAATGACAAATATAATGGAGCCTTGTGATGACTACGGATTGGAGCATTATGATGACAATGGCCATTGAGAATTTTCATGACAATGTCGTGAAGCATTGTGATGTCAAGGTCCTGGAGCATTGTGATGAGAAATCCTTGGAGCCTTGAGATGACAAGTCTCATGGAGCATACTGATGAAAAGGTGCATGGAGCATTCTGATTACAGGGGTCTTGGAACATTGTGATAACAAGGGCATGGAGCATTGTGATGACAAGGGCATGGAGCATTGGTCTAATAAGTTTCATGGATTATTGTGATGACAGTTGGAATGGCGCATTGTGATGACAAGGGCATGGAGCATTGTGATGACCAGGTCAGGCGGTATTGTGAAAAGAGGTGTCACGGAGCATTGAGATGACATATGTATTAGCCCATAGTGATGACAATGGCATGGAGCATTTTGATGCCAAGTGTCATGGAGGATTCTGATGACAAAGGTAAAGGAGCATTGTGATGACAATGGCTTGGAGCATACTGATGACAAGTTTCAGGGAGCATTGTGCTGACAAGTGCATGGATAATTGTGATGACATGGGTCATGGAGCATTCTGATGACAAGCTTGTGGAGTATTTTGATGACAATGGCATGGAGCATTGTTATGAAAACGGCATGGGGCTTTGTGAAGAAAAAGGCATGGAGCCTTTTCGTGACAGGTTTCAAGGAGCATTCTGACGACAAGTGTCAGGGAGCATTGTGATGACAAGTGTATTGAGAATTGTGATGACAAAGGTCATGGAGCATTGTGATGAAAAGTGCATGGAGTATTGTGATGACAGGCATCATGGAGCATTGTGATGAAAAGTGTTATGGAACATTGTGATCAAAAGGGTTTGGAGCATTGCGATGACAGAGGTCATGGATCATTTTGATTTCAAGGAGCATGGAGCATTGTGATGACAAGGGCATGAAGCAATGGGATCCCAAGGTTCCTGGAGGATAGTGATGACAATGGTAATGCAGTATTGTGATGAGAAGCACACAGAGCATTGTAATGACAAGGTCATGAAGCATTTTGCTGACAAAGGCATGGAGCATTGTGATGACAGGTGTCATGGAGCACTGTGATGACAAGCGTCACAGAGCATTGTGAATACAGGGGTCATGGAGCATTGGGATGACAAGGGCATGGATCATTGTGATAACAAGCGTCATGGAGCATTGGGCTGAAAATGTTCATGGAGTATTGTGATGAAAGGGGTCATGGAGCATTGTGATGACTAGGGAAAGGAGCATTGTGATGACAAGAGTCCCGGATCATTGTGTTGTCAGGTGTCATTGAGTGTTGTGATGACATTGATCATGGAGCATTGTGATGATATTGGTCTTGGAGCATTGTGATGAGAAGGTCATGGGGCATTGGGCTGAAAATGTTCATGTAGTATTGTGATGACAGGCTTCATGGAGCATTGTGATGACAAGGGAATGGAGCATGGTGATTACAATGTCCTGGAGCATTGTGATGAGATGACCATGGAGACATGTGATGACAAGTCTCATGGAGCATTCTGACGAAAAGGGGCATGGAGCATTGTGATTACAGGGGTCTTGGAGCATTGTGATGACAAGGGCATTGAGCATTGTGTGGAGAAGGCCATGGAACATTCTGATGACATGCGTCATGGAGCTTTGTGATGACAAGGGCATGGAGCTTTGTGATTACAGGGGTCTTGGTGCATTGTGATGACAGAGGTAATGGAGAATTGTGATGAGAAGGGAATGGAGCATTGTGATTACAAGGTTTATGGAGCATTGCGATGACAAATTTCTGGACCGTTGGGATGAAAAGTGTGTCACACATTGTGTGACAAGTGTCATGGAGCATTTTTCTAACAAAGGCATGGAGCATTGTAATGACAATTGTCACGGAGCATTGTGATGAAAATTTCATGGAGCATTGTGGTTACAAAGGTAACAGTGCCTTGTGATGACACGGGTATCGACCATTGTGATGACAAATGTTATGAAGAATTGTGATGACTGGAGTCACGGAGCATTGTGATGACAGGCGTCATGGAGCATTGTGATGAAAAGGGCATGGAGCATTGTGCTGAGAATGGCATAGAGCATTGTGATGACATGTGTCAATGAGCATTGTGATGACAAGCGTCACGGAGCATTGTGAATACAGGGGTCATGGAGCATTAGGATGACAAGGTCATGGATCATTGTGATGACAAGGGTCATGGAGAATTGGGTTGAAAATATTCCTGGAGTATTGTGATGACGGGGGTCATGGAGCATTGTGATGACAATGGAATGGAGCATGGTGATGACAAGGTCCTAGAGCATTGTGATGAGATGACCAGGGAGACTTGTGATGACAAGTTTCATGGAACATCCTGATGAAAAGGGGCATGAAGCATTGTGATTACAGGGGTCTTGGAGCATTGTGATGACAAGGGCATGGAGCATTGTGAGGAGAAGGCCATGGAACATTCTGATTACATGCGTCATGGAGCTTTGTGATGAAAAGGCATGGAGCATTGTGATTACAGGGGTCTTGGAGCATTGTGATGACAAGGGTCATGGAGCCTTGTGATGACAAGGACGTGGAACATTGTGATGGCAGGTGTCATAGAGCATTGTTATGACAGAGGTAATGGAGCATTGTGATGAGAAGAGCATTGAGCACTGGTCTGAAATATTTTATGGATTGTTGTGATGAGAGTGGGCATGGAGCATTGTGATGACAAGGGCACGGAGCACTGTGATACATGGGTCATGGAGGATTGTAATGACAAGGGCATGGAGCATTGTGATGAGAAGGGCATCGAGCATTGTGATGACAAGTGTCATGGTGCTTTGTGATGACAAGGGCATGGAGCCATATGATGAGAGGGTTCATGGAGCATTGTGATGACAATGACATGGAGCATTTTGATGACAAGGGTGTGGTGCATTGTGATGAGAAGTGCAGGGAGCATTTTGATGACAGGGTCATGCAGCAATTTGATGAAAAGTGTAACGGAACATTTTGATGACAGGGGTTATAGAACACTGTGATGCCAGGGGTCATGGAGCTTTGGGATGAAAAGTGTCATGGAGCATTTTGATGACAGTGGTTATGGAACATTGTGATGTCATGGGTCATGGAAATTTGTGATGATAAGGGGATGTAGCATTGTGATGACAGGGGTCATGGAACATTGTGATAACAGGGGTGAGGGAGGATTGTGATGACTAGTGATGGAACATTGTGATATCTCATGTGAGAGAGCATTTGGATGAGAAGTTCATGGAGCATTGTGATTACAAGGTTTATGGAGCATAGCGATGACAACGTTGTGGATCATTGTGATGAAAAGCGCATGGCACACTGTGATGACAAGGGTCATGGAGCATTGTTCTGACAAACGCATGGAGTATTTGATGACAAGGGCATGGAGCATTGTGATGACCAGGTGATGCAGTATTGTGAAGACAGGTGTCAGGGAGCATTGTGATGACATATGTAATGGCCCATTGTGATGACAATGGCCTGGAGCATTGTGATGCCAAGTGTCATGGATGATTCTGATGACAAACGAAATGGAGCATTGTGATGACAATGGCTTGGAGCATTGTGATGACAAGGGTCAGGGAGCATGTGCTGACAAGTTCATGGAGAATTGTGATGACAAGTGTCATGGAGCATTCTGATGACAAGCTTGTGGAGTATTTTGATGACAATGGCATGGAGCATTGTGATGAAAATGGCACGGGGCTTTGTGATGAAAAATGATTGGAGCCTTTTGGTGACAGGGTTCAAGGAGCACTCTGACGACAATGTCAGGGAGCATTGTGATGACAAGTATATTGAGAATTGTGATGACAAAGGTCATGGAGCTTTGTGATGAAAAGGGCTTGGAGTATTGTGATGACAGGCATCATGGAGCTTTGTGATGACAAATGTTACGGAACATTGTGATCACAAGGGATTGGAGCATTGTGATGACAGAAGTCATGGATCATTTTATTTCAAGGATCAGGGAGCATTGTGATGACAAGGGCATGAAGCAATGTGATCCCAAGTTTCATGGAGGATTGTGATGACAATTGTAAAGGAGTATTGTGATGACAAGCGCATAGAGCATTGTAATGACAAGGTCATGTAGCATTTTGCTGACAAAGGCATGGAGCACTGTGATGACAAGTTTCATGGAGCACTGTGATGACAAGCGTCACGGAGCATTGTGAATACAGGGGTCATGGAGCATTGGGATGACAAGGGCATGGATCATTGTGATGGCAAGTGTCATGGAGCATTGGGCTGAAAATGTTCTTGGAGTACTGTGATGACAGGGGTCATGGAGAATTTTGATTTCATTGTGCTGACAATAGCCGGAAGCATTATAATGTTTGGCATGATGCATTGTGATTACAGGGTTCATGGAGCTTTGAGATGAAGAGGGGCATGGAGCATTGTGATTACAGGGGTCTTGGAGCATTGTGATGACAAGGGCATGGAGCATTTTGATGAGAAGGACATGGAACATTCTGATGACGTGTCATGGAGCTTTGTGATGACAAGGGCATAGAACATTGTGATGGCAGGGGTCATGGAGCATTGTTATGACAGAGGTAATGGGGCATTGTGATGAGAAGGGCATTGAGCATTGGTTTGAAATGTTTCATGGATTATTTTGATGAGAGTGGGCATGGTGCATTGTGAAGAAAAGGGCATGGAGCATTGTGATGACAAGGGCAAGGAGTATTGAGAAGACATGTGTCAGGGAGCATTGTGATGACATATGTCATGGTCCATTGCGATGACAATGGCATGGAGCATTGTGATGCCAAATGTAATGGAGGATTGTGATGACAAATATAATGGAGCATTGTGATGACTACGGCTTGGAGCATTATGATGACAAGGGCCATTGAGAATTTTCATGACAATGTCGTGAAGCATTGTGATGACAATGTCCTGGAGAATTGTGATGAGAAAATCATGGAGTCTTGTGATGACAACTCTCATGGAGCATACTGATGAAAAGGGGCATGGAGCATTCTGCTTATAGGGGCCTTGGAACATTGTGATAACAACGGCATGGTGCATTGTGATGACCAGGGCATGGAACATTGGTCTAATAAGTTTCATGGATTATTGTGATGACAGTTGGAATTGCGCATTGTGATGACAATGGCATGCAGTATTGTGAAGAGAGGTGTCAGGGAGCATTGTGATGACAAGTGTATTGAGATTTGTGATGACAAAGTCATGGAGTATTGTGATGAAAAGGGCATGGAGTATTGTGATGACAGGCATCATGGAGCTTTGTGATGACAAGTGTTACGGAACATTGTGATCACAAGGGTTTGGAGCATTGTGATGACAGAGGTCATGGAGCATTTTGATTTCAAGGAGCAGGGAGCATTGTGATGACAAGGGCATGAATCAATGTGATCCCAAGTTTCAAGGAGGATTGTGATGACAATGGTAAAGGGGTATTGTGATGACAAGCACATAGAGCAATGTAATGACAAGGTCATGTAGCATTTTGCTGACAAACGCATGGAGCATGGTGATGACGTTTCATGAAGCACAGTGATGACAAGCGTCATGGAGCATGGTGAATACAGGGGTCATGGAGCATTGGGATGACAAGGACATGTATCATTGTGATGACAAGGGTCATGGAGCATTTGGCTGAAAAAGTTAATGGAGTATTGTGATGACAGGGGTCACGGAATATTGTGATTACATTGGTCTTGGAGCATTGTGATGACAAGAGTCCCGGATCATTGTGTTGTCACGTGTCATATAGTGTAGTGATGACAGTGGTCATAGAGCATTGTGATAATATTGGTCATGGAGCATTGTGATAAGAAGGTCATGGAGCATTGGGCTGAAAATGTTCATGTAGTATTGTGATGACATGGGTCATGGAGCATGGTGATGACAAGGTCCTGGAGCATTGTGATGAGATGACCATGGATACTTGTGATGACAAGTCTCATGGAGCATTCTGATGAAAAGGGGCATGGAGCATTGTGATTACAGGTGTCTTGGAGCATTGTGATGACAAGGGCATGGATCATTGTGAGGAGAAGACCAAGGAGCTTTCTGATGGCATGCGCCATTGAGCTTTGTGATAACAAGGGCATGGAGCATCGTGATTACATGGGTCTTGGAGCATTGTGATGAAAAGGGCATGGATCATTGTGATGAAAAAAGCATGGACGCTTGTCATGACAGGGTAAAATGAGCATACAGACAACAAGTGTCAGGGAGTATTTTCATGACAAGTGTATTGAGCATTGTGATGACGAAGGTCATGGAGCATTGTGATGAGAAGACCATTGATAATTGTGATGACGAGCTTCATGGGGCATTGTGATGACAAGTGTTATGGAATATTGTGATCACAAGGGTTTGGAGCATTGTTATGACAGAGGTCATGGTGCATTTTGATTTCATTGTTATGACAATAGCAGGAAGCATTATGATGATGGGCATGGTGCATTCTGATGAAAGGGTTCATGGATCATTGAGATGGAAAGGGGCATAGAGCATTGTGATTACAGGGTTCTTGTATAATTGTGATGAGAAGGGTCATGGAGCTTTGTGATGAAAAGGCCATGGAACATCGTGATGGCAGGGGTCATGGAGCATTGTTAACACAGGGGTAATTGAGCATTGTGATGGTAAGGGGATGGAACATTGTGATGAGAAGGCCATGGAGCATTCTGATGACATGTGTCTTGGAGCTATGTGAAGACAAGTGCATGGAGCAATGTGATGAGAGCGTTCATGAAGCATTGTGATGACAATAACATGGAGCATTGTGATGCCAAGTGTCATGGATCTTTGTGATGACAAAGGTCATGGAACATTTTGATGGCAAGGTCGTTGTGCATTGTGATGAGAAAGGCAGGGATCATTCTGATGACAGGGTCATAGAGCAATTTGATGAAAAGTGTCATGGAACATTTTGATGACAGGTGTTATGGAACATTGTGATGTCAGGGGTCATCGAACATTGTGATGATATGTGCATGTAGCATTGTGATGACAGGAGTCATGGAACATTGTGATGACCGGGGTGAGGGAGTATTGTGACAAATAGTGATGTAGCATTGTGATATCAGTGGTGAGAGAGCATTTTGATGAGAAGTGCATGGAGCATTGTGATGACATATTTTAAGGAGCATTGTGATGACAAGCGCATGGTGCTTTGTGATGACATGTGTCATGGAGCATTGTGCTGAGAAGCGCATGGAGGATTGTGATGACAAGTGTATTGAGAATTGTGATCACAAAGGTCATGGTGCATTGTGATGAAAAGGGCATGGTGTATTGTGATGACAGGTATCATTGAGCGTTGTGATGACAAGTGTTATGGAACACTGTGATCACAAGGGTTTGGAGCATTGTGATGACAGAGGTCATGGATCATTTTGATTTCAAGGAGCATGGAGCATTGTGATGACAAGGGCATGAAGCAATGTGATCCCAAGGTTCCTGGAGGATTGTGATGACAATGGAAATGGAGTATTTTGACGACAAGCGCATAGAGCATTGTAATGACAAGGTGATGTAGCATTCTGCTGACAAATGCATGCAACATTGTGATGACATGTGTCATGGAACACTGTGATGACAAGTGTCACAGAGCATTGTGAATACAGGGGTCATGGAGCATTGGGATGACAAGTGCATGGATCATTGTGATGAGAAGCGTCATAGAGCACTGGGCTGAAAATGTTCATGGAGTGTTGTGATGATAGGGGTCATGGAGCATTGTGATGACAAGGGAATGGAGCATGGTGATGACAAGGTCCTGTAGCATTGTGATGTGAAGACCATGGAGACTTGTGATGATAAGTCTCATGGAGCATTCTGATGAAAAGGGGCATGGAGCATTGTGATTACAGGGTTCTTGGAGAATTGTGATGAGAAGGGTCATGGAGCATTATGATGACAAGACCATGATACATCGTGATAGCAGGGGTCATGGAGCATTGTTATGACCTGGGTAATGGAGCATTTCGATGGCAAGGGCATGGAGCATTGTGATGAGAAGGCCATGGAGCATTCTGATGACATGGGTCATGGAGCATTTTGAAGACAAGCGCATGGAGCAATGTGATGAGAGTATTCATGGAGCATTGTGATGACAATGACATTGAGCACTGTGATGCCAAATGTCATGGATATTTGTGATGACAAACGACATGGAGCATTTTGATGGCAAGTGCGTTGTGCATTGTGATGAGAAAGGCAGGGAGCATTCTGATGTCAGGGTCATGGAGCAATTTGATGAAAAGTGTCATGGAACATTTTGATGACAGGTGTTATGGAACATTGTGATGTCAGAGGTCATCGAACATTGTGATGATATGTGCATGTAGCCTTGTGATGACAGGAGCCTTGGAACATTGTGATGACTGGGGTGAGGGAGTATTGTGACAAATAGTGATGTAGCATTGTGATATCAGTGGTGAGAGAGCATTTTGATGAGAAGTGCATGGAGCACTGTGATGACAAATTTTAAGGAGCATTGTGATGACAAGATTGTGGAGCACTGTGATGACAAGCGCATGGTGCATTGTGATGACGTGTCATGGAGCATTGTGCTGACAAGCGCATGGAGCATTGTGATGACAAGGGTCAAAGAATATTGTGATGAAATGTTCATGGAGCACTGTGGTTAAAAAGGTCACAGAGACTGTTGATGACGAGGGCATGGACAATTGTGAAGACAAAAGTCATGAAGCATTGTGATGACTGGAGTAACGGAGCACTGTGATGACAGGGGTCATGGAGCATTGTGATAACAACGGCATGGAACATTGTGATGACAAGGGCAAGGAACATTGGTCTAATAAATTTCATGGATTAGTGCGATGACATTTGGAATGGTGCATTGTGATGACAAGGGCATGGAGCATTGTGATGACCAGGTCATGCATTATTGTGAAGAGAGGTGTCAGGGAGCATTGTGCTGACATATGTAATGGTCCATTGTGATGACAATGGCATGGAGCATTATGATGCCAAGTGTCATGGAGGATTCTGATGACAAATGTAATGGAGCATTGTGAGGACAATGGCTTGGAGCATTGTGATGACAACGGTCAGGTAGCATTGTGCTGACAAGTGCATGGAGAATTGTGATGACAAGGGTCATGGAGCATTCTCATGACAAGCTTGTGGAGTATTTTGATGACAATGGCATGGAGCATTGTGATGAAAACGGCATGGGTCATTGTGATGAAAAAAGCATGGAGCCTTTTCTTGACAGGCTTCAAGGAGCATTCTGATGACAAGTGTCAGTGAGCACTGTGATGAAAAGTGTATTGAGAATTGTGATGAAAAGGGCATGGAGTATTGTGATGACAAGCATCATGGAGCATTGTGATGACAAGTGTTATGGTACATTGTGATCACAAGGGTTTGGAGCATTGTGATGACAGAGGTCATGGATCATTTTGATTTCAAGGAGAATGGAGCATTGTGATGACAAGGGCATGAAGCAATGTGATCCCAAGGTTCATGGAGGATTGTGATGACAATGGAAATGGAGTATTGTGATGACAAGCACATAGAGCATTGTAATGACAAGGTCAAGTAGCATTTTGCTGACAAAGGCATGGAGCATTGTGATGACATGTGTCCTGGAGCAATGTGATGACAACGGAATGGAGCATGGTGATGACAAGGTTCTGGAGCATTGTGATGAGAAGACCATGGAGACTTGTGATGACAAGTCTCATGGAGCATTCTGATCAAAAGGGGAATGGAGCATTGTGATTACAGGGGTCTTGGAGCAGTGTGATGACTAGGGCATGGAGCATTGTGATGAGAAGGCCATGGAGCATTCTGATGACATGAGTCATGGAGTTTTTGATGAAAAGGGCATGGAGCATTTGTGATTACATGGATCTTGGAGCATTGTGATGAAAAGTGCATGGATCACTGTTATGAAAATGGCATGGATCCTTGTCATAACAGGGTTCAAGGAGCATACTGACGACAAGTGTCAGGGAGCATTGTGATGACAAGTGTATTGAGCATTGTGATGACAAAGGTCATGGAGCATTGTGATGAGAAGTCCATGGATAATTGTGATGATGAGCGTCATGTGGTGTTGTGATGATAAGTGTTATGGAGCATTGTGATCACAAAGATTTGGAGCATTATGATGACAGAGGTCATGGAGAATACTGATTTCATTGTGCTGACAATAGCCTGAAGCATTATGATGATGGGCATGGTGCATTGTGATGACAGGGTTCATGGAGCATTGAGATGAAAAGGGGCATGGAGTTGTGATTACAAGGGTCTTGGAGCATTGTGATGACAAGTGCATGGAACATTGTGATGAGAATGCCATAGAACATTCTGATGACATGCGTCATGGAAGTTTGTGATGACAAGGGCATGGAGCATTGTGATTTCAGGGGTTTGGAGCATTGTGATGACAAGTGTCATGGAACCTTGTGATGACTAGGCCGTGGAACATTGTGATGGCAAGGGTCATGGTGCATTGTAATGACAGGTTTAATGGAGTATTTTGATGAGACGGGCATGGAACATTGGTCTGAAATGTTTCATGGATTATTGTGATGAGAGTGGGCATTCAGCATTGTGATGACTAGGGCACGGAACACTGTGATACCTGGGTCATGGATGATTGTAATGACATGGGCATGGAGCATTGTGATGAGAAGGGCATCGAGCGTTGTGATGACAAGTGTCATGGAGCTTTGCGATGACAAGGGCATGGAGCAGTGTAATGAGAGGGTTCATGGAACATTGTGAAGAAAATGGCATGGATCATTGTGATGAAAATGGCATGGAGCCTTGTCATGACGGGGTTCAAGGAGCATATTGACGTCAAGTGTCAGGGAGCATTGTGATGACAAGTCATGGAGCATTTTGATGACAAGGGCATGGTGCACTGTGATGAGAAGTGCAAGGAGAATTTTGATGACCAGGTTATGCAGCAATTTAATAAAAATTGTAATGGAATATTTTGATGGCACGGGTTATAGAACATTGTGATGTCAGGGGTCTTGGAGGTTTGGGATGAAAAGGGTCATGGAGCATTTTGATGACAGGGGTTATGGAACATTGTGATGTCAGGGGTCATGGAACATTGTGATGATAAGGGGAAGTAGCACTGTGATGACAGTGTCCTGGATCATTGTGATTACAGGGGTGAGGGAGTATTGTGATAACTAGTGATGGATCATTGTGATATCCCTGGTGATAGAGCATTTTGATGAGAAGTGCACGGACCATTGTTATTACAAGGTTTATGGAGCATAGCAATGACAAGGATGTGGACCGTTGTGAAGAAATGCGTGTGGAACATTGTGATGACAATGGACATTGAACATTGTTCTGACAAAGACATGGAGCTTTGTGATGACAAGGGCATGGAGAATTGTGATTACATGTGTCTGGGAGCATTGTGATGAAAAGGACATGGATCATTGTGATGAAAATGGCATGAAGCCTTGTCATGACAGGTTTCAAGGAGCATATTGATGACAAGTGTCAGGGAGCATTGTGATGACAAGTGTATTTGAGAATTGTGATGACAAATATCATGGAGCATTGTGATGAGAAGACCATGGAAAATTGTGATGACGAGTGTCATGGGTAATTGTGATGACAAGTGTTTTGGATTATTGTGATCACAAGTGTTTGGAGGATTGTTATGACAGAGGTCAGGGAGCATTTTGATTTCATTGTGATGACAATAGCATGAAGCATTATGATGATGGTCATGGTGCTTTGTGATGACAGGGTTCATGGATCATTGAGATGGAAAGGGGCATAGAGCATTGTGATTACAGTGTTCTTGGAGCAATGTGATGAGAAGCGTCATGGAGCTTTGTGATGACAAGGCCATGTAACATCGTGATGGCAGGGGTCATGGAGCATTGTTATGACAGTGGTAATGGAGCATTGTGATGGCAAGGGCATGGAGCATTGTGATGAGAAGGTCATGGAGCATTATGATGACATGTGTCATGGAGCTTTGTGAAGACAAGGGCATGGAGCAATGTGATGAGAGCGTTCATGGAGCATTGTGATGACAATGACATGGAGCATTGTGATGCCAAGGGTCATGGATCTTTGTGATGACAAAGGTCATGGAGCATTTTGATGGCAAGGGCGTTGTGCACTGTGATGAGAAAGGCAGGGTGCATTGTGATGACAGGGTCATGGAGCTATTTGATGAAAAGTGTCATGGAACATTTTGATGACAGGTGTTATGGAACATTGTGATGTCAGGGGTTATCGAACATTGTGATGATAAGTGCATGTAGCACTCTGATGACAGGAGTCATGGAACATTGTGATGACAGGGGTGAGGGAGTATTGTGAAAAATATTGATGTAGCATTGTGATATCAGTGGTGAGAGAGCATTTTGATGAGAAGTGCATGGAGCATTGTGATGACAAATTTTAAGGAGCATTGTGATGACAAGATTGTGGAGCTCTGTAATGACAAGCACATGGTGCATTGTGATGACATGTGTCATGGAGCATTGTGCTGACAAGCACATGGAGAATTGTGATGACAAGTGTATTGAGAATTGTGATGACAAAGGTCATGGAGCATTGTGATGAAAAGGGCATGGAGTATTGTGATGACAGGCATCATGGAGCGTTGTGATGACAAGTGTTATGGAACACTGTGATCACAGTGGTTTGGAGCATTGTGATGAGAGAGGTCATGGATCATTTTGATTTCAAGGAGCATGGAGCATTGTGATGACAAGGGCATGAAGCAATGTGATCCCAAGGTTCATGGAGGATTGTGATGACAATGGAAATGGAGTACTGTGATGACAAGTGCATACAGCATTGTAATGACAAGGTCATGTAGCATTTTGCTGAGAAAGGGATGGAGCATTGTGAATACATGGGTCATGGAGTATTGGGATGACAAAGGCATGGATCATTGTGATAACAAGGGTCATGCAGCACTGGGCTGAAAATGTTCATGGAGTGTTGTGATGACAGGGGTCATGGAGCATTGTGATGACTAGGGAATGGAGCATTGTGATGACAAGAGTCCCGGATCATTGTGTTGTCGGGTGTCATGGAATGTTGTGATGACAGTGGTCATGGAGCATTGTGAGGTTATTGGCCATGGAGCATTGTGATGTGTAGGTCATGGAGCATTGGGTTGAAAATGTTCATGGATTATTGTGATGACAGGGGTCATGGAGCATTGTGATGACAAGGGAATGGAGCATGGTGATGACAAGATCCTGGAGCATTGTGATGAGAAAACCATGGAGACTTGTGATGATAAGTCTCATGGAGCATTCTGATGAAAAGGGGCATGGAACATTGTGATTACAGGGGTCTTGGAGCATTGTGATCAATAGGGCATGGAGCATTGTGTTGAGAAGGCCATGGAGCATTCTGATGACATGCGTCATGGAGGTTTTTGATGACACGGGCATCGAGTATTGTGATTACAGGGGTCTTGGAACATTGTGATGACAAGGGCATGGAGCATTGTGAGGAGAAGACCAAGGAGAATTGTGATGGCATGCGTCATTCAGCTTTGTGATGACAAGGGCTTGAAGCATTGAGATTACATGGGTCTTGGAGCATTGTGATGAAAAGGACATGGATCATTGTGATGAAAAAGGCATGGAGCCTTGTCATGACAGGATTCAAGGAGCATACAGACAACAAGTGTCAGGGAGCATTTTGATGACAAGTGTATTGAGCACTGTGATGACAAAGGTCATGGAGCATTGTGATGAGAAGACCATTGATAACTGTGATGATGAGCGTCATGGGGCATTGTGATGACAAGTGATATGGAATATTGTGATCACAAGTGTTTGGAGCATTGTCATGACAGAGGTCACGGAGCATTTTGATTTCATTGTGATGACAATAGCATGAAGCTTTATGATGATGGGCATGGTGCCTTGTGATGACAGGGTTCATGGATCATTGAGATGAAAAGGGGCATAGAGCATTGTGATTACAGGGTTCTTGGAGCAATGTGATGAGAAGGGTCATGGAGCTTTGTGATGACAAGGCCATGGAACATCGTATTAGCAGGAGTCATGGAGCATTGTTATGAATGGTGTAATGGAGCATTGTGATGGCAAGGGCATGTAGCATTGTGATGAGAAGGCCATGGAGCATTCTGATGACATGTGTCATGGAGTTTTGTGAAGACAATTGCATGGAGCAATGTGATGAGAGTGTTCATGGAGCATTGTGATGACAATGACATTGAGCATTGTGATGCCAAGGGTCATGGATCTTTGTGATGACAAAGGACATGGAGCATTTTGATGGCAAGGGCATTGTGCATTCTGAATAGGAAGGCAGGGAGCATTCTGATGACAGGGTCATGGAGCAATTTGCTGAAAAGTATCATGTATCATTTTGATGACAGGTTTTATGGAACATTGTGATGTCAGGGGTCATCGAACATTGTGATGATAAGTGCATGTAGCATTGTGATGACAGGAGTCATGGAACATTGTGATGACAGGGGTGAGGGAGTATTGTGACAAATAGTGATGTAGCATTGTGATATCAGTGTTGAGAGAGCATTTTGATGAGAAGTGCATGGAGCATTGTGATGACAAATTTTAAGGAGCACTGTGATGACAAGATTGTGGAGCACTGTGATGACAAGTGCATGGTGCATTGTGATGACATGTGTCATGGAGCATTGTGCTGACAAGCGCATGGAGCATAGTGATGACAAGGGTCAAAGAACATTGTGATGAAAAGTTCATGGAGCACTGTGGTTAAAAAGGTCACACAGACTGCTGATGACGAGGGCATGGAACTTTGTGATAACAAAAGTCATGAAGCATTGTGATGACTGGAGTAACGGAGCATTGTGATGACAGGGGTCATGGAGCATTGTGATAAAAAGTGCATGGAGCATTGTGATGACAAGGGCATGGAACATTGGTCTAATATGTTTCATGGATTATTGCGATGACATTTGGAATGGCGCATTGTGATGACAATGGCATGGAGCATTGTGATGACCAGGTCATGCAGTATTGTGAAGACAGGTGTCAGGGAGCATTGTGATGACATATAAATGGCCCATTGTGATGACAATGGCAGGGAGCATTGTGATGTCAAGTGTCATGGAGGATTCTGATGACAAAGGTAATGGAGCATTGTTATGACAATGGCTTGGAGCATTATGATGACTAGGGTCAGGGAGCATTGTGCTGACAAGTGCATGGAAAATTGTGATGACAAGTGTAATGGAGCATTCTGATGACAAGCTTGTGGAGTATTTTAATGACAATGGCATGGAGCATTGTGATGAAAACGGCATGGGGCATTGTGATGAGAAAGGCATGGAGCCTTTTCGTGACAGGGTTCAAGGAGCATTCTGATGACAAGTGTCAGTGAGCATTGTAATGACAAGTGTATTGAGAATTGTGATGACAAAGGTCATGGACCATTGTGATGAAAGGCATCATGGAGCATTGTGATGACAAGTGTTATGGAACACTATGATCACAAGGGTTTGGAGCATTGTGATGAAAAACGTCATGGATCATTTTGATTTCAAGGAGCTTGGAGCATTGTGATGACAAGGGCATGAAGCAATGTGATCCCAAGATTCATGGAGAATTGTGATGACAATGGAAATGGAGTATTGTGATGACAAGCGCATAGAGCATTGTAATGACAAGGTCATGTAGCATTCTGATGACAAAGGCATGCAGCATTGTGATGACATGTGTCATGGAGCACTGTGATGACAAGCATCATGGAGCATTGTGAATACAGGGGTCATGGAGCATTGGGATGACAAGGGCATGGATCATTGTGATGACAAGGGTCATGGAGCACTGGGCTGAAAATGTTCATGGAGTGTGGTGATGACAGGGGTCATGGAGCATTGTGATGACTACGGAATGGTGCATTGTGATGACAAGAGTCCCGGATCACTGTGTTGTCAGGGGTCATGGAGCTTTGTGATGACAGCGGTCATGGAGCATTGTGACGATATTGGCCATGGAGCATTGTTATGAGTAGGTCGTGGAGCATTGGGCTGAAAATATTCATGGATTATTGTGATGACAGGGGTCATGGAGCATTGTGATGACAAGGGAAAGGAGCATGGTGCTGACAAGGTCCTGGAGCATTGTGATGAGAAGATCATGGACACTTGTGATGACAAGTCTCATGGAGCATTCTGATGAAAAGGGGCATGGAGCCTTGTGATTACAGGGGTCTTGGAGCATTGCGATGACTAGGGCATGGAGCATTGTGATGAGAAGGTCATGGAGCATTCTGATGACATGCGTCATGGAGTTTTGTGATGACAAGGGCATGGAGCATTTGTGATTACAGGGATCTTGGAGCATTGTGATGAAAAGTGCATGGATCATTGTGATGAAAAAGGCATGGAGCCTTGTCATGAAAGGTTTCAAGGAGCATACTGACGACAAGTGTCAGGGAGCATTGTGATGACAAGTGTACTGAGAATTGTGATGACAAAGGTCATGGAGCATTGTGATGAGAAGACCATGGATAATTGTGATGATGAGTGTCATAGGGTGTTGTGATGATAAGTGTTATGGCACTTTGAGATCACAAGGGTTTGGAGCATTATGATGACAGTGGTCATGGATAATATTAATTTCATTGTGATGACAATAGCCTGAAGCATTATGATGATGGGCATGGTGCATTTTGATGACAGGCTTCATGGAGCATTGAGATGAAAAGTGGCATGGAGCATTGTGATTACAAGTGTCTTGGAGCACTGTCATGACAAGGGCATGTAGCACTGTGATGAGAAGGCCATGGAACATTCTGATGGCATGCTTCATGGAGATTTGTGATGACTAGGCCATGGAACATTGTGATGGCAGGGGTCATGGAGCATTGTTATGGCAGAGGTAATGGATCATTGTGATGATAAGGGCATTGAGAATTGGTTTGAAATATTTCATGGATTACTGTGATGAGAAGGGCATTGAGCATTGTGATGACAAGTGTCATGGAGCTTTGTGATGACAAGGGCATGGAACAATGTGATGAGAAGGTTCATAGAGCATTGTGATGACAATTGCATGGATCATTGTGATGCCAACGGTCATGGAGCTTTGTGATGACAAAGGTCATGGAGCATTTTGATGACAAGGGTGTGGTGCATTGTGATGAGAAAGGCAGGGTGCATTTTGATGACAGGGTCATGCAGCAATTTGATGAAAAATGTAATGGAACATTTTGATGACAGTGGTTATAGAACATTGTGATGTCAGGGGTCATAGAACATTGTGCTGATAAGGGGATGTAGCATTGTGATGACAGGGTTCATGGAACATTGTGATAACAGGGGTGAAGGAAGATTGTGATGACTAGTGATGGAACATTGTGATATCTCATGTGAGAGAGCATTTGGATGAGAAGTGCATGGAGCATTGTGCTTACAAGGTTTATGGAGCATAGCGATGACAAGGTTGTGGATCATTGTGATGAAAAGCGCATGGCACACTGTGATGACAAGGGTCATGGAGCATTGTTCTGACAAAGGCATGGAGCATTGTAATGACAAGGGTCACACAGCATTGTGATGAAAAGTTCATGGAGCATTGTGGTTACAAATGACACAGAGCCGTGTCATGACGCGGGCATGGACCGTTGTGATGACAAACATTATGAAGCATTGTGATGACTGGAGTCAGGAGCATTGTGATGACAGGGGTCAGGGAGCATTGTGATGACAAGGGCATTGATCATTGTGATGACAGGGGCATGGAGCATTGGTCTGACAAGTTTCACAGATTATTGTGATGACATTGGACATGGTGCATTGTGATGACAAGGGCATGGAGCCTTTTGATTTGAAGGCCATGGAACATTCTGATGACATGTGTCATGGAGCTTTGTGATGACAATGGCATGGAGCATTGTGATTACAGGGGTCTTGCAGCATTGTGATGACAAGCGTCATGGAGCCTTGTGATGACAAGGCCGTGGAACATTGTGATGGCAGGGGTCATGGAGCTTTGTTATGACAGGGGTCATGGAGCATTGTGATGACAAGGGCATGGAGCATTGTGAGGACAGGGGCATGGAGCATTGGTCTGACATGTTTCCTAGACTATTGTGATGATAGTGGACATGGTGCATTGTGATACAAGGGCATGGAGCATTGTGATGACAAGGGCATGGAATATTGTAAAGACGTGTCAGGGAGCATTGTGATGACATATGTCATGGTCCATTGTGATGACAATGGCATGGAGCATTGTGATGCCAAATGTAATGGAGGATTGTGATGACAAATATAATGGAGCATTGTGATGACTAGGGCTTGGAGCATTATGATGACAAGGGCCATTGAGAATTTTCACGAAAATGTCGTGAAGCATTGTGATGACAAGGTCCTGGAGCATTGTGATGAGAAAACCATGGAGCCTTGTGATGACAAATCTCATGGAGCATACTGATGAAAAGGGGCATGGAGCATTCTGATTACAGGGGTTTTGGAACATTGTGATAACTAGGGAATGGAGCATTGTGATGAAAAGGGCATGCAGCATTGGTCTAATAAGTTTCATGGAATATTGTGATGGAAGTTGGAATCACGCATTGTGATGACAAGGGCATGGAGCATTGTAGTGACCAGGTCATGCACTATTGTGAAGAGAGCTGTCAGGGAGCATTGTGATGAAATATGTAATGGCCCATTGAGATGACAATGGCATGGAGCATTGTAATGCCAAGTGTCATGGAGGATTCTGATGACAAAGTAATGGAGCATTGTGATGACAAGGGCATGGAGCATTGTGATGACAAACGTCAGGGAGCATTGTGCTGACAAGTGCATGGAGAATTGTGATGACAAGGGTCATGGAGCATTCTGAGGACTAGCTTGTGGAGTATTTTGATGACAATGGCATGGAGCATTGTGATGAAAATGGCATTGGGCTTTGTGATGAAAAAGGCATGGAGGCTTTTCATAACAGGGTTCAAGGAGCATTCTGATGACAAGTGTCAGGGAGCTTTGTGATGATAAGTGTATTGAGAATTGTGATGACAAAGGTCATGGAGCATTGTGATGAAAAGGGCATGGAGTATTGTGATGATAGGTGTCATGGAGCCGTGTGATGACAAGCGTCACGGAGCATTGTGAATACATGGGTCATGGAGCTTTGGGATGACAAGGGCATGGATCACTGTGATGACAAGAGTCATGGAGCATTGGGCTGAAAATGTTCATGGAGTATTGTGATGACAGGGGTCATGGTGCATTGTGATGACTAGGGAATGGAGCATTGTGATGACAAGAGTACCGGATCATTCTGTTGTCAGGTGTCATGGAATGTTGTGATGACAGTGGTCATGGAGCCTTGTGATGATATTGGTCATGGAGCATTGTGATGAGAAGGTCATGGAGCATTGGGCTGAAAATATTCATGGTGTATTGTGATGATAGTCGTCAAGGAGCATTGTGATGACAAGGGAATGAAGCATGGTGATGACAAGGTCCTGGAGCATTGTGATGAGATGACCATGGAGACTTGTGGTGACAAGTCTCATGTAGCATTCTGATGAAAAAGGTCATGGAGCATTGTGATTACAGGGGTCTTGGACCATTGTGATGATAAGGGCAAGGAGCATTGTGATGACCAGGTCATGGAGTATTGTGAAAAGTGGTGTCAGGAAGCATTGTGATGACATATGTATTGGCCCATTGTGATGACAATGGCATGGAGCATTGTGATGCCAAGTGTCATGGAGGATTCTGATGACAAAGGTAATGGAGCATTGTGATGACTATTCCTTGGAGCATAGTGATGAGAAGGGTCAGGGAGCATTGTGCTGACAAGTGCATGGAGAATTGTGATGACAAGGGTCATGGAGCATTCTGATGACAAGCTTGTGGAGTATTTTGATGACAATGGCATGGAGCATTGTGATGAAAACGGCTTGGGGCTTTGTGATGAAATAGGCATGGAGCCTTTTCGTGACAGGGTTCAATGAGCATTCTGACGAAAAGTGTCAGGGAACATTGTGATGACAAGTGTATTGAGAATTGCGATGACAAAGTTCATGGAGCATTGTGATGAAAAGAGCATCGAATATTGTGATGATAGGCATCATGGAGCATTGTGATGACAAGTGTTATGGAACATTGTGATCACAAGGGTTTGGAGCATTGCGATAAAAGAGGTCATGGATCATTTTGATTTCAAGGAGCATGGAGCACTGTGATGAAAAGGGCATGAAGCAATGTGATCCCAAAGTTCATGGAGGATAGTGATGACAATGGTAATGGAGTATTGTGATGAAAAGCGCATACAGCATTGTAATGACAAGGTCATGTAGTATTTTGCTGAAAAAGGCATGGAGGATGGTGATGACAGGTGTCATGCAGCACTGTGATGACAAGCGTCACGGAACATTGTGAATACAGGAGTCATGGAGCATTGGGATGACATATGGCATGGGCCAATGAGATGACAATGGCAGGGAGCATTTTGATGCCAAATGTAATGGAGGATTGTGATGACAAATATAATGGAGCATTGTGATGACTAGGGCTGGGAGCATTATGATGACAAAACCATGGAGCCATGTGATGACAAGTCTTATGGAGCTTACTGATGAAAAAGGGCATGCAGCATTGTGATTACAGGGGTCTTGGAACTTTGTGATGACAAGGGCATGAATCATTGTGAGGAGAAGTCCAAGGAGCATTCTGATCGCATGCATCATTGAGCATTGTGATGACAAGGGCATGGAGCATCGTGATTACATGGGTCTTGGAGCATTGTGATGAAAACGGCATGGATCATTGTGATGAAAATGGCATGGAGCCTTGTCATGACAGGGTAAAAGGAGCATACAGACAACAAGTGTCAGGGAGCAGTATGATGACAAGTGTATTGAGCATTGTGAGGACGAAGGTCATGGAGCATTGTGATGAGAAGACCATTGATAATTGTGATGACGAGCGTCATGGGGCACTGTGATGTCAAGTGTTATGGAATATTGTGATCACAAGGGTTTGGAGCATTGTTATGACCGAGGTCATGGAGCATTTGATTTCATTGTTATGACAATAGCATGAAGCATTATGATGATGGGCATGGTGCATTGTGATGACAGGTTTCATGGATCATTGAGATGAAAAGGGGCATAGAGCATTGTGATTACAGGGGTCTTGGAGCATTGTGATGAGAAGGGTCATGGAGCCTTATAATGACAAGGCCATGGAACATCGTGATGGCACGGGTCATGGAGCATTGTTATGACAGGTATAATGGAGCATTCTGATGGCAAGGGCATTGAGCCTTGTGATGAGAAGGCCATGGAGCATTCTGATGACATGTGTCATGGAGCTATGTGAAGTCAAGGGCATGGAGCAATGTGATGAGAGCATTCATGGAGCATTGTGATGACAATGACATGGAACATTATGATGCCAAGTGTCATGGATATTTGTGATGACAATGGTCATGCAGCATTTTGATGGCAAGGGCGTTGTGCATTGTGATGAGAAGGGCAGGGAGCACTGTGATGACAGGGTCATGGAGCAATTTGATGAAAAGTGTCATGGATCATTTTGATGACAGGTGTTATTGAACATTGTGATGAAAGGGCATGGAGCATTGTGATTAAATGTGTCTTGGAGCCCTGTGATGACAAGTGTCATGGAGCCTTGTGATGACTAGGCCGTGGAACATTGTGATGACAGGGGTCATGGAGGATTGTTATGAGAGGGGTAATGGAGCATTGTGATTAAATGTGTCTTGGAGCCCTGTGATGACAAGTGTCATGGAGCCTTGTGATGACTAGGCCATGGATCATTGTGATGACAGGGGTCATGGAGGATTGTTATGAGAGGGGTAATGGAGCATTGTGATGAGAAGGGCATGGAGCATTGTGATTACAAGGTTTATGGAGCAATGCTATGACAAATTTGTGGACTGTTGTGATGAACATCGCGTGGCACATTGTGATGACAAGGGTTATGGAGCATTTTTCTGACAAAGGCATGGAGCACTGTAATGACAAGGATCACGGATAATTGTGAAGAAAAGGTTATGGAGCATTGTGGTTACAAACGTCACAGAGCCTTGTGATGAGGCGGGCAGGGACAACTGTGGTGACAAATGTTATGAAGAATTGTGATGACTGGAGTCACGGAGCATTGTGATGAATGGTGTCATGGAGTACTGTGATGACAAGGGCATGGATCATTGTGATGACAAGTGTCATGGAGCACTGGGCTGAAAATTTTCATGGAGTATTGTGATGACAGGGGACATGGAGCCTTGTGATGACAAGGCCGTGGAACACTGTGATGGCAGGGGTCATGGAACATTGTTATGACAGGTGTAATGGAGCATTGTGATGAGAAGGGCATGGAATATTGGTCTGAAATGTTTCATGGATTATTGTGATGAGAGTGGGCATGGAGTATTGTGATGACAAGGGCACGGAACACTGTGATACATGGGTTATGCAGGATTTTAATGACTAGGGCATGGAGCATTGTGATGAGAAGGGCATCGATCATTGAGATGACAAGTGTCATGGAGCTTTGTGATGACAAGGGCATGGAGCAATGTGATGAGAGTGTTGATGGAGCATTGTGATGACAATGACATGGAGCATTGTGATGCCAAGTGTCATGGATCATTGTGCTGACAAAGGTCATGGAGCATTTTGATGGCAAGGGCATTGTGCACTGTGATGAGAAGGCCATGAAGCATTCTGATGACATGCGTCTTGGAGCTTTTTGATGACAAGGGCATGGAGCATTGTGATTACAGGGATCTTGGAGCACTGTGATGAAAAGGGCATGGGTTATTGTGATGAAAAAGGCATGGAGACTTGTCATGACTGGGTTCAAGGAGTATACTCACGACAAGTGTCAGGGTGCATTGTGAGGACAACTTTATTGAGCATTGTGTTGACAAAGTTCATGGAGCATTGTGATGAGAAGACCATGGATAATTGTGATGAGGAGCGTCATGGGGTGTTGTGATGATAAGTGTTATGGAACATTGTGATCACAAGGGTTTGGAGCATTATGATGACAGATGTCATGGAGAATATTGATTTCATTGTGATGACAATAGCCTGAAGCATTATGATGATGGGCATGGTGCATTGTGATAACAGGGTTCATGGAGCATTGAGATGAAAAGGGGCAAGGAGCATTGTGTTTACAGGGGTCTTGGAGCATTGTGATGACTAGGGCATGGAGCATTGTGATGAGAAGGCCATGGAACATTCTGATGACATGCGTCATGGAGCTTTGTGATGACAAGTCATGGAGCATTTTGATGACAAGGTCATGGTGCATTGTGATGAGAAGGTCAGGGAGAATTTTGATGACCGTGCCATGCAGCAATTTGATGAAACGTGTAATGGAATATTTTGATAGCAGGGGTTATAGAATATTGTGATGTCAGGGGTCTTGGAGCTTTCGGATGAAATGGGTCATGGAGCATTTTGATGACAGGTGTCATGGAGCACTGTGATGACAAGCATCATGGAGCATTGTGAATACAGGTTTTATGGAGCATTGGGATGTCAAGGGCATGGATCACTGTGATGACAATTGTCCTGGAGCATTGTGATGACTAGAGAATGGAGCATTGTGATGACAAACGTTATGAAGCATTGTGATGACTGCAGTCACGGAGCATTGTGATGACAGGGGTCATGGAGCATTGTAATGACAAGGGAATGGAGCATTGTTTTGACAGGAGAATGGAGCATTCGTGTAACAAATTTCATAGATTATTGTGATGACAGTGGGCATTGTGCATTGTGATGACAAGGGCATGGGGCATTGTGATGAGAAGGTCATGGAATATTGTGAAGACATGTGTCAGGGAGCATTGTGATGACATATGTCATGGTCCATTGCGATGACAATCGCATGGAGCATTGTGATACCGAATGTAATGAAGGATTGTGATGACAAATATAATGGAGCATTGTGATGATTAGCGCTTGGAGCATTATGATGACAAGGGTCATTGAGATTTTTCATGACAAGGTCGTGAAGCATTTTGATGACAAAGTCCTGGAGCATTGTGATGACAAAACTATGGAGCCTTGTGATGAGAAGTCTCATGGAGCATACTGATGAAAAGGGGCATGGAGCATTGTGATTACAGGGTCTTGGAGCTTTGTGATGACAAGGGTCACAGAGAATTGTGAAGAAATATTCATGGAGCATTGTGGTTACAAAGGTCAAATAGCCTTGTGATGACGCGGGCATGGACCACTGTGATGACAAAGGTTATGAAGCATTTTGATGACTGGAGTCACGGAGCATTGTGATGACAGGGGTCATGGAGCATTGCGATGACATGTGTCATGGAGCATAGTGCTGACAAGCGCATGGAGCATTGTGATGACAAGGGTCATGGAGCATTGTGCTGAGAAAAGCATAGAGCATTGTGATGACAAGGGTCAAAGAGCATTGTGATGAAAATTTCATGGAGCATTGTGGTTAAAAAGGTCACAGAGACTGTTGATGACGAGGGCACGGACCATTGTGATGACAAAGGTCATGAAGCATTGTGATGACTGGAGTCATGGAGCATTGTGATGACAGGGGTCATGGAGCACTGTGATAATAAGGGAATGGAGAATTGTGATGACAAGGGCATGGAACATTGGTCTAATAAGTTTCATGGATTATTGCGATGACAGATGGAATGGCGCATTGTGATGAAGGGGCACGGAGCATTGTGAGGACCAGGTCATGCAGTATTGTGAAGACAGGTGTCAGGGAGCATTGTGATGACATATGCAATGGCCTATTGTGATGACAATGGCATGGAGCATTTTGATGCCAAGTGTCATGGAGGATTCTGATGACAAAGGTAATGGAGAGTTGTGATGACAATGGCTTGGAGCATTGTGATGAGAAGGGTCAGGGAGCATTGTGCTGACAAGTGCATGGAGAATTGTGATGACAAGGGTCATGGAGCATTGTGATTATAGGGATCTTGGAGCATTGTGATGAAAATGGCTGGGTCACTGTTATGAAAATTGCATAGAACCTTCTCATGACAGGGTTCAAGGAGCATACTGACGACAAGTGTCTGGGAGCATTGTGATGAAAAGTGTATTCAGCATTGTGATGACAAAGATCATGGATCATAGTTAATAGAAGACCATGGAAAATTGTGATGATGAGTGTCATGGGGTGTTGTGATGATAAGTGTTATGGAAAATTGTGATCACAAGGTTTTGGAGCATTATGATGACAGAGGTCATGGAGAAAATTGATTTCATTGTGATGACAATAGCCTGAAGCATTATGATGATGGGCATGGTGCATTGTGATGACAGGGTTCATGGAGCATTGAGATGAAAAGGGGCATGGAGCATTGTGATTACAAGGGTCGTGGAGCATTGTGATGACAAGGGCATGGAGCATTGTGATGATAAAGCCATGGAACATTCTGATGACATGCGTCATGGAGCTTTGTGATGACAAGGGCATGGAGCATTGTGATTTCAGGGGTCGTGAGCATTGTGATGACAAGTGTCATGGAACCTTGCGATGACTAGGCCATGGAACATTGTGATGGCAAGGGTCATCGTGCATTTTTATGACAGGGGTAATGGAGCATTTTGATGAGAAGGGCAGGGAACATTGGTCTGAAATATTTCATGAACTATTGTGATGAGAGTTGGTATGGAGCATTGTGATGACAAGGCCACAGAACACTGTGATACATGGGTCATGCAGGATTGTAATGACAAGGGCATGGAGCACTGTGTTGAGAAGGGCATCGAGCATTGTGATGAAAAGTGTCATTGAGCTTTGTGATGACAAGGGCATGGAGCAATGTGATGAGAAGGTTCATGGAGCATTGTGATGCCAAGGGTCATGGAGCTTTGTGATGACAAGTCATGGAGCATAGTGATGACAAATGTCAAAGAGCATTGTGAAGAAAAGTTCATGGAGCATTGTGGTTAAATAGGTCACAGAGACTGTTGATGACGAGGGCATGGACCATTGTGATGACAAAGGTCATGAACTATTGTGATGACTGGAGTCACGGAGCATGGTGATGACAGGGGTCATGGAGCATTGTGATAACAAGGGCATGGAGCATTGTGATGACAAGGGCATGGAAATTTGGTCTAATAATTTGCATGGATTATTGCGATGACAGATGGAATGGCACATTGTGATGACAAGCGCATGGAGAATTGTGATGACCAGGTCATGCAGTATTGTGAAGCCTGGTGTCAGGGAGCATTGTGATGACATATGTATTGGCCCTTTGTGATGACAATGGCATGGAGCATTGTGATGCCAAGTGTCATGGAGGATTCTGATGACAAAGGTAATGGAGCATTTTGATGACAATGGCTTGGAGCATTGTGATGACAAGGGTCAGGGAACCTTGTGATGACTAGGCCGTGGTACATTTTGATGGCAAAGGTAATGGTGCATTGTTATGAGAGGTGTAATGCAGAATTTTGATGAGAAGGGCATGGAACATTGGTCTGAAATATTTCATGGATTATTGTGATGAGAGTTGGCATGGAGCATTGTGATGACAAGGGCACGGAACACTGTGATACATGGGTCATGCAGGATTGTAATGACAAGGGCATAGAGCATTGTGATGAGAAGGGCATCGAGCATTGTGATGACAAGTATCAGGGAGCTTTGTGATGACAAGGGCATGGAGCAATGTGACAAGAGGGTTCACGGAGCATTGTGATGACAATGACATTGAGCACTGTGATGCCAAGTGTCATGGAGCTTTGTGATGACAAGTCATGGAGCATTTTGATGACAAGGGCATTGTGCATTGTGATGAGAAAGGCAGGGAGCATTTTGATGGCCGGGTCATGCAGCAATTTGATGAAAAGTGTAAAGGTACATTTTGATGGCAGGGGTTATAGAACATTGTGATGTCAGGGGTCTTGGAGCTTTGGGATGAAAAGGGTCATGGAGCATTTTGATGACAGGTGTTATGGAACACTGTGATGTCACGGGTCATGGAACATTGTGCTGATAAGGGGATGTAGCATTGTGATGACAGGTTAATGGAACATTGTGATTACAGGGGTGAGGGAGTATTGTGATGACTAGTGATGGAGCATTGTGATATCTCTGGTGAGAGAGCATTTTGATGAGAAGTGCATGGAGCATTGTGATTACAAGGTTTAGGGAGCATTGCAGTGACAAAGTTGTGGACCGTTGTGATGAAATGCACGTGGCACACTGTCATGTCTATGGTCATGGAGAATTGTTCTGAAAAATACATGGAGCATTATGATGACAAGGGTCACAGAGAATTGTGATTAAAATTTCAGGGAGCATTGTGGTTACAAAGGTCACAGAGCCTTGTGATGACGCGGGCATGGACCATTGTGATGACAAACGTTATGAAACATTGTGATGACTGGAGTCACGGAGCATTGTGATGACAGGGGTCATGGAGCATTGTGATGACATGTGTCATGGAGCATTGTGCTGACAAGCGCATGGAGCATTGTGATGACAGGGGTCATGGAGCATTTTGAGGACAAGGGCATGGAGCACTGTGATGACAGGGGCATGGAGCATTGGTCTGACACGTTTCATAGATTATTGTGATGACAGTGGGCATGGTGCATTGTGTTGACCAGGGCCTGGAGCATTTTGATGAGAACGTCATGGAGTATTGTGAAGACACGTGTCAGGGAGCATTGTGATGACATATGTCATGGTCCATTGCGATTACAGTGGAATGGAGCATTGTGATGCAAAATATAATGGAGAATTGTGATGACAACTATAATGGAGCATTTCGATGATTAGGGCTTGGAGCATTATGATGACAAGGCCCATTGAAACATTTCATGACAAGGTCGAGAAGCATTGTGATGACAAGGTCCTGGAGCATTGTGATGGCAAAACCATGGAGCCTTGTGATGACAAGTCTCATGGAGCATACTGATGAAAAGGGGCATGGAGCATTGTGATTAGAGGGGTCTTGGCACACTGTGATGATAAGGGCATGGAGCATTGTGAGGAGAAGACCAAGGAGCATTCTGATGGCATGCGTCATTGAACTTTGTGATGACAAGGGCATGGAGCATTGTGATTACATGGGTCTTGGAGCATTGTGATGAAAAGGGCATGGATCATGGTGATGAAAAAGGCATGGAGCCTTGTCATGACAGGGTTCAAGGAGCATACAGACAACAAGTGTCAGGGAGCATTGTGATGACAAGTGTATTGAGCATTGTGATGAGAAGACCATTGATAATTGTGATGATGAGTGTCATGGGGCATTGTGATGACAAGTGATAGGGAATATTGTGATAACAAGGGTTTGGAGCATTGTTATGACAGAGGTCATGGAGCATTTTGATTTCATTGTGATGACAATAGCATGAAGCATTATGATGATGGGCATGGTCCACTGTGATGACAGGGTTCATGGATCATTGAGATGAAAATGGGCATAGAGCATTGTGATTACAGTGTTCTTGGAGCATTGTGATGAGAAGGTTCATGGAGCTTTGTGATGACAAGGCCATGGAACATCGTGATGGCAGGGGTCATGGAGCATTGTTATGACTGGGTAATGGAGCATTGTGATGGCAAGGGCATGGAGCATTGTGATGAGAAGGCCATGGAGCATTCTTATGACATGTGTCATGGAGCTTTGTGAAGACAATGGCCTGGAGCAATGTGATGAGAGCGTTCATGGAGCATTGTGATGACAATGACATGGAGAATTGTGATGCCTAGGGTCATGGATCTTTGTGATGACAAAGGTCATGGAGCATTTAGATGGCAAGGGCGTTGTGCATTGTGATGAGAAGGGCAGGGAGCATTCTGATGACAGGGTCATGGAGCAATTTGATGAAAAGTGTCATCGAACATTTTGATGACAGGTGTTATGGAACACTGTTATGTCAGGGGTCATCGAACATTGTGATGATAAGTGCATGAAGCATTGTGATGACAGAAGTCATGGAATATTGTGATGACAGGGGTGAGGGAGTATTGTGACAAATAGTGATGTAGCATTGTGATATCAGTGGTGAGAGAGCATTTTGATGAGAAGTGCATGGAGCATTGTGATGACAAATTTTAAGGAGCAATGTGATGAAAAGATTGTCGAGCACTGTGATGACAAGCACATGGTGCATTGTGATGACATGTGTCATGGAGCATTGTGCTGACAAGCGCATGGAGCACTGTGATGACAAGGGTCAAAGAGCATTGTGATGAAAAGTTCATGGAGCATTGTGGTTAAAAAGGTCACAGACACTGTTGATGATGAGGGCATGGACCATTTTGATGACAAAATTCATGAAGCACTGTGATGACTGGAGTCACGGAGCATTGTGATGACAGGGGCCATGGAGCATCGTGAAAACAAGGGCATGGAGCGTTGTGATGACAAGGGCATGGAACATTGGTCTAATAAGTTTCATGGATTATTGTGATGACAGTTGGAACGGCACATTGTGATGAAAATGGCATGGAGCATTGTGATGACCAGGTCATGCAGTATTGTAAAGACACGTGTCAGGTAGCATTGTGATGACATATGTAATGGCCCATTGTGATGACAATGGCTTGGAGCATTGTGATGATAAGGGTCAGGGAGCATTGTTCTGACAAGTGCATGGAGAACTGTGATGACAAGGGTCATGGAGCAATCTGATGACAAGCTTGTGTAGTATTTTGATGACAATGGCATGATGTATTGTGATGAAAATGCAATGGTGCATTGTGATGAATATGCCATGGAGCCTTGTCATGAAGGAGTGCACGGTGCATACTGAGGTCAGTAGTCAGAGAGTATTGTGTTGACAAGAGTATTGAGCATTGTGCTGACAAAAGTCATGGTGCTTTGTGATGAGAAGACCATGGATAACTGTGCTGACCAGTGTCATGGGGCATTGTGATGACTAGTGTTATGGGACATTTTGATCACAAGGGTTTGCAACATTGTGATGACAGATGTCATGGATCATTTAGATTTCATTGTGATGACAATAGCATGAAGCATTATGATGATGGGCATGGTGCATTTGGATGACAGCGTTCATGGAGCATTGTGATGAAAAGTGGCATGGAGCATTGGTCTGACAAGTTTCTTGGATTATTGTGATAAGTATGGGCATGACACATTTTGATGAGAAGGTCATGGAGCACTGTGATGACAATGTCATGGATTATTGTGAAGAAAAGTGTCAGGGAGCATTGTGATGAAATATGTCATGTTCCAGTTTGATAACAATAACTTGGAGCATTGTGATGCCAATTTTTATGGAGGATTGTTGTGACAAAGTAAAGGAGCATTGTGATGACAAGGGCATGGAGCATTGTGATATCAAGGGCCATTGAGAATTTTAATGTCCTGGTCGTGAAACATTTTGATGAAAGCGCATGTAGCTTCCTATGACAGGGGTCATGGAGCATTGTGATGACAAGTGCATGGAGTATTGTGATGACAAGAGCATATAATATTGTGATGTGAAGTGTCATGGAGCATTGTAATGACAAGGACGTGGAGAATTGTGAGGACAAGGGACATTGAGCTTTGAGATGACAAGGCATGGAGCATGGTGATGGCAAAACCGTGGAGCATTGTGATGAGAAGACCTAGGGTAATTGTGATGTCGAGCATCATGGAGCACTGTAATGACAAGGGGATAGAAGCATTGTGATGACAGGTGTCAGAGGGCAATGTGATTACAGGGTTCATGGAGCAATGTGATGACAAAGGCATGGAGCATTGTGATGACAAGGGCATGGAGCATTGTGATGACAAGTGCATGGAGAATTGCAATGTCAAGAGAATCGAGAATTGTGATGACAAGAGCATGTAACATTTTGATGAGAAGTGTCATGTAGCATTGTGATGACAAGGACGTGGAGAATTTTGATGACAAGGGACATGGAGCATTTTGATAACCAGGGCATGGATCACTGTGATGACAGGGGTCATGGAGAATTATTATGACAAGGGCCATGGTGCATTCTGACATAAGTTATCACCTATGAAGGGAATGTAAACATGGCTACATATGAACTGATTTAGGGAAGAGAACAGAGTCTCAGATTTAGAAAACACTCTAACGCTTGCTTAAGGGGAAAGACAGGTGGGGAGATGCACAAAACAAAAGTTTGATATTAGCACAGGTACCGTTCCATAATCCAAAAACAAAAGAGACAAGCCCTACTCCTTCCTCAGAGAACGGAACTCAACATCCCTATTCCCCGCAGAGAAATATATCTGACTAGTAAGAATTTTAAAACCTATGTATTGATATGTCTCCGTAAGGTAACTAAGTGTGTCTAGAACGACATAAACATGGCAGTGAGAATCAGCTCAAACCCGCTATAAAAATGAATTTCAAAACAAAACATAAAAACAGATAAATTCTTACACAATACCTTCAGGGTCGCTGATGAAACCTGGAATAACCCTATCTACAACGACAGCTGGATGTGGCATAAGGCTGGACACTTCGGACTGAGAGGATTGGTGAGATTGGGTGAGCAAATGAAGACCCTTTAAAGCAATACTGCATGGCACCCATTCCATGGGTCCCAATAATCCAGGTTGAAGGCAATATTACTACAGCTATAACATGTACGGGAAACCTAGAGAATGGACACACAGTGAATACCAAAGATTTCTAAAACTCAATTAATAGTCACTCTCCTGGTGCTCCGGTTTGACTTAACAACTGCTTTCCTAACAATCTCCCCACTTGGAGAGACAGCACCTTTAACCTCCTGGTACACAGGTTGCCAATTTGGCAGAGGATGAATGGGAAGAAGGTGAACCAATGAGAGAGTACTTGTTAGGCATTCGGACGGGCACATGTCACTCTAATTTCCTGGCAGGAAGAAGAATTAACCAAAGTCTCAGCCACCCACCGTGAACCAGTATAGGTCCTGAACCAAAATTTTGGACTTGCCTTCAGCTCACAAAAAACGAGTTGAAAAACGGAGCTCAGGGGAACAACAATTCACATACTGGCAGAATAGTGAAGGACAGCTATCGTCCAAAAATCTGTTGAGGGAAGGCAACGAGACAGACTTGAAAGCGAGGCAGAATTGCAGGAAACAGCTTTCAAGAGATACGTTGGAATAGCCTTTAAAGCACAGGAAGAGGGGCACAACTTCGACAATGATGCACTTGGCCAAAAAGGGCATATGCGTTACGTCCTGAATATATTCAGGAGACAACGCATATGCCCTTTTTGGCAAAGCAAGCAAGCGGGCAATGCAAATCTTCACTACTAAGGAGTATCACTTCCGACCGGTCAAAAGGGACATCCACAAAATGTGAAAAAACCAGAAAGTCAAGACATGCCCTGCAGAACAGGGAGCCTTGTTATGCTGATGGGCGTAATGTAAATTACCAACTGCCTCACTGGAGGAGTGCATTGTGTTCCCTAAAACAAGTAAACAACAGAGCTACAGAGCCAAGGGCACTTCCAGTCTGGGGAATATACCGTGGGAAAGCTGAAAATCAATAAGACAGAGACACCCCAAAATTTAGGGCTGCACTGCTTACAAGAACCTCAACTTGGGTACACCTTAAATATCCCAGGAAAGATAAAAATGGTTCAAAAAATTATTGTACTTACGTACGATGGAATATCCCTCAGCCATGAAATCAATGTCATAAGACCAGTAGCAGCAAAATGAGTGGATTCAGGTACGATGATTCTAAGTGAAATAAGTCACACAGAAAAAGAAACATATCATAAGATATCACTTAGGAAGATCCTGTAAACATGGCTACACATGAACTGAGTTAGGAAAGAGAACAGAGTCTCACGTTTAGAAAACACTCTTATGCCTGCTTAAGGGGGAAGGAGAGGTGGGGTGATGCATAGAACTAGAGTTTGATATAAGCCCACGTACCGTTCCAAAAACCAACTATGGAATAGACAAGACCTACACATTCCTCATTGAAAGGGACTCAAAACCCCATATTTCCCGCAAAGGAATATATCTGACTAGTAAGAATCTTAATACTTATGTATTGATATGTCGCTGTAAGGGAATCAAGTGTTTCTAGCCTGGCATAAATATGGCAGCGAGAATAAGCTCATAACCACTATAAAAAGGAATTTCAAAAACAAAACAAAAAAACAGGGATATTCTTTACAATGCCTTCAGGGTTTCTGATGAAACCTGGAATGACCCTATCTACAATGACAGCTGGAGGTGGCATAAGTCTGGACACATAGGACTGAGAGGATTGGTGAGACTGGGGGAGCAAATACAGACCTTTAAAGCAATAATGCATGGCACCCATTCCATGGGTCCCATGTCTCCAGGTTGAAGGGAATATTACTACAGTGATAACATGTACGGGAAACATAGAATATGGACACACTCTGAATACGAAACGTCTCCAAAACTCAACAAATTGTCACTCTCTTGGTGCTCCCGTTTGACTTTCCAACTTCTTTACTATCAATCTCCCAACATGGAGAGACAGCCCCTTAGCCTCCGGGTTCGCACAGGTTGCCAATTTGGCCGAGGATGAAAGGGAAGAGGGAGAACCAATGAGAGAGTAGCTGTTAGGCATTTGGACGGGCACATGTCACTCTTATTTCCCGGGAGGAAGAAGAATTAACCAAAGTTTCAGCCAACCACCGGGCAACAGTTTAGGTCCTCAACCAAAATATTGGACTTGCGTTCAGCTCACAAAAAACGAGTTGAAAAATGCAGCATAGGGGCACAGCAATTCACAACCTGGCAGAGCAATAAAGGGCAACTATCGTCCAAAAATCTGTTGAGGGAAGGAAACTATGCGGACTTGAAAGTGAGGCAGAATAGCAGGAAACAGATTTCAAGAGGTACGCTGGAATCACCTTTAAAGCACAGGAAGAGGGGCACAACTTCGACAATGATGCCCTTGGCCTAAAAGGGCGTATGTGTTTTCTCCTGAATATATTCAGGAGAAAATGCATACGACCTTTTTGGCCAAGCAAGAAAGCGGGCAACACAAATCTGCACTACAAAGAAGTATCACTTCCCCCCGGTCAAAAGGGACATCCACAAAATTGTTAAAAACCAGAAAGGAAAGACAGGCCCTGGAGAACAGGGAGCCTTGTTATGCTGATGGGCGGGATGTCAATTGCCTACTGCCTCTCTGGAGGAGTGCATTGTGTTCCCTCAAACAAGTAAATAACAGAGTTACAGAGCCAAGGACACTTCCAGTCTAGGGAATATACCTTGGGAAAACTGAAAATCAATAAGACAGAGCCACCCAAAATTTAGGGATGCACTGCTTACAAGAACCTCAACTTGGGTACACCTTAAATATCCCAGGAAAGCTAAAAATGGTTCAAAAAATTTTGGTACTTACATATGGTGGAATATCCCTCAGCCATAAAATCAATAACATAAGACCAGTAGCAGCAAAATGAGTGGATTCAGGTACGATGATTTTAAGAGAAATAAGTCACACAGAAAAAGAATCTTATCATAAGATATCACTTATGAAGATCCTGTAAACATGGCTACACATGAACTGAGTTAGGAAAGAGAACAGAGTCTCACATTTAGAAAACACTCTTATGCCTGCTTAAGGGGGAAGGAGAGGTGGGGTGTTGCATAAAACCAGAGTTTGATATAAGCACAGGTACCGTTCCAAAAACCAACTATGGAATAGAAAAGACCTACACCTTCCTCAGTGAAAGGGACTCAAAACCCCATATTTCCCGCAGAGGAATGTATCTGACTAGAAAGAATCTTAAAACCTATGTTTTGATATGTCTCCGTAAGGGAATCAAGTGTGTCTAGACTGGCATAAACATGGCAGCGAGAATCAGCTCAAACACACTATAAAAAGGAATTTCAAAACAAAACAAAAAAACAGGGAAATTCTTTACAATTCCTTCATGGTCTCTAATGAAACCTGGAATGATCCTATCTACAATGACAGCTGGATGTGGCATAAGGCTGGACACTTGGCACTGAGAGGATTGGTGAGATTGGGTGAGCAAATGCAGACCCTTTATAGCAATAATCCATGGCACCCATTCCATGGGTCCCAACTCTCCAGGTTGAAGGGAATATTACTAGAGCTATAACATGTACGGGAAACCTAGAGAATGGACACCGTGTTAATACGAAAGGTTTCTAAAACTCAACGAATAGTCCCTCTCCTGGTGCTCCCGTTTGCCTTTCCAACTGCTTTACTATCAATCTCCCAACTTGGAGAGACAGCACTTTTAAACTCCTGGTTCGCACTGGTTGCCAATTTGACAAAGGATGAAATGGAAGAGGGAGAAACAATGAGAGAGTAGCTGATGGCATTTGGACGGGCACATGTCACTCTTATTTCCCGGGAGGAAGAAGAATTAACCAAAGTCTCAGCCACCCACCGGGAACCAGTATAGTTCCTGAACCAAAATATTGGAGTTGCGTTCAGCTCACAAAAAACTAGTTAAAAAGTGGAGTTTAGGGGCAAGGCAATTCACAAACTGGCAGAGTAATAAAGGGCAACTATACTCCAAAAATCTGTTGAGGGAAGGAAACGAGGCGGACATGAAAGTGAGGCACAATAGCAGGGAACAGAATTCAAGAGGTACGTAGGAATCACCTTTAAAGCACAGAAAGAGGGGCACAATTTCGACAATGCTGCACTTGGCCAAAGAGGGCGTATGCGTTTTCTCCTGAATATATTCAGGAGAAAACACATACGACCTTTTTGGCAAAGCAAGCAAACGGGCAATGCAAATCTGCACTAGAAAATATCACTTCCCCCCGGTCAAAACAGACATCCACAAAATTGGTAAAAACCAGAAAGGCAAGACAGGCCCTGGAGAACATGGAGCCCTGTTATGCAGAAAGGCGGGATGTAAATTGCTAACTGCTTCTCTGGACGAGTGCATTGTGTTCCGTGAAACAATTAAACAACAGAGCTGCAGAGCCAAGGGCACTTCCAGTCTGGGAAATATACCTTGGGAAAACTGAAAATCAATAAGACAGAGCCACCGCATAATTTAGGGCTGCACTGCTTACAAGAACCTCAACTTGGGTACACCTTAAATATCCCAGGAAATATAAAAATGGCTCAAAAAATTGTGGTACTTACGTACGATGGAATATCCCTCAGCCATGATATCAATGTCATAAGACCAGTAGCAGCAAAATGAGTGGATTCAGGTACGATGATTCTAAGTGAAATAAGTCACACAGAAAAAGAAACTTATCATAAGATATCACTTATGAAGATCCTGTAAACATGGCTACACATGAACTGAGTTAGGAAAGAGAACAGAGTCTCACATTTAGAAAACACTCTTATGACAGCTTACGGAAGAAGGAGAGCTGGGCTGATGCATAAAACCAGAGTTTGATAAAAGCACAGGTACCGATCCAAAAACCAACTATGGAATAGACAAGACCTACAACTTCCTCAGTGAAAGGGAATCAAAAACCCCATATTTCCCACAGTGGAGTATATCTGACTAGTAAGAATCTTAAAACCTATGTATTGATATGTCTCCATAAGGGATTCAAGTGTGTCTAGACTGGCATAAACATGGCAGCGAGAATCATCTCAAACCCACTATAAAAAGGAATTTCAAAAACAAAACAAAAAAACAGGGACATTCTTTACAATTCCTTCAGGGTTTCTGATGAAACGTGGAATGACCTTGTCTACAATGACAGTTGGATGTGTAATAAGGCTGGACACTTGGGACTGAGAGGATTGGTGAGATTGGGTGAACAAATGCAGACCCTTTAAAGCAATAATGCATGGCACACATTCCATGGGTCCCAACTCTCTAGGTTGAAGGGAATATTACTACAGCTATATCATGTACAGGAAACCTAGAGAATGGACACACTGTGAATACGAAATGTTTCTAAACTCAACGAATAGTCCCTCTCCTTGTGCGCCAGTTTGACTTTCCAACAGCTTTACTATCAATCTCCCAACTTGGAGAGACAGCCCCTTTAACCTCCTGGTTCTCACAGGTTGCAAATTTGGCAGAGGATGAAAGGGAAGACGGAGAACCAATGAGAGAGTAGCTGTTAGGCATTTGGACGGGCATATGTCACTCTACTTTCCCGGCAGGAAGAAGAATTAACCAAAGTCTCAACCACCCACCGGGAACCAGTATAGGTCCTGAAACAAAATTTGGACATGCATTCAGCTCACAAAATAGAGTTGAAAAATGGAGCTCAGCAGCAGAGCATTTCACATTCTGGCAGAGTAATAAAAGCCAACTATCGTCCAGAAATCTGTTGAGGGAAGGCAAAGAAGCTGACTTGAAAGTGAGGCCGAATAGCAGGAAACAGATTTCAAGAGGTACGTTGGAATCGTCTGTAAAGCACAGGAAGAGGGGAACAACTTCGACAATGATGCACTTGGCCAAAAGGGTGTATGCATTTTCTCCTGAATATATGCAGGAGAAAACGCATACGCCCTTTTTGGCCAAGCAAGCAAGCGGGCAATGCAAATCTGCACTACAAAGAAGTATCACTTCCCACAAGTCAAAAGGGACATCCACAAAATGTGTAAATACCAGAGAGGCAAGACAGGCCCTGGAGAACAATGAGCCTTGTTATGCTGATGGGCGGGATGTAAACTGCCAACTGCCTCTCTGGAGGAGTGCATTGTGTTCCCTAAAACAAGTAAACAACAGAGCTACAGAGCCAAGGGCACTTCCAGTCTAGGGAATATACCTTGGGATAAATGAAAATCAATAAGACAGAGCCACCCTCAAATTTAGGGCTGCACTGCTTACAAGAACCTCAACGGGGTACACCTGAAATATCCCAGGAAAGATAAAAATGGTTCAAAAAATTGTGGTACTTACGTACGATGGAATATCCCTCAGCCATGAAATCAATGTCATAAGACCAGTAGCAGCAAAATGAGTGGATTCAGGTACGATGATTCCAAGTGAAATAAGTCACACAGAAAAAGAAGCTTATCATAAGATATCACTTATGAAGATCCTGTAAACATGGCTACACATGAGCTGAGTTAGGAAGGAGAACAGAGTCTCACATTTAGACAACACTCTTATGCCTGCTTAACGGGGAAGGAGAGGTGGGGTGATGCATAAAACCAGAGTTTGATATAAGCACAGGTACCGTTACAAAAACCAACTATGGAAGAGACAAGACCTACCTATACCTTCCTCAGTGAAAGGGACTCAAAACCTCATATTTCCCACAGAGGAATATATCTGACTAGTAAAAATCTTAAAACCTATGTATTGATATGTCTCTGTAAGGGAATAAAGTGTGTCTAGACTGGCATAAACATGGCAGTGAGAATCAGTTCAAACCGACTATAAAATGGAATTTCAAAAACAAAACAAAAAAACAGGGAAATTCTTTACAATTCCTTCAGGGTCTCTGATGAAACCTGGAATAACCGTGTCTACAATGACAGCTCGATGTGGCATAAGGCTGGACACTTGGGACTGAGAGGATTGGTGAGATTGGGTGAGCAAATGCAGACCCTTTAAAGCAATAATGCATGGCACCCATTCCATGGGTCCCAACTCTCCAGGTTGAAGGGAATATTACTACAGCTATAACATCTACGGGAAACCTAGAGAATGGACACACTGTGAATACGAAAGGTCTCTAAAACTCACCGAATAGTCCCTCTCCTGGTGCTCCGGTTTGACTTTCCAACTGATTTACTATCAATCTCCCAAATTGGAGAGACAGCCCCTTTAACCTCCTGATTCTCACAGGTTGCCAGTTTGGCAGAGGATGAAAGGGAAGAGGGAGAACCAATGAGAGAGTAGCTGTTAGGCATTTGGACGGGCATATATCACTCTAATTTCCCGGCAGGAAGAAGAATTAACCAAAGTCTCAGCCACCCAACGGGAACCAGTATAGATCCTGAACCAAAATTTTGGACATGCGTTCAGCTCACAAAAAACGAGTTGAAAAATGGAGCTCAAGGACACAGCAATTCACAAACTGGCAGAGTAATAAAGGAAAACTATCATCCCAAAATATGTTGAGGGAAGTAAACGAGGTGGACTTGAAAACGAGGCAGAATAGCAGTAAACAGATTTCAAGAGGTACGTTGGAATCACCTGTAAAGCACAGGAAGAGGGTCACAACTTCGACAATGATGCACTTGGCCAAAAAGGGCGTATGCAATTTCTCCTGAATATATGCAGGAGAAAACGCATACGACACTTTTTGGCCAAGCAAGCAAGCGGGCAATGCAAATCTGCACTACACAGAAGTATCACTTCCCACCGGTCAAAAGAGACATCCACAAAATGTGTAAATATCAGAAAGGCAAGACAGGCCCTGGAGAACAGGGAGCCTTGTTATGCTGATGGGCGGGATGTAAATTGCCAACTGCCTCTCTGGAGGAGTGCATGGTGTTCCCTAAAACAAGTAAACAACAGAGCTACAGAGCCAAGGGCACTTCCAATCTAGGGAATATACCTTGGGAAAACTGAGAATAAATAAGACAGATCGACACCAAAATTCAGGGATGAACTGCTTACAAAAACCTCAACATGGGTACACTGGAAATATCCCAAGAAAGACATAAATGGTTCAAGAAACTGTGGTACTTACATATGATGGAATATCCCTCAGTCATGAAATCAATGTCATAAGACCAGTAGCAGCAAAATGAGTGGTTTCAGGTATGATGATTCTAAGTGAAATAAGTCACACAGAAAAAGAAACTTATCATAAGATATCACTTATGAAGATCCTGTAAACATGGCTACATATGAACTGAGTCAGGAAAGATAACAGAGTACTGAATCTTATCATAAGATATCACTTATAGTGGGAATGTACACTTGGCTACGAATGATCTGAATTACAAACACAACAGAGTCACACACTTAGAAAACAATATTCTCCCTGCTTAAGGTGAAAGGCGAGGTGGGTTGGTGCATAAAACCACAGTTTTAAATTAGCACAGATACCGTTACATAAACCAAGTATGTAATAGACATCACCTACTCCCCGCACAATGAACTCGACTCAACACCCCCTATTCATTGCAGAGGAATATATCTGACTCCAAGAATTTTAAAACATATGTATTATTATGTCTCCATAAAGGAGTCATGTGTGTGTATAATGGCATGAACAGAGCTCTGAAATTCAGCTAAACACCCTTATAAAAATAAATTTCAAAAGCAAAATGCAAAAACAGCGAAACAGAGGGAAAACCTTAAGAATTACGTTCAGGGCCTGTGATGCAACCTGGATTGTCCACCTTTACACCCACAGCTGGATGAGACATAAAACTGGACACTTGGGGCTGACAAGATTGTTGAGGTTGTGTGAGCAAAAGAACACCACTTTGAGCAATACTGTGTACTACCCATTCTAGTGGTCCCAACTCTCCAAGTTTAACAGAATCTTCCTACAGTTAAAGCATGAATGGGAAACCCAGTGGATGGTACACTGTGTAATTGGGAAAGTTTTCTAAAAGGTACCTCATTTTTCCGTTTGTCGTGCTCGGCTTCGCCATTCCATCTGCATTACTAAAAATCTCCCCACTTGGAGTGTCAGCGCCTTTACCCTCCTGATATGCACAGTTTGCAAATTGTGCAGAGGATGAACAGGAAGAGGGGAAACAAATGAGAGATTAGCTGTAGGTGTTTGGATGGGCACATGTCACTCTAGTTTCCCATCAGGAAGAATAATTAACCAAAGGCTCAGCCTGACACCCCGGAACCAGACTAGGGCCTACAGCCATGCTCCGGTATTGCAGCCAGCTAACAAAGAGGTGAGTTGTAAAATGGAAATCAGGGGCACAGCAATTCACAAACTTGCAGAGTTATAAAGGACAACTATCATCCAGAAATATATTGAGGTAAGGCAGTGAAGAGGATTTGAATGCAAGGCAGAATTGAAGGAAACAGATTTCAAGAGGTAGATAGGAGTTGTCTTTAAAGCACATGAAAAGCGACAGAGCTTCGACAATGTTGCCCTTGGCCGAAAAGGGAGTATGTGTATTTTCCTGAATATATTCGGGAAAAAATGCATATGCCCTTTTTGGCCAAGCAAGCCATCAGGCATTGCAAATCCACACTACATAGAAGTGTCCCTTACCTCCATTCAAAAGGGCCATCCACAAATAGTGTAAAAACCACAAATGCAGGACAGGCCATGGAGAAAAGGGAGCCTGGTTACACTGATGGTCAGGATGTAAATAGCCAACAGCCTCTCTGGAGAACTGTATGTTGTTTTCTAAAACAGAGCTACAGAGCATAGCACACTTCCACTCATGGGCGTGTATTCTGGGAAAACTAAAAATCCACAACACACAGCCAACCCAAAGTTTAGGGCTGCTCTGTTTACAAGAACCTCGACTTCGGTACACTTTAAATATCCCAGGAAAGGGAAAAAAATGGATATAGATGTTGTGGTACTTATATACAATGGAATGTCACTCAGACATAAAATCAATGTCATAAGGCCAATAGCAGCATAATGAGTGGCTTTAGGTATGATGATGCTAAGTGAAATGAGCCACAAAGAAAAAAAAATATTGTAATATATCACTTATAGAGGGAATGTAAACATGGCTACACATGAACTGAATTTCAAATGTGAACAGAGTTACACATTTAGAAAACACACTTATTCCTCCTTAAGGGGAAAGGTGACGTGGGGTGATGTGTAAAAGCAGAGTTTGAAATGAGCACAGATCCCATTCCATATACCAAATATGTAATAGACAAGACCTACTCCTTTCTCAATGAACTGGACACAAAACACCCTATTCACTGAAGAGGAATATATCTGACTGGTAATAACCTTGAAACCTATGTATTTATATGTCTGCATAATGGAATCAAGTGTATGTAGATTGGCATAAACACAGATCAATGGAACAGGACAGAAAGCCCAGAGCTAAACCTACATACCTATGGCTATCTCATCTATGACAAAGGAGCTAAGGATATACAATGGAGAAAAGACAGTCTCTTCAGTAATTGGTGCTGGGAAAACTGGACCCCTGCACATAAAAGAATGAAATTAGAACACTCCATAACACCATACACAAAAATAAACTCTAAATTGATTAGAGATCTAAATATAAGACCAGAAACTATAAAACACTTAGAGGAAACCATAGGCAGAACACTCTATGACATAAATCACAGCAAGATCCTTTTGGACCCACCTCCTAGAGAAATGGAAATAAAAACAGAAATCAACAAATGGGACCTAATGAAACTTAAAAGCTTTTACACAGTACAGGAAAACATAAAGAAGATGCAAAAACAACCCTCAGAATGGGAGAAAATATTTTCAAATGAAGCAATTGACAAAGGATTAATCTCCTAACTTTACAAGCACCTCATGTAGCTCAATATCTCAAAAACAAACAACCCAATCCAAAAACGGGCAGAAGACCTAAATAGACATTTATCCAAAGAAGATATACAGATTACCAAGAAACACATGAAAGGATGTTGAACATTACTAATCATTAGAGAAATCTAAATCAAAACTACCCTGAGGTATCACCTCACAGCAGTCAGAGTGGCAATCATCAAAAAAATCTACAAAACAATAAATGCTGGAGAGGTCTTTATTGGAGAAAAGGGAACACACTTGCACTGTGGGTGGGAATGTAAATTGATATGGGCACTAGGGAGAACAGTACGGAGGTTCCCTTAAATAACTAACAATAGAAGTACCATATGACACAACAATCCAACTACTGGGCATTTGCCTTGTGAAAACCATAATTCAAAAAGAGTTATGTAGAAAAATGTTCATTGCAGCTCTATTTACAATAGTCAGGACATGGAAGCAACCTAAGTGTCCATCGACAGATGAATGTTTAAAGAAGATCTGGCACATATATACAATGGAGTATTACTCAGCCATAAAAAGAAGCAAAACTGAGTTATTTGTTCTGAGGTGGATGGACTTAGAATCTGTCCTACACAGTGAAGTAAGTCAGAAAGGGAAAAAAAAATACTGTATGTTAACAGAGATATACGGAATCTAATGAAGAAAAAAAAAGATTTTGAAGAACCTAGTGGCAGGACAGGATTAAGGACACAGACATAGAGAAAGGACTTGAGGACACCGGAAGGGGGATGGGTAAGCTGGGACGAAGTGAGAGAGTGGCATGGACATAAATACATTACCAAATGTAACACCGATAGGTACTGGGAACAGCCACATAGAACAGGGAGATCAGATCGGTGCTTTGTGACCACATAAAGTGGTGGGATATGGGGTGTGAGAGGGAGATGCAAGAGGGAGGGGATCTGGTGATATTTGTATATGTATAGCTGATTCACTTTGTTATACAGCAGAAACGATCACTCCATTGTAAATCAATTACACTCCAATAAACGTGTAAAAGGAAAAAAAAAAGAAAGCACAGGGATAAACCTACACATCTATGGTCACCTATTCAATGACAAAGGAGGCAAGACTATACAATGGAGATAAGACAGTCTCTTCAATCATTGGTGCTGGGAATTATGGAGAGCTACATGTAAAATAATGAAATTAGAACACTCCCCAACACCATACATAAAAATATATTCAAAATGGATTAGAGACCTTAATGTAAGACCGGATAGTATAAAACTCTGAGAGGAAAACTTACGAAGGATACTCTGACGTAAATCACAGCAAGATCTTTTTTGATCCACCTCCTATAGTAATGAAATAAAAAAGAAAACTAAACAGATGGGACCTAATGGAACGTAAAAGCTTTTGCAAAGCAAAGGAAACTACAAACAAGACGAAAAGACAACCCTCAGAATGGCAGAAAATATTTGCAGACGAATCAATGGACAAATGATTAATCTCCAATATATATAAACAGCTCATGCAGCTCAATATGAATAAAACAAACAACCCAATACAAAAATGGAAGAAGATATAAATAGACATTTCTTCCAAGAAGACATAGAGGTGGCCAGTACGCACATGAAAATCTGCTCAATATCACTAATTATTAGAGAAATGGAAATGGAAACTACAATGAGGTGTCATGTCACACCTGTTAGAATGGGCATCAACAGAGAATCTACAAACAACAAATGCTGGAGAGGGTATGGAGGAAAGGAACCTTCTTCCACTATTGTTGGGAATGTAAATTGATACAGTCTCTATGGAGAAAAGTATGGAGGTTCCTTGAAAAAGTAAAAATAGAATTACCATATAATCCAGCAATCCCACTACTGGGCATATACCCAGAGAAAACCATAAATCAGAAAGACACATTCACCACAATGTTCACTGCAGCACTATTTACAATAGACAGGTAATGAAAGCAACTTAAGTGCCCACAGACAGACGAATGGATAAAGATGTGGTACATATATACAATGGAATATTACTCAGCCATACATAGGAATGAAATTGGGTCATTTGTAGAGACCTTGATGGATCTAGAGACTGTCATACGGAGTGAAGTAAGTCAGAAAGAGAAAAACAAATATTGTATATTAATGCATATATGTGGAACCTAGAAAAATGGTACAGATGAACCGGTTTGCAGGGCAGAGATAGAGACACAGATGTAGAGAACAAACATATGGACACCAAGGGGGAAACGCCATGTGAGGGTGGTGGTGGGATGAATTGGGAGACTGGGATTCACATGTGCACACTTATAGGTATAAAATAGACATCCAATAAGAACCTGCTGTATAAAAGAAATAAATTTAAAAAAATAAAAATAAATAGCATTTAATAAAAGAAAACAGAAAAAAAGTATTTCCCTTCACATAGACGTCTTTATATTAATGCATTTTTTCCATGTTTATATCTGCAAATTAAAAAAAAGAGGAATAAATAAAATCTACCTTGAACCAAAAAGAAAAAAAGAAAAAAATAAAATAAAAACAGAACCCACCAGTTATACAGAGGAAAATCGTATCAGGGCACTTGCTCCAGTGGTAAAAAATTCTTAAGTTGGTCAGAGGTGGGAAATCGTCTCCCATGCAGTCAGCAGTGCTCCCCCCCACAAGGAGCATCCTCATTGCAAAGCTGGGGGACTGTGTCGAGGCGTCTGTGAGTAAATGTGAGCTGAGCCCCAGTCCTGCTGCAGCTGAACTCTTCCCACCCTTTCCAGGTAAAACACCTGAATATGTACAAGCACTTGCAAGCCTAGAGGAAGGGCTGTGGAGCCACACCAGCGACAGCACGCAGGCCGACTTGGTGCCTGCAGGCCAGTCAGGATGGTCCTGGCCCCAGATGCTCTTCTGGAAGCTTTCCATTTCCCTGCCTGAGATACCCCTCCTGCCACGGCCCCCACTGCTTTTTTACTTCCTCACCTCTGCCTGGGGAGAAATTCAAGAGGCAGGTATGGATGACACATCCTCTTCTTTAGCAGGTGGCAGCCTAGCAACTCCTGCAGAAAGTCCAGCAGAGCCCCACTCACACTGGGCCACCCACAAAGCCACGGCCCGTCCCTCCCTCCCACCACCCCAGCCCCGACACTGCTGACGGGGCAGAGAATATGGCGTCAGGCACAGCTACAGGGGCTCTTGCTGACTGGAGAGGTGTTTATATTGACCTCAACCCAGGCACACCTGGGGAGGGCAGGCAGGCAGTGTCAGGCTGCCCAAATCAGCCAATCCTCACCCCTCAGGGGCTCACAGTAGCAGAAAATGAACCTTGCTAAACGGGTCAGGCCCAAGGAACAGGTGTGGGCCCTTGAGAGTCAGGCTAGACAAGGGGCTGCAGCTGCGGCTTGTTTTCTTATCATTTTATCTGGTCCATGAGTGGAAAACAACTTCAAGAAGACCCTATCCTAATGAGAGGAACCCAGGAGTCAGGGAGAGGAGTGATGGTGGGGGGAGACAGAGGCCTGGTGACCTGGCTGTAGTGGAAGTGTCTGGAAGACCAGGCAGAGAGAGACTGCACAGAGTGATAGCCAGGGTCACAGACCTGTCAGAGCTGCTGTTTGTTAGTTCAAGTCCTGCTCTGAGGTGTTCTGTGTCAGTTGTGAGCGACAGGTGAGCTGGGGGTTCTCTTCAAGGTGGGCTATGTGCACAGTTCCTGTGTGTCCAGCCTTGCTTGGGTACCTGCCCAGGGGAGCTCTGTATCCTGGGAAGGGCCTGACTATGAGAGCCCCATGGGCTGCTGGGTAGCTGCACAGGGGAGCTCCATACCCAGGGAGGGACTTGAACACGAGAGCCCCGTGGGCTGTGGGGATGGGTGGTGCAGCCCAGGTGAGCTCCATATCCTGGGATTGGCCTGACCACGAGAGCCCCGTGGGCTGCTGGAGACCTGGTAAAGGATATCAGGACAGTCAGTGAAGCCACCGAGGATATACATCCAGTAGCTCCTATTTCCTACACCCTGCTGATCATTCTACCATCCACCAGGCCATGGCATTCTGTATTAGACTTCAATGATGCCTTCTTCTGTATTCCATTCATCTCAGAGTCACAAGAATTTTTGGCTTGTGAGTGGCAGGACACAACATGCAACAAAACCAATAATGCTGGGCCGTCCTGCCCCAACGGTACAAAAATACCCTCACCATCATTGGGGAAATGACCTCTAAAGACCTAAACGTTCTACCTCTGTAAAAGGGAACCCTCCTTCAATATGCAGATGACATTCTGATCGCCAGGCCTACTAAAGACGCCTCAGAAATACCTAGCCAAGAAAGGATAGAAGGTGTCCAAGAAAAAGGCTCAAATATCCCAGGCTCAGGTGACATGCCTGGGCTTCATTCTCACAGATATTCAGAGAAACGCATCCCAGGATAGGGAAGAAGCCATTTGCAGCCTTACCTCTTCTAAAACTAGAAGACAGCTTAGGGGTTCCTGGGGAGGCCAAGGTTTTCTGCATCTGGATCCCTAACTACAGTCTAATAGCTGGGCCTCTACATGAAACACTGACCCGAAAAGATGATGATCCTTTTGAATAGAATCCAGAAGCAGCCTTTCAAGAATGGAAAGAGCAGTACATTCAGACCCTTGCCCAGGAACTCGCTAATTTAGCTAAACCCTTTGACCTTTACATACCCGGTCAATGGTTAATTGCCCTTGGAGCCTTAGTGCAAAAACTGGGACCACTTGAAATGGAGCAACACAAGAATGCCCTTCAGGTATGATAAACTATGGTCACCAAGGGCTTTGCCCACTGACTCATCAGGCCAGGATACCGAGGTATCTAAAAAGCAAGAAATCTGCAGCCCACAAGGCCAGCTCCCTCCTAAGGGAAAAGGACCCCACGTCGTGATCCTAACCACCCATCATGCCCTGAAGTTGCAGGGGTCGCTCTGTGGACACACTGACCTCGATTGAGGAGGCCCTCGAACTCCAACCTCCAGAGAGACAAATGGGGGCAACGGGCCCCCAAGATGACTCGTGTGACCATCACTTGACCTGGAGTTTCTCTCAGAAAACAACAAGACTGTGTCCTGAAAGAGCAGACTACTGCTTGCAGGACTTACTGCACCCAGAGGGGAGCTAATAAGCTTGGCGGGGGAAACGTATATCACGCTTTCACCATAGAAAACCCTACAGACACCGCGGTGATGGTGGCCAATATGACCGGCAGGACTGCTGGCTACTTCTAAAGGCCGTTGACTCAGTGGACGTCATGGTCCTGGATCACCACTGACCCTGGACTGTCTGGGAGTTGCGCGGGCAGGGTTCTGACACATGGTGCTGTTTGTACATTAATTCAGGGACCTAATTAAAGAAAGCACAGACTACTGGTCAGAGCATCTAGGCTGGCAAAAACCGTCAGCCTAAGGTCGCCAAACAAATGTGGGGTGGGGTGAAACCTGTCACCTCAGCATCTCTGCGCATCTCTTTCCTGGACCCTTAAAGGTCATTAGAATCTATAACACTTCCAATGCTGGTGCTCATGCGTACGAGAAATGAGGCAGGAGGCCTTGGGGCAATCAACTTCACCTGGAGGCTGGTGGGGAGACGTTTTGCCCCTCCCCCCAAGTATCAGGGCTCCCACCACAGCATGAAGCAGTTACAAAAGAGGGGTCTGCACCCTCAACACCCCAAGAATGAGGAACGGAACAAAAAGCAGAGGAGGTGTTCATCTCCGGCAATGTTCATTAAAAATTCCTGGGAGATAAAAAGAGAATCTAGGCAATAAAATAAAGTCTAACCTGCTTTTCCTTTGTGCTTTGTCTAATTTCACGTGCTCCTAGGGTTCCGCATGCAGAGGTCCCACACCCGGCACTTCAGACCCGATTTCCTAGTGCAGAATGGCTGGGTCAACACCTCAGCTAGCGGGGACACATGCAGACTCCACGACATAGAGCCTGAGCTGCAGCCAACACAGCCCTCGAGAGCTCCATCCCCTCCCTCCCACTGACGCTGCTGGGATCCCTACACAGCAGCCTAGCCCACAGCCCGTGGGGTAATGCACGCTCTCACCTCTCCATTCGGTTTTCTAAATAATGTTTCCTTTGCTTCTGAACCAAACTCAGTCTTGATCTCTTGGCTCCAATGACACTGGGCACGGAGACTCCTGTTGGGGTCCACAATGGAGGATCAGTAACAGAAATTGAGAACATTGTAACTTCAATGAACAGATGTGTGAGCCAAACTGTAGTTAACATAGAGCAGTGTATAATGCTCGGGTAAAATAAGATGTTTCTAAGACTTACATTTGATATTTCCATCACTTTACTATAAGCAAGTTCAGTGAAGATGTCTGTCTTATTTGTCAGGTCAACATTAGAGAAATGAAGTGATTTATTTCCATGGATGTACATCGAATACTCTTGGCTGAATCTTCAATCTTGTTTTGAATGCTTTTCCATTGAAAAGGATACCACTCTTTCAGCTCCCCCATTTCTGAGAAGTATAAAATCTTATAATTTATTATTACCAAAGGGGAAAGGTAGGAGAAGGGATAAATTAACAGTTTGGGATTAACACATACACACTGCTATGTATAAAATAGATCATCAACAAGGAACTACTGTATAGCACAGGGAACTACACTGAATATTTTGCAATAACCTATAAGGGGAAATAATCTGAAAAATAATCGATATTTTTATTGACATCATCTATCAATGACAGATAAAATGTAACCTAAGCAAGGCCGATGGTGAGCACTTCTGAACCTGAAGATTTCAATCATCTAAAGTTTGGGCTCTGCCTATTTCCCAAGGCCCTTAATGGACATACGTGTAGCCGTAGCTTAAAAATTCCCCAGTTTGGGGTTCGGGGAGGCACTGATTTGGAAAAATCCCTGGTGTTCTCCTTCCATGCACTGGACCCTTCCTACAGCTAAAACATGCCTGTCACACCTAGAGGATGGTACACCGTTAGATCGGAAAGAGTTTGGAAAAGGCACCTCATCTCCTCATCGCCTGGTGCTCGGGTTCACCCCTCCAGCATATTTCCTAACAATCTCCTCACTTGGGGATATCAGCACCGTCAACATCCTGTTGCACACAGATTGGAATTTGTCCAGAGGATGAAGCAGAAGGATGAGAAAAATTTAGAGACAAGTCTTAGTTGTTTGGACAGGCACATGCCACTCTAATTTCCAATCTGGAAGACAAATTCATCAAAGGCTAGAATTGCCCACGGAAACAGAATAGGTCTAGAGGAAATCCCGCTGTTTTGTGTCCAGTTTCCAAAAACACAAGTTGAAAAATGGAACTCAGGGGCACTAAAATTCATGAAACTGCAGAGTTGAAAATATCTATTCTTGAAAAATGTCTTGAGGTAAGTCACAGAAAAGGACTTGTAAGCAAGGGGGTGTGGCAGGAAACAGATTTGAAGAGGTAGAAAGGACTCCCCATTAAAGCACAAGAAAAGGGGCTGAACATCGCCAATGATGCACTTGGCCCAAAAGGGCGTATGCATTTTTTTCTGAATATATTCAAGTAAAGGCCATACACACTTTTTATCCAACCAAACAGGTGGGCACTGGAAATCAATACTACAAAATGTATCACTTCACATCAGTCAGAAGGGCCATCCACATAAAGTGTAAACACCAGAAATGCAGGACAGGGTGAGGAGAAAAGGGAGCCCTGTGAGGCTGATAGTGGAAATGTAATGTGCCAACGGCCACTCTGGAGAAGTGTATTGTGTTTGCTAAAACATCTGAAAACTGAGCTACAGAGCATAGGGCACTTGCACTCATGGGCGTATACCTTGGGAAAAACAAAAAATGACAGAAAACAGGCACCCCAACGTTTACCACCTCTCTGTTAAAAAGGGCCTCCACTTGGATATAACCTAAATGTCCCTGGAAGGATAAAATGGATAAAAGAGATGGGGTACTTATGTAGAGTGGAATATTACTCATCCAGAAATCAATGAAATAAGGCCAGTTGGAACAACTCTGGAGGAGTTACATACGATCATTCTAAGTGACATATGTCAGAAAGAAAAAGACACATATCATAAGATGTCACTTAAAGGTGGAATCAAACATGGCTACACATGAAATAAACTACAAAACAGAAACATAGTCAAATATGTAGAAAATAGACATAAGGCTGCTAAATGGGAAAGGTGGGGAATGGTGAGGTATTATCCAGGAGGTTGAAATTAGCAAATATACCATTCCAAGTACCAAATTGAATAACTGACAAGGCCTACACGGTACCTCAAAGAACTGCACTCAGCCCACTCAAGTCACTGGACAATAATACATATGACTCGTAAGCATCTGAAAAATAATTTATTGTTGTCTCACAGTACATGAATCAAGTGGATGTACAGCAGCAAAAAACAGAGCTTTGAAAATCAGGTGTAACCAATATAAAAATAAATTTAAAAATATTTATAAAAACGGTGAGACAGACAAAAATTCTTACAACTTTTGTTGAAGGGCTACGATGTAATATGGATTGAACACATGTAGTCCCACAGCAGGATGATATATAAGGCTGGAAGCTATGCAGGCTAAGAGATGTTAGAGAGGCTGGGTGAGGAAATGCAGACCTTTTAAAGTAATACTGCCTGGTACCCATTCCATGGGTCCCAAATCGGCAGGTTCAAGGGAATCTTCTGACAGTGAAAACATGCCTGCGAAACCGAGATGAATGTACACCATGTGCTCAGGAAAGGTGTCTAAAATGCACCTCATTTTTGATCTCCTGGTGCTGGGTTTTGCCATTCCAGCCACATTATTAACAATCTCCCCTCTTGGAGAATCAGCACCTTTAACCTCCTGTTTCACACAGTTTGCAATGTGTGCAGAGGATAAATGAGAAGAGGGGGAACCAATGAGAGATTAGCTGTAGGAGTTTTGACAGGCACATGTCACTCTAATTTCCCATTAGGAAGAAGAATTAACCAAAGGCTCAGCCTGCCTCCTCAGAACCAGAATAGGGCCAGAAGCAATCCAATGGTTTGGCGGCGAGCTCACAATAAAAGCGAGTTGCAAAATGGAGCTCAGGAGCAGACAATTCAAAGACCTGCAAAGATATAAATGATAACCAACGTCCAAAAATATATTCAGGTAAGGCAACGAAGGGGATCTGAATGAGAGGCAGAATTGCAGGAAACATTTTTCAAAAGGTAGATTGTACTCACATTTAAAGCATATGAAAAGCAGCAGAATTTCTAAAATGATGCAGTTCGGCAAAAGGGTGTATGCGTTTTTTTCGTGAATATCTTCAGGAAAAAAAAACACATACAGAGTTTTTGGCCAACCAAGCAAGCGGGAAATGCAAATCCGCACAACAAAGAAGTCTCAATTTCCACTGCTCAGAAAGGCCATCCAAAAAATGTGTACAAATCAAAAATTCTGGAGAGGCCATGGAGAACAGGGAGCCTAGTCACGCTGATGGGTGGGGTATAAATATCCAAGAGCCACTCTGAAGAAGTGTATGCTGTTTCCTAAAATATTTAAATACAAAGCCCCCGAGCAAAGGGGACTTAAACTCAGACATATAACTTGGGAAGACTAAATATCGACAACACACAGGCACCCCAAAGTTTAGGGCTGCTCTGCATACAGGAACCTCAACTTCGGTACACCTAAAATATCCCAGGAAAAAGACAAATGCATAAATAACTTGTGGTAATTTTGTACAACGGAATATCACTCAGACGTGAAATCAATGTCATAAGGCCAGTAGCAGCATAAAGAGTGGATTTAGGTATGATGATTCTAAGTGAAATTAGTCACACAGAAAAAGAATCTTATCATAAGATATCACTTACAGAGGGAATGTCAACATCACAACACATGTACTAAATTAAGAAAGAGAGCAGAGTCTCACATTTAGAAAACACTCTTATGCCTGTTTAATGGGAAAGGAGAGGTGGGGTGATGCATAAAACCAGAGTTTGATATTAGCGCAGGTACCATTCCATAAACCAAATAGAGAACAGACGAGACCTACCCCTTCCTCAGTGAACGGGACTCATACCCCCTATTCCCCACAGAGGAATATATCTGACTAGTGAGAATCTTAAAACCTATGTATTGATTTGTCTCCATAAGGGAATCAAGTGTGTCTAGACTGGCATAAACACGTCAGTGAAAATCAGCTCAACCCCATTATAAAAATGAATTTCAAAAACAAACAAAAAAACAGCGAAATTCTTACACAATTCCTTCAGGGGTTCTGATGAAACCGGGAATGACCCTATCTGCAAAGACAGCTAGATGAGACATAAGGCTGGACACTTGGGACTGAGAGGACTGGTGAGATTGGGAGAGAAAATGCAGACCCTTTAAAGTAGTAATGCATGCCACGATTCCATGGATACCAAATCTCCAGGTAGTAGGGAATCTCACTACAGTTATAACATGTATGGGAAACCTAGAGAATGGACACCCTGTGATGGTGAAAGGTTTCTAAAAGTCTCCTAATTTTTCCTCTCCTTGTGCTCCAGTTGGCATTCCAACTGCTTTACTATCAATCTCCCAACTTAGGAGAGCCAGCCCCTATAACCTCCTGGTTCGCACAGTTCGCTAATTGTGCAGAGGATGAAAGGGAAGAGGGAGAACCAATCAGAGAGTAGATGTAGGCATTTGGACGGGCACATGTCACTGTAAATTCCCGTCACGAAGAAGAATTAACCAAAGCCTCAGACACCTGCAGGGAAGAGTATAGCACCCCTGGAACAAGTATAGGTCCTGAAGCAAAATTGTGGATTTGCGGTCAGCTCCCAAAAATGGGATTTGAAAATTGGAGCTCACGGGCACAGCAATTCACAAACCTACAGTTATAAAGGACTACTGTCTTCCAAAAATCTGTTGAGGGAAGGCAACGAAGCTGACTTGAAAATGAGGCAGAATTGCACAAAACATATTTCAAGAGGTAAATAGGAATCGCCTTTAAAGCACAGGAAAAGCATCACAACTTCGACAATGATGCACTTGACCAAAAAGGGCGTATGCGTTTTCTCCTGAATATATTCAGGAGAAAACGCATACGGCCTTTTTGGACAATCAAGGAAGCACGCAATGCAAATCCACACTACAAAGAATTGTCACTTCCCACGGGTCAAAAGGGACATCCGAAAATCTGTAAAAACCAGAAAGGCAAGAGGGAGATGCCAAGGGCATGAAGCAATATGATCCAAAGTGTCATGAAGGATTGTGATGACAAGCGCATGGAGCATTGTGATGACAAGATTATGTAGCATACTGCTGACAAAGGCATGGAGCATTGTGAGGACAAGGTTCATGGAGCACTGTGATGACAAGCGTCACGGAACATTGTGATTACAGGGGTCATGAAGCATTGGGATGACATGGGCAGGGAGCATTTTCATGACAAGAGTCCTGGATCATTGTGTTGTCAGGGTTCATGGATCGTTGTGATGACAGGAGTCATGGAGCATTCTGATGACAGGGGTCATGGAGCATTGTGATGAGAAGGTCAAGGAGCATTGGGCTGAAAACGTTCATCGAGTATTGTGATGACAGGGGCCATGGAGGCTTGTGATGACAAGGTACTGGAGCATTGTGATGAGAAGACCATGGAGACTTGTGATGACAAGTCTCATGGAATATTCTGATGAAAAGGGGCATGGAGCATTGTGATTACAGGGGTCTTGGGGCATTGTGATGACAAGGGATTGGAGCATTGGGATGAGATGGCCATGGAACGTTCTGATGACATGCATCATGGAGCTTTGTGATGACAAGGGCATGGAGCATTGTGATGAAAAAGGCATGGAGCCTTGTCATGACATGGTTCAAGGAGCATACTGAGGACAAGTGTCAGGGAGCATTGTGATGACAAGTGAATTGAGAATTGTGATGAAAAAGGTCATGGAGCATTGTGATGAGAAGACCATGGATAATTGTGATAACGAGCGTCATGGGACATTGTGATGATAAGTGTTATGGAACATTTTGATCACAAGGATTTGGAGCATTGTGATGACAGAGATCATGGAGAATTTTGATTTCATTGTGATGACAATAGCATGAAGCATTTTGATGATGGGCATGGTGCATTGTGATGACCGGGTTCATGGATCATTGAGATGAAAAGGGGCATGGAGCATTGTGATTACAGGGGTCTTGGAGCCTTGTGATTAGAAGGGTCATGGAGCCTTGTGATGACAAGGCCATGGAACATCGTGATGGCAGGGGTCATGGAGCATTGTTATGACAGGGTTAATGGAGAATTGTGATGGCAAGTGCATGGAATATTGTGATGAGAAGGCCATGGAGCATTCTGATGACATGCGTCATGGAGCTTTGTGATGACAAGTTCATGGAGCAATGTGATGAGAGCATTCATGGAGCACTGTGATGACAATGACATTGAGCATTTTGATGAAAAGTTCATGGAGCATTGTGGTGACAAATTTCACAGAGCCTTGTGATGATGAGGGCATTGACTTTTGTGGTGACACAGGTCATGGTGTCTTGTGATGACGGGACACACGGAGCATTGTGATGACTGGGGTCATGTAGCATTGTGATGACAGGAGCATGGAGAATTGGTCTGACAAGTTTCATGGATAATTGTGTTGAAAGAGGGCATGGCACATTGTGATGACAAGGGCATGGAGCATTGTGATGACATGGTCATGGATTATTGTGAAGACAGGTGTCAGGGAGCATTGTGATGGCATATTTCATGTTCCATTGTGATGACAATGGCATGGAGCATTGTGATGCCGAGTGTTATGGAGGATTGTGATGACAAAGGTAATGGAGCATTGTGATGACAAGGGCTTGGAGCATTGTGATGACAAGGGCCATGGAGCATTGTGATGACAAGGGCTTGGAGCATTGTGATGACAACGGCCTTTGAGAATTTTGATGAAAAGGTCGTGAAGCATTGTGATGACAAAGGCATGGAGCTTGCTATGACAGGGGTCATGGGACACTGCAATGACAAGTGCATGGAGAATTGTGATGACAAGAGCATGTAACATGGGGATGAGAACTGTCATGGAGCATTGTGATGACAAGGACCTGGAGAATTGTGATGACAAGGGACATGGAGCATTGTGATGACCAGGGCATCGAGCATTCTTATGGCAAGACCGTGGAGCACTGTGATGAGAAGACCATGGATAATTGTGGTGACGAGCATCATGGAGCACTGTAATGACAAGGGGCATGGAGCATTGTGATGATAGGTCTCATGGAGCATTGTGATGACAGGGGTCATGGATCATTGTGATGACAAGGGTCATGGAGTATTCTGATGACAAGCTTGTGCAGTATTGTGATGACAAAGCATTTAACACTGTGATGGGAAGTGTCATGGAACATAGTGATGCCAAGAACGTGGAGAATTGTGATGAAAGGGAACATAGAGCATTGTGATGACCAGGGCATGGAGCATTGTGATGGCAAGACCGTGGAGCACTGTGATGAGAAGACCATGGATTATTGTGATGACGAGCGTCATGGAGCGCTATAATGACAAGCGTCATGGAGCATTGTCTTTACAGGGGTCTTGGAGCATTGTGGTGACAAGGGCATGGAGCATTGTGAAGAAAAGCCCATGAAGCATTCTGATGAATGCGTCATGGAGCACTGTGATGACAAGTGCATGGAACATTGTGATTACAGGTGTCTTTGAGCATTGTGATGAAAAGTGCATGGATCATTGTGATGAAAAAGGCATGGAGCCCTGTAATGACAGTGTTCAAGGAGCATACTGACGACAAGTGTCAGGGAGCATTGTGATGACAATGGTTATGGAGCAGAGTGATGAGAAGACCATGGATAATTGTGATTATGAGCATCATGGGGTGTTGTGATGAGAAGTGTTATGGAACATTGTGATCCCAACGGTTTGGAGCATTGTGATGACAGAGGTCATGGAGCATTTTGATTTCATTGTGAGGAAAATAGCCTGAAGCATTATGATAATGGGCATGGTGCATTGTGATGATAGGATTCATGGAGCTTTGAGATGAAAAGGGGCATGGAGCATTGTGATAAAAAGTGTCATGGAGCATTGTGATGAGAAGTCCATGGAACATTCTAATGACATGCGTCATGGAGCTTTGTGATGACAAGGGAATGGAGCATTGTGATTACAGGGGTCTTGGAACATTGTGATGACAAGTGTCATGGAGCCTTGTGAATGACAAGGCCGTGGAACTTTGTGATGGCAGGTGTCATGGAACATTGTTATGACAGGTGTAATGGAACATTGTGATGAGAAGGACAGGAAGCATTGGTGTGAAATGTTTCATGGATTATTGTGATGAGAGTGGACATGGAGCATTGTGATGACAAGAGCACGGAACACTGTGATACAATGGTCATAGAGGATTTTAATGACAAGGGCATGGAGCATAGTAATGAGAAGGGCATCGAGCATTGTGATGACATGTGTCATGGAGCTTTGTGATGACAAGGGCATGGAGAAATGTGATGAGAAGGTTCATGGAGCATTGTGATGACAATGACATGGAGCATTGTGATGTCAAGGGTCAAGGAGATTTGTGATGACAAAAGTCATGGAGCATTTTGATGACATGTGCATGGTTCATTGTGATGAGAAGGCCAGGGAGCATTTTGATGACAGTGTCATGCAGCAATTTGATGTAAATTGTAATGGAATATTTTGATGACAGGGGTTATAGAACATTGTGATGTCAGGGGTCATGGATCTTTGGGATAAAAAGTGTCATGGAGCATTTTGATGACAGGGGTTGTGGAATATTGTGATGTCAGGTGTCATGGAACATTGTGATGATAAGGGGATGTAGCATTGTGATGACAGGGGTCATGGAACATTGTGATTACCGGGTCTTGGAGCACTGTGATGAGAAGGGTCATGTAGCCTTGTGATGACAAGGCCATGGAACATCGTGATGGCAGGGGTCATGGAGCATTGTTATGACAGGGGTAATGGAACATTGTGATGGCAATGGCATGGAGGATTGTGATGAGAAGGCCATGGAGCATTCTGATGACATGTGTCATGGAGCTTTGTGATGACAACGGCATGGAGCAATGTGATGAATGTGATCATGGAGCATTGTGATGAAAATGACATGGAGCATTGTGATGCCAAGGGTCATGGATCTTTGTGATGACAAAGGTCATGGAGGATTTTGATGACAAGGGCGTTGTGCATTGTGATGAGAAGGGCTGTGAGCATTGTGATGACTGGGTTATGGAGCAATTGGATGAAATGTGTCATGGAACATTTTGATGACAGGGGTTATTGAACATTGTGATGCCAGGGGTCATGGATCATTTTGATGAAAAGGTTTTGGGAGCATTTTGATGACAGGGGTTATGGAACATTGTGATGTCAGGGGTCATCGAACATTGTGATGATATGTGCATGTACAATTGTGATCACAGGAGTCATGGATCATTGTGATGACAGGCGTGAGGGAGTATTGTGACAAATAGTGATGTAACATTGTGATATCAGTGGTGAGAGAGCATTTTGATGAGAAGTGCATGGAGCATTGTGATGACAAGTTTTATGGAGCACTGTGATGACAAGATTGTGGAGCACTGTGATGACAAGCGCATGGTGCATTTTGATGACATGTGGCATGGAACATTGTGCTGACAAGCGCAGGGAGCATTGTGATGACAAGTGTCATGGAGCATTGTGCTGAGAAAGGCAGAGAGGATTGTGATGACAAGGGCCAAAGAGAATTGTGATGAAAAGTTCATGGAGCATTGTGGTTAAAATGGTCACAGAGACTGTTGATGACGAGGGCATGGACCATTGACATGACAAAGGTCATGAAGCATTGTGATGAATGAAGTCACGGAGCATAGTAATGACAGGGGTCATGGAACAATGTGATAACAAGGGCATGGAGCATTGTGATGACAGGTGTCTAGGAGCACTGTGATGACAAGCATCACGGAACATTGGGAATACAGGGGTCATTGAGCATTGGGATGACAAGGGCATGGATCATTGTGATGACAAGGTTCATGGAGCATTGGGCTGAATATGTTCATGGAGTATTGTGATGACAGGGGTCATGGAGCATTTTGATGAGAAGGTCATAGAGCATTGGGCTGAAAATGTTCATGGAGTATCGTGATGACAGGGATCATGGAGCATTATGATGACAAGTTCCTGGAGCACTTTTATGAGAATACAATGGAGACTTGTGATGACAAGTCTCATGGAGCATTCTGAGGAAAAGGGACATGGAGCATTGTGATTACAGGGGTCTAGGAGCATTGTGATGACAAGGGCATGGAGCATTGTGAGGAGAAGGCCATGGAGCATTCTGATGACATGCGTCATTGAGTTTTGTGATGACAATTGCATGGAGCATTGTGATTACAGGGGTCTTGGAGCATTGTGATTAAAAGGGCATGGATCATTGTGATGAAAAAGGCATGGAGACGTGTCATGACAGGGTTAATGGAGCAGACTGATGACAAGTGTCACGGAGCATTGTGATGACAAGTGTACTGAGCATTGTGATGACAAAAGTCATGGAGCATTGTGATGAGAAGACCATGGATAATTGTGATGATGAGAGTCATAGGGTGTTGTGATGATAAGTGTTATGGAACATTGTGATCACAAGGGATTGGAGCATTGTGATGACAGAGGTCATGGATCATATTGATTTCATTGTGATGAAAATAGCCTGAAGCATTATGATGATGGGCATGGTCCTTTGTGATGACAGGGTTCATGGAGCCTTGAGATGAAAAGTCTCATGGAGCATTTTGATTACAAGGGTCTTGGAGCATTTTGATGACAAGGGCATGGAACATTGTGGTGACAGGGCCATGAAACATTTTGATGACATGCGTCATGTAGCTTTTTGATGAAAAGGGCATGGAGCATTTTGATTAGAGGGGTCGTGGAGCATTGTGATGACAAGTGTCATGGAGCCTTGTGAGGACAAGGCCGGGGAACATTGTGATGGCAGGTGTCATGGAGCATTGTTATGACAGAGGTAAAGGAGCATTGTGATGAGAAGGGCATGGAGCATTGGTCTGAAATGTTTCATGGATTATTGTGATGAGAGTGGGCATAGAGCATTGTGATGATAAGGGCATGGAACACTGTGATACATGGGTCATGGAGGATTGTAATGACAAGGTCATGGGGCATTGTGATGAGAAGGGCATCGAGCATTTTGATGAGAAGTGTCATGGAGCTTTGTGATGACAAGGGCATTGAACAATGTTATGAGAGGGTTCATGGAGCATTTTGATGACAATGACATGGAGCATTGTGATGCCAAGTGTCATGGCGCTTTGTGATGACAAAGGTCATGGAGCATTTTGATGATAAGTGCATGGTGCAATGTGATGAGAAGGGCAGGGAGTATTTTGATGACAGGGTCATGCAGCAATATGATGAAAAGTGTATTGGAACATTTTGATGACAGGGGTTATAGAATATTGTGATGTCAGGGGTCATGGCACATTTTGATGATAAAGGGATGTAGCATTGTGATGACAGGGGTTATGGGACATTGTGATTACAGGGGTGAGGGAGTATTGTGACGACTAGAGATGGACCACTGTGATATCTCTGGTGAGAGAGCATTTTGATGAGGATTATATGGAGCATTGTGATTACAAGGTTTATGGACCATTGCAATGACAAGTTTCTGGACCGTTGTGATGAAAAGTGAAAGGCACATTGTGGTGATAAGGGTCATGGAATATTTTTCAGACAAAGGCATGGAGCATTGTGATGACAATGGTCACGGAGCATTGTGATGAAAAGGGAATGGGGCATTGTGATGAAAAAGGCATGGAGCCTTTTCGTGACAGGTTCAAGGAGCATTCTGATGACAAGTGTCAGGGAGCATTGTGATGACATGTGTACAGAGCATTGTGATGACAAATGTCATGGAGCATTGTGATGAAAAGGGCATGGAATTTTGTGATGACAAGCATCATGGAGCATTGTGATGACAAGTGTTATGGAACATTGGGATCACAAGTGTTTGGAGCATTGTGATGACAGTGGTCATGGATCATTTTGATTTCAAGGAGCATGGAGCATTATGATGACAAGGGCATGAAGCAATGTGATCCCAAGGTTCATGGAGGATTTTGATGACAATGGAAATGGAGTATTGTGATGACAAGCGCATAGAGCATTGTAATGACAAGGTCATGTAGCATTTTGCTGACAAAGTCATGGAGCCTTTTGATGACAGGTGTCATGGAATACTGTGATGACAAGCGTCACGGAGCATTGTGAATACAGGGGTCATGGAGCATTGGGATGACAAGGGCATGGATCATTGTGATGACAAGTGTCATGGAGAATTGGGCTGAATATGATCATGGAGTATTGTGATGACAGGTGTCATGGAGCATTGTGATGACAGAGGTAATGAAGAATTTTGATTTCATTGTGCTGAAAATATCAAGAAGCATTATGGTGATGGGCATGATGCATTGTGATGACAGGGTTCATGGAGCATGGAGATGAAAAGGGGCATGGAGCATTGTGATTACAGAGGTCTTGGAGCACTGTGATGACAAGGGCATGGAGCATTTTGATGAGAAGGCCATGGAACATTCTGATGACATGTGTCATGGAGCTTTGTGATGACAAGGGAATAGAGCATTGTGATTAGAGTGGTCTTGGAGCATTGTGATGACAAGTGTCATGGAGCCTTGTGATGACAAGGCCATGGAACATCGTGATGGAAGGGGTCATGGAGCATTGTTATGACAGGGGTAATGGAGCATTGTGATGAGAATGGCATGGAGCATTGTGATTACAAGGTTTTTGGAGCAATACCATGACAAATTTGTGGACCGTTGTGATGAAAAGCCGGTAGCACATTGTGATGACAAGTTTCATGGAGCATTTTTCTGACAAAGGCATGGAGCATTTTGATGACAAGGGTCATTGAGCATTGTGGTTATAAAGGTCACAGAGCCTTGAGCTGACGCGGGCAAGGACCATTGTGATGACAAATGTTATGAAGCATTTTGATGACTGGAGTCACGGAGCATTGTGATGACAGGGGTCATGGAGCATTGTGATGACAAGGGCATGGAGCATTGTGGTGACAGCGGCATGGAGCATTGTTCTGACAAGTTTCATAGATTATTGTGATGACAGTGGACATGGTGCATTGTGATGACATGGGCATGGATTATTGTGATGAGAAATTCATGGAGTATTGTGAAGACAGGTGTCAGGGAGCATTGTGATGACATATGTCATGGTCCATTGCAATGACAATGGCAGGGAGCATTGTGATGCCAATTGTAATGGAGGATTTTGATGACAAATATAATGGAGCATTGTGATGACTAGGGCTTGGAGCTTTATGATGACAAGTGCCGTTGAGAATTTTCAAAACAAGGTCGTGAAGCATTGTTATGACAATGTCCTAGAGCACTGTGATGAGAAATCCATAGATAGTTGTTATGACAAATCTCATGGAGCATAGTGATGAAAAGGGGCATGGAGCATTTTGATTACAGGGGACTTGGAACATTGTGATGACATGGGCATGGAGCATTGTGAGGAGAAGGCCAAGGAGCATTCTGAAGACATGATTCATTGAGCTCTGTGATGACAAGGGCATGGAGCATTGTGTTTAAAGGGGTCTTGGTGCATTGTGATGAAAAGGGGATGGATCATTTTGATGAAAAAGCCATGGAGCCCTGTCATGACAGGGTTCAATGAGCATACAGACAACAAGTGTCAAGGAGCATTTTGATGACAAGTGTATTGAGCATTGTGATGACAAAGGTCATGGAGCATTGTCATGAGAAGACCATGGATAACTGTGATGACGAGCGTCATGGGGCACTGTGAGGACAAGTGTTATGGAACATTGTGATCACAAGGGTTTGGAGCATTGTTATGACTGATGTCTTGGAGCATTTTGATTTCATTGTGATGACAGTAGCATGAAGCATTATGATGATGGGCATGGTGCATTGTGATGACAGGTGTCTTGGAGCATTGTGATGAGAAGTGTCATGGAGCCTTGTGTTGACAAGTCCACGGAACATCGTGATGGCAGTGGTCATGGAGCATTGTTATCACAGGGGGAATGGAGCACTGTGATGCGAAGGGCATGGAATATTCGTCTGAAATATTTTATGGATTATTGTGATGAGACTGGGCATGGAGCATTGTGATGACAAGGCCATGGAGGATTCTGATGACATGTGTCATGGAGCTTTGTGATGACAATGGCATGGAGCAATGTGATGAGAGTGTTCATGGAGCATTGTGATGACAATGACATGGAGCATTGTGATGCCAAGTGTAATGGATCTTTGTGATGACAAAGGTCATGGAGCATTTTGATGACAAGGGCATTGTGCATTGTGATGAGAAGGGCAGGGAGCATTGTGATGACAGGGTCATGGAGCAATTTGATGAAAAGTTTCATGGAACATTATGATGACAGTGTTTATGGAACATTGTGATGACAGGGGTCATGGAGCATTATGATGAAAAGGGTCATGGAGCATTTTGATGACAGGGGTTATGGAGCATTGTGATGTCAGGGGTCATCGAACATTTTGATGATAAGTGCATGTAGCATTGTGATGACAGGAGTCATGGAATATTGTGATAACAAGGGTGAGGGTGTATTGTGACGAATAGTGATGTAACATTGGGATATCTGTGGTGAGAGAGCATTTTGATGAGAAGTGCATGGAGCATTGTGATGACAAGGTTTATGGACCATTGTGATGATAAGATTGTGGAGCACTGTGATGACAAGCGCATGGTGCATTGTGATGACATGTGTCATGGAGCATCATGCTGAGAGGCGCATGGAGCATTGTGATGACAAGGGTCATGGAGCATTGTGCTGAGAAAGGCATAGAGCATTGTGATGACAAGGATCAAAGAGCTTTGTGATGACAAGTCTCATGGAGCATACTGATGAAAAGGGGCATGGAGCATTGTGATTACAGGGGTCTTGGAGCACTGTAATGAAAAGTGCATGGAGTATTTTGATGAGAAGACCATGGAACATTCTGATGACATGTGTCATGGAGCTTTGTGATGACAAGGGCATGGAGCATTGTGATTACAGGGGTCTTGGGGCACTGTGATGGCAAGTGTCACGGAGCCTTGTGATGACAAGGCTGTTGAACACTGTGATGACAGGGGTCATTGAGCATTGTTATGACAGTGGTAATGGAACATTGTGATGAGAAGGGCATGGAATATTGGTCTGAAATATTTTATGGATTATTGTGATGAGACTGGGCATGGAGCATTGTGATGACAAGGGCACGGAACACTGTGATACATGGGTCATGCAGGATTTTAATGACTAGGGCATGGAGCATCGTGATGAGAAGGGCATCGAGCATTGTGATGACAAGTGTCATGGAGCTTTGTGATGAGAAGGGCATGGAGCAATGTGATGAGAGTGTTCATGGAGCATTGTGATGCCAAGGGTCATGGAGCTTTGTGATGACAAAACAAGGAGCATTTTGATGACAAGGGAATGGTGCATTGTGATGAGTAGTGCAGGGAGCATTTTGATGACCGGATCATGCAGCAATTTGATGAAAAGTGAAATGGAACATTTTAATGGCAGGGGTTATAGAACATTGTTATGTCAGGGTTCTTGGAACTTTGGGATGAAACGGGTCATGGAGCATTTTGATGACAGAGGTTATGGAAGATTGTGATATCAGGGGTCATTGGAACATTGTGAAGATAAGCGGATGTAGCATTGTGATGACAGGGTCATGGAACATTGTGATTACAGGGGTGAGGGAGTATTGTGATGACTAGTGATGGAACATTGTGATATCTCTGGTGAGAGAGCATTTTGATGAGATGTGCATGGACCATTGTGATTACGAAGTTTATGGAGCATTGCAATGATAAGATTGTGGACCGTTGTGATGAAATGTGCGTGGCACATTGTGATGACAATGGTCATGGAGCATTGTTCTCACAAAGAAATGGAGCATTGTGATGACAATGGTCACAGTGAATGGTGATGAATAGTTCATGGAGCATTGTGGTTACAAATGTCACAGAGCCTTGTGATGACGCGGGCATGGACCATTGTGATGACAAACGTTATAAAGCATTGTGATGACTGGAGTCACGGAGCACTGTGATGACAGGGGTCATGGAGCATTGTGATGAAAAGGGCATGGAGTATTGTGATGACAGGGAATGGAGCATTGGTCTGACAAATTTCATAGGTTATTGTGATGACAGTGGGCATGGTGCATTGTGATGACAAGGGCATGGAGCATTGTGATGAGAATGTCATGGAGTATTGTGAAGACAGATGTCAGGGAGCATTGTGATGACATATGTCATGGTACAATGCGAAGACAATGGCATGGAGCATTGTGATGCCATATGTAATGGAGGATTGTGATGATAAATATAAAGGAGCATTGTGATTATTAGGGATAGGAGCATTATGATGACAAGGGCTATTGAGAATTTTCATGACAAAGTCGTGATGCATTGTGCTGACAAGTTCCTGGAGCATTGTGATGACAAAACTATGGAGCCTTGTGATGACAAGTCTCATGAGAATACTGATGAAAAGGGGCATGGAGCATTGTGGTTACAGGGGTCATGGAACATTGTGATGAAAATGGCATGGAACATTGTGAGGAGAAGACCAAGGAGCATTCTGATGGCATGCGTCATTGAGCTTTATGATGACAAGAGCATGGAGCATTGTGATTACATGGGTCTTGGAGCATTGTGATGAAAAGGGCATGGATCATTGTGATGAAAAAGGCATGGAGCCTTGTCATGACAGGGTTCAAGGAGCATACAGACAACATGTGTCAGGGAGCATTTTGATGACAAGTGTATTGAGCACTGTGATGACAAAGGTCATGGAGCATTGTGATAAGAAGACCATGGATAATAGTGATGACGAGCGTCATGGGTCATTGTGATGACAAGTGATATGGAATATTGTGATCACAAGGGTTTGGAGCATTGTTATGACAGAGGTCATGGAGCATTTTGATTGCATTGTGATGACAATAGCATGAAGCATTATGATGATGGGCATGGTGCATTGTGATGACAGGGTTCATGGAACATTGAGATGAAAAGGGGCATGGAGCAATGTGATTACAGGGTGCTTGGAGTGTTATGATGAGAAGGGTCATGGAGCCTTGTGATGACAAGGCCACGGAACATCGTGATGGCAGGTGTCAAGGAGCATTTTTATGACAGGTGTAATGGAGCATTGTTATGGCAAGCACATAGAGCATTGTGATGAGAAGGCCATGGATCATTCTGATGACATGTGACATGGAGCTCTGTGAAGACAAGGGCATGGTGCAATGTGATGAAAGCGTTCATGGATCACTGTGATGACAATGACATGGAGCACTGTGATGCCATGGGTCATGGACCTTTGTGATGACAATGTTTATGGAGCATTGTGATGACAAAATTGTAGAGCACTCTGATGACAAGCACATGGTGCATTGTGATGACCTGTGTCATGGAGCATTGTGCTGACAAGCGCATGGAGCATTGTGATGACAACGGTCATGGAGCATTGTGCTGAGAGAGGCATAGAGCATTGTGATGACAAGTGTCAAAGAGCATTGTGATGAAAAGTTCATGGAGCATTGTGGTTAAAATGGTCACAGAGACTGTTGATGATGATGGCATGGACAATTGTGATGACAAAGGTCATGAAGCATTGTGATGACAGGGGTCAGGGAGCATTGTGATAAAAACGGCATGGAGCATTGAGATGAGAAGGGCATCGAACATTAGTCTAATAAGTTTCATGGATTGTTGCGATGAGAGTTGGAATGGCGCATTGTGATGACAAGGGCATGGAGCATTGTGATGACAGGCATCATGGAGCGTTGTGATGACAAGTGATATGGAACATTGTAATCACAAGGGTTTGGAGCATTGTGATGACAGAGGTCATGGATCATTTTGATTTCAAGGAGCATGGAGCATTGTGATGACAAGTGCATGAAGCAATGTGATCCCAAAATTCATGGAGGATTGTGTTGACAATGGAAATGGAGTTTTGTGATGACAAGCGCATAGAGCATTGTAATGACAAAGTCATGTAGCATTTTGCTGACAAAGGCATGGAGCATTGTGATGACAGGTGTCATGGAGCATTGTGATGAAAAGGGCACGGATCATTGTGATGAAAAAGGCATGGAGCCTTGTCATGGCAGGGTTCAAGGAGCATACTGACGACAAGTGTCAGGGAGCATTGTGATGACAAGTGTATTGAGCCTTGTGAGGACAAAGGTCATGGAGCATTCTGATGAGAATACCATGGATAATTGTGATGATGAGCGTCATGGGGATTTGTGATGATAAGTGTTATGGAACATTGTGATCACAAGGGTTTGGAGCATTATGATGACAGAGGTCATGGATAATTTTGATTTCATTGTGATGACAATAGCCTGAAGCATTATGATGATGGGCATGGTGCATTGTGATGACAGGGTTCATGGAGCATTGAGATGCAAAGGGGCATGGAGCATTTTGATTACACGGGTCTTGGAGCATTGTGATGACAAGGGCATGGAGCATTGTGATGAGAAGGCCATGGAACATTCTGATGACATGTGTCATGGAGCTTTGTGACGAAAAGGTCAGGGAGCATTGTGATTACAGGGTTCTTGGAGCATTGTGATGACAAGGGTCATGGAGCCTTGTGATGACAAGGCCGTGGAACATTGTGTTGGCAGGGGTAATCAGCATTGTTATGACAGAGGTAATGGGGCATTCTGATGAGAAGGGCATTGAGCATTGGCCTGAAATGTTTCATGGATTATGGTGATGAGTGTGGGCATGGAGCATTGTGATGACAAGGGCACGGAACACTGTGATACATGGGTCATGGAGCATTGTGATGACAAGGGCAGGGAGCATTTTGATGAGAAGGGCATCGAGCATTGTGATGACAAGTGTCATGTAGCTTTGTGATGACAAGGGCATGGAGCAATGGGATGAGAGGTTTCATGGAGCATTTTGATGACAATGATATGGAGCATTGTGATGCCAAGGGTCATGGAGCTTTGTGATGACAACGGTCATGGAGCATTTTGATGACAAGCGTGTGGTGCATTGTGATGAGAAGGAGAGGGAGCATTTTGATGACAGGGTCATGCAGCAATTTGATGAAAAGTGTAATGTAACATTTTGATGACAGGGGTTACAGAACATTGTGATGCCATGGGTCAAGGAGCTTTGGGCTGAAATGTGTCATGGAGCATTTTGATGACAGTGGTTATGGAATATTGTGATGTCAGGGGTCATGGAACATTTTGATTACAGGGTTGAGTGAGGATTGTGATGACTAGTGATGGAACATTGTGATATCTCAGGTGAGAGAGCATTTGGATGAGAAGTGCATGGAGCATTGCGAATACACGATTTATGGAGCATAGCGATGACAAGGTTCTGGATCATTGTGATGAAAAACGCGTGGCACATTGTGATGACAAGGGTCATGGAGCATTGTTCTGACAAAGGCATGGAGCATTGTGATGACAAGGGTCACGGAGCATTGTGATGAAAATTTCATGGAGCATTGTGGTTACAAAGGTCACAGAGCCTTGTGATGATGCGGGCATGGACCTTTGTGATGACAAACGTTATGAAGCATTGTGATGACTGGAGTCACGTAGCATTGAGATGACAGGGGTCATGGAGCATTGTGATGACAGGGACATGGAGCGTTGTGGTTACACTTTTCAGAGATTATTGTGATGACAGTGGACATGGTGCATTGTGATGACCAGGGCATGGAGCATTGTGATGAGAAGGTCATGGAGTATTTTGAAGAGAGTTGTCAGAGAGCATTGTGATGACAAATGTCATGGTCCATTGCGATGACAATGACAGGGAGCATTGTGATGCCAAATGTAATGGAGGATTGTGATGACAAATATAATGGAACATTGTGATGACTAGGACTTGGAGCATTATGATAACAAGGGCCATTGAGAATTTTCATGACAAGGTAGTGAAGCATTGTCATGACAAAGTCCTGGAGCATTGTGATGAGAAAACCATGGAGCCTTGTGATGACAAGTCTCATGGAGCATACTGATGAAAGGGGCAAGGAGAATTCTGATTACAGAGTTCTTGGAACATTGTGATAACAAGGGCATCGAGCATTGTGATGACAAGGGCATGGAACATTGGTCTAATAAGTTTCATGGATTATTGCAATGACAGTTGGAATGGTGCATTGTGATTACATGGGTCTTGGAGCATTGTGATGACCAGGTCATGCAGTATTGTGAAGAGAGGTGTCAGGGAGCATTGTGATGACATATGGAATGGCATATTGTGATGACAATGGCATGGAGCATTGTGATGACAAGTGTCATGGCGGATTATGATGACAAAGGAAATGGAGCATTGTGATGACAATGGCTTGGAGCATTGTGATGACAAGGGTCAGGGAGCATTGTGTTGACAAGTGCATGGAGAATTGTGATGACAAGGGTCATGGAGCATTCTGATGATAAGCTTGTGGAGTATTTTGATGACAATGGCATGGAGCATTGTGATGAAAACGGCATGGGGCATTGTGATGAAAAAGGCATGGAGCGTATTTGTGACAGGGTTCAAGGAGCATTCTGACGACAAGTGTCAGGAAGCATTGTGATGACAATTGTATTGAGAATTGTGATGACAAATGTCATGGAGCATTTTGATGAAAAGGGCATGGAGTATTGTGATGACAGGCATCATGGAGCGTTGTGATGACAAGTGTTATGGAACATTGTGATCACAAGGGTTTGGAGCATTGTGATGACAGAGGTCATGGATCATTTTGATTTCAAGGAGCATGGAACATTGTGATGACAAGGGCATGAAGCAATGTGATCCCAAGGTTCATGGAGGATTGTGATGACAATGGAAATGGAGTATTGTGATGAGAAGCGCATAGAGCATTGTAATGAAAATGTCATGGAGCATTTTGCTGACAAAGGCATGGAGCATTGTGATGACATGTGTCATGGAGCTCTGTGATGACAAGCGTCATGGAGCATTGTGAATACAGGGGTCATGGAGCATTGGGATGACAAGGGCATGGATCATTGTGATGACAAGTGTCATGGAGCACTGGTCTGAAAATGTTCATGTAGTGTTGTGATGACAGGGGTCATGGAGCATAGTGATGTGTAGGGAATGGAGCATTGTGATGACAAGAGTCCCGGATCATTGTGTTGTCAGGAGTCATGGAGTGTTGTGATGACAGTGGTCATGGAGCATTGTGATGATATTGGCCATGGAGCATTGTGATGTGTAGGTCGTGGAGCATTGGGCTGAATATGTTAATGGATTATTGTGATGACAGGGGTCATGGAGCATTGTGATGACAAGGGAATGGAGAATGGTGATGACAAGGTCCTGGAGCATTGTGATGAGATGACCATGGAGACCTGTGATGACAAATCTCACGGAGCATTCTCATGAAAAGGGGCATGGAGCATTGTGATTATAGGGGTCATGGGGCATTGTGATGACTAGGGCATGGAGCATTGGGATGAGAAGGCCATGGAGCATTCTGATGATATGCTTCATGGAGGTTTGTGATGACAAGGACATGGAGCATTGTTATTACAGTGATCTTGGAGCATTGTGATGAAAAGGGCACGGATCATTGTGATGAAAAAGGCATGGAGCCTTTTCATGAAAGGGTTCAAGGAGCATACTGACGACAAGTGTGAGGGAGCATTGTGATGACAAGTGTATTGAGCATTGTGATGACAAAGGTCATGGAGCATTGTGATGAGAATACCATGGATAATTGTGATGATGAGCGTCATGGGGATTTGTGATGATAAGTGTTATGGAACATTGTGATCACAAGGGTTTGGAGCATTATAATGACAGAGGTCATGGATAATTTTGATTTCATTTTGATGACAATAGCCTGAAGCATTATGATGATGGGCATGGTGCATTGTGATGACAGGGTTCATGGAGCATTGAGATGCACAGGGGAATGGAGCATTTTGATTACAGGGGTCTTGGAGCATTGTGATGACAAGGGCATGGAGCATTGTGATGAGAAGGCCATGGAACATTCTGATGACATGTGTCATGGAGCTTTGTGATGAAAAGGGCATGGAGCATTGTGATTACATGGTTCTTGAAGCATTGTGATGACAAGGGTCATGGAGCCTTGTGATGACAAGGCCGTGGAACATTGTGATGACAGGGGTCATGGAGCATTGTTATGACAGAGGTAATGGAGCATTGTGATGAGAAGGGCATGGAGCATTGTGATTACAATATTTATGGAGCATTGCAATGACAAATTTGCAGACCATTCTGATGAAAAGCGCGTGGCACAGTGTGAAGACAAGGGTCATTGAGTATTTTTCTGACAAAGGCATGGAGCATTGTGATGACAAGGGCATGGTACACTGTGATACATGGGTCATGGAGGATTGTAATGACAAGGGCATGGAGCATTGTGATGAGAAGGGCATCGAGCATTGTGATGACAAGTGTCATGGAGCTTTTGATGACAAGGGCATGGAGCAATGTGATGAGAGGATTCATGGAGCACTGTGATGACAATGACATGGAGCATTGTGATGCCAAGGATCATGGAGCTTTGTGATGACAAAGGTCATGGAGCATTTTGATGACAAGTGTGTGGTGCATTGGGATTAGAAGGGCAGGGAGCATTTTGATGACAGCGTCATGCGAGAATTTCATGAAAAGTGTAATGGAACATTTTGATGACAGGGGTTAGAGAACATTGTGATGCCAGGGATCATGGAGCTTTTGGATGAAAAGGGTCATGGAGCATTTTGATGACAGGGGTTATGGAACATTGTGATGTCACGCGTCAAGGAACATTGTGCTGATAAGGGAATGGAGCATTGTGATGACAGGGGTCTTAGAACATTGTGATAACAGGGGTGAGCGTGGATTGTGATGACTAGTGATGGAACATTGTGATATGGCATGTGAGAGAGCATTTGGATGAGAACTGCATGGAGCATTGTGATTACAAGGTTTATGGAGCATAGCGATGATAAGGTTGTGGATCATTGTGATCAAAAGCGCATGGCACATTGTGATGACAAGTGTCATGGAGCATTGTTCTGAAAAAGGCATGGAGCATTGTGATGACAAGGGTCACGGAGCATTGTGATGAAATGTTCATGGAGCATTGTGGTTACAAAGGTCACAGAACCTTGTGATGACGCGGGAATGGACCGTTGTGATGACAAACGTTATGAAGCATAGTGATGACTGAAATCACGGAGTATTGTGATGACAGGGTTCATGGAGCATTGTGATGACAAGGGCATGGAGCATTGTGATGACAGGGGCATGGAGCATTCGTCTGACAAATTTCATAGATTATTGTGATGACAGTGGACATGGTGCATTGTGATGACAAGGGCATGGAGCATTGTGAAGACAAGGGCATTGAGTATTGTGAAGACAGGTGTCAGGGAGCATTGTGATGACCTATGTCATGCTCCATTGCAATGACAATAGCATGGATTATTGTGATGCCAAATGTAATGTGGATGTGATGACAAATATAATGGAGCATTGTTATGACTAGGGCTTGGAGCATTATGATGACAAGAGCCATTGAAAATTTTCATGACAATGTCGTGAAGCATTGTAATGACAAGTCCTGGAGCACTGTGATGTGAAAACCATGGAAGCTTGTGATGACAAGTCTCAAGGAGCATACTGATGAAAAGGGGCCTGGAGCATTCTGATTACAGGGGGCTTGGAACATTGTGATAACAAGGGCATGGAGCATTGTGATGACAATGGCATGCAGTATTGTGAAGACAGGTGTCAGGGAGCATTGTGATGACATATGTAATGGCCCATTGTGATGACAATGGCATGGAGCATTGTGATGCCAAGTGTCATGGAGGATTCTGATGACAAAGGTAATGGAGCATTGTGATGACAAGGGTCAGGGAGCATTGTGCTGACAAGTGCATGGAGATTTGTGATGACAATGGTCATGGAGCATTCTGATGACAAGCTTGAGGAGTATTTTGATGACAATTGCATGGAGCTGTGATGAAAATGGCTTGGGACATTGTGATGAAAAAGGCATGGAGCCTTTTTGTGACAGGGTTCAAGGAGCATTCTGACGACAATCTCAGGAAGCATTGTGATGACAATTGTACTGAGAAGAAAAGAAGCATAGAGCATTGAGATTACAGTGTTCTTGGAGCATTGTGATGAGAAGGGTCATGGAGCCTTGTAATGAAAAGGCCATGGAACATCGTGATTACAGGGGTCATGGAGCATTTCTATGACAGGTTTAATGGAGCATTGAGATGGCAAGGCCATGGAGCATTGTGATGAGAAGGTCAAGGAGCATACTGATGACATGTGTCATGGAGCTATGTGAAGACAACGGCATGGAGCATTGTGATGAGAGCGTTCATGGAGCACTGTGATGACAATGACATGGAACATTGTGATGCCAAGGGTCATGGATCTTTGTGATGACAAAGGTCATGGAGCATTTTGATGGCAAGGGCCCTGTGCATTGTGATGAGAATGGCAGGGAGCATTGTGATGACAGGGTCATGGAGCTATTTGATGAAATGTGTCATGGAACATTTTGATGACAGGTGTTATGGAACATTGTGATGATAAGTGCACGTAGCATTGTGATGAAAGGAGTCATGGATCATTTTGATGACAGGGGTGAGGGAGTATTTTGACAAATAGTGATGTAGCATTGTGATATCAGTGGTGAGAGAGCATTTGGATGAGAAGTGCATGGAGCATTGTGATGACAAATTTTATGTAGCATTGTGATGACAAGTTTGTGGAGCACTGTGATGATAAGCGCATGGTGCATTGTGATGACATGTGTCATGGAGCATTGTGCTGACAAGCGCATGGAGAATTGTGATGACAAGGGTCATGGAGCATTCTGGTGACAAGCTTGTGGAGTATTTTGATGACAATGGCATGGAGCATTGTGATGAAAACGGCCTGGGGCATTGTGATGAAAAAGGCATGGAGCCTTTTCGTGACAGGTTTCAAGGAGCATACTGATGACAAGTGTCAGGGAGCATTGTGATGACAAGTGTATTGAGAATTGTGATGACAAAGGTCATGGAGCATTGTGATAAAAAGGGCATGGAGTATTGTGATGACAGGCATCATGGAACGTTGTGATGACAAATGTTATGGAACATTGTGATCACAAGAGTTTGGAGCATTGTGATGACAGTGGTCATGGAGCATTGTGATGATATTGGCCATGGAGCATTGTGATGAGATGATCGTGGAGCATTGGGCTGAAAATATTCATGGATTATTGTGATGACAGAGGTCATGGTGCATTGTGATGACAAGGGTATGGAACATGGTGATGACAAGGTCCTGGAGCATACTGATGAGAAGACCATGGAGACTTGTGATGACAAGTCTCATGGAGCATTCTGATGAAAAGGGGCATGGAGCATTGTGATTACAGGGGTCTTGGAGCATTGTGATGACTAGGGCATGGAGCATTGTGATGAGAAGGTCATGGAGCATTCTGATAATATGCGTCATGGAGTTTTGTGATGACAAGGGCATGGAGCTTTGTGATTACAGGGATCTTGGAGCATTGTGATGAAAAGGGCATGGATCATTGGGATGAAAAAGGCCTGGATCACTGTCATGACAGGATTCAAGGAGCATACTGACGACAAGTGCAAGGGAGCATTGTGATGACAAGTGTATTGAGCATTGTGATGACAAAGATCATGGAACATTGTGATGAGAAGACCATGGATAATTGTGATGATGAGCGTCATGGGGTGTTTTGATGATAAGGGTTATGGAACATTGTGATCACAAGGGTTTGGAGCATTATGATGACACAGGTCAAGGAGAATATTGATTTCATTGTGATGACAATAGCCTGAAGCAATATGATGATGGGCATGGTGCATTGTGATGACAGGTTTCACGGAGCATTGAGATGAAAAGGGGCATGGAGAATTGTGTTTACAGGGGTCTTGGAGCATTGTGATGACAAGGGCATGGAGCATTGTGATGAGAAGGCCATGGAACATTCTGATGACATGCGCCATGGAGCTTTGTGATGACAAGGGCATGGAACATTGTGATTACAGGGCTCTTCAGCATTGTGATGACAATTGTCATAGAACCTTGTGATGACTAGGCCGTTGAACATTGTGATGTCAGGTGTCATGGTGCATTGTTATGACAGGGGTAATGGAGCAAGGTGATGAGAAGGACATGGAACATTGGTCTGAAATGTTTCATGGTTTATTGTGATGAGAGTGGGCATGGAGCATTGTGATGACAAGGGTACGGAACACTATGATACATGGGTCATGCAGGATTATAATGACAATGGCATGGAGCATTGTGATGAGAAGGGCAACGAGCATTGTGATGACAAGGGTACGGAACACTATGATACATGGGTCATGCAGGATTATAATGACAATGGCATGGAGCATTGTGATGAGAAGGGCATCGAGCATTGTGATGACAAGTGTCATGGAGCTTTGTGATGACAAGGGCATTGAACAATGTTATGAGAGGGTTCATGGAGCATTGTGATGACAATGACATGGAGCATTGTGATGCCAAGGGTCATGGAGCTTTGTGATGACAAGTCATGGAGCATTTTGATGACAAGGGCATGGTGCATTGTGATGAGAAGTGCAGGGACCATTTTGATGACCGGGTCGTGCAGCAATTTGATGAATAGTGTAATGGAACATTTTGATTGCAGTGGTTATAGAACATTGTGATGTCAAGTGTCTTGGAGCTTTGGGATGAATAGGGTCATGGAGCATTATGATGACAGGTGTCATGGAACATTGTGATGATAAGGGGATGTTGCAGTGTGATGACAGTGTCATGGAACATTGTGATTAAAGGGGTGAGGGAGAATTGTTATGACTAGTGATAGAACACTGTGATATCTCTGGTGAGAGAACATTTTGATGAGAAGTGCATGGACCACTGTGATTACAAGGTTTATGGAGCATTGCAGTGACAAGGTTGTGGACCATTGTGATGAAATGCATGTGGCAAATTTTGAAGACAATGGTCATGGAACATTGTTCTGACAAAGACATGGAGCATTGTGATGACAAGTGTCACAGAGAATTGTGATGAAAAGTTCATGGAGCATTGTGGTTACAAAGGTCACAGAGCCTTGTGATCACGCGGGCATGGACCATTGTGATGACAAACGTTATGAAACATTGAGATGACTGGAGTCACGGAGCATTGTGATGACAAGGGTAATGGAGCATTGTGATGACATGTGTCATGGAGCATTGTGCTGACAAGCACATGGAGCATTGTGATGACAAGTGTCATGGAGCATTGTGCTGAGAAAGGCATAGAGCATTGTGATGACAAGGGTCAAAGAGCATTGTGATGAAAAGTTCATGGAGCACTGTGGTTAAAAAGGTCACAGAGACTGTTGATGGCGAGGGCATAAACCACTGTGATGACAAAGGTCATGAAGCATTGTGATGACAGGAGTCACGGAGCGTTGTGATAACAGGGGTCATGGAGCATTGTGATAAAAAGGGCATGGAGCATTGTGATGACAAGGGCATGGAACATTGGTCTAAAGTTTCATGGATTATTGCAATGACAGTTGGAATGGCGCACTGTGATGACAAGGGCATGGAGCATTGTGATGACCAGGTCATGCAGTATTGTGAAGACAGGTGTCAGGGAGCATTGTGATGACATAAGTAATGGCCCATTGTGATGACAATGGCATGGAGCATTGTGATGCCTATTGCCATGGAGGATTCTGATGACAAAGGTAATGAAGCATTGTGATGACAATGGCTTGGAGCATTATGATGACAAAGGTCAGGGAGCATTGTGCTGACAAATGCATGGAAAATTGTGATGACAAGGGTTATGGAGAATTCTGATAACAAGCTTGTGGACAATTTTGATGACAATGGAATGGAGCATTGTGATGAAAACGGCATGGGGAATTGTGATGAAAGAGGCATGGAGCCTTTTTGTGAATGGGTTCAAGGAGCATTCTGTTGACAAGTGTCAGGGAGCATTGTGATGACAAGTGTATTGAGTATTGTGATGGCAAAGGTCATGGAGCATTGCGATGAAAAGGGCATGGAGTATTGTGATGACAGGCATCATGGAGCGTTGTGATGACACGTGTTATGGAACACTGTGATCAAAAGTGTTTGGAGCATTGTGATGATAGAGGTCATGGATCATTTTGATTTCAAGGAGCATGGAGCATTGTGACGACAAGGGCATGAAACAACCTGATCCCAAGGTTCATGGAGGATTGTGATGACAATTGAAATGGAGTATTGTGATGACAAGCGCTGAGAGCATTGTAATGACAAGGTCATGTAGCATTTTGTTGACAAAGGCATGGAGCATTGTGATGACATGTGTCATGGAGCACTGTGATGACAAGCGTCACGGAGCATTGTGAATACAAGTGTCATGGAGCATTGGGATGACAAGGGCATGGATCATTGTGATGACAAGGGTCTTGGAGCACTGGGCTGAAAATGTTCATGGAGTGTTTTGATGACAGGGGTCAAGGAGAATTGTGATGACTAGGGAATGGAGCATTGTGATGACAAGAGTCCCGAATCATTGTGTTCTCAGGTGTCATATAGTGTTGTGATGACAGTGGTCATGGAGCATTGTGATGATATTGGCCATCGAGCATTGTGATGAGTAGGTCGTGGTGCATTGGGCTGAAAATGTTCATGGATTATTGTGATGACAGGGGTCATGGAGCATTGTGATGACAAGGGAATGGAGCATGGTGATGACAAGGTCCTGGACCATTGTGATGAGAAGACCATGGAGACTTGTGTTGAAAAGTCTCATGGAGCATTCTGATGAAAAGGGGCATTGAGCATTGTGATTACTGGGGTCTTGGAGCACTGTGATGACTAGGGCATGGAGCATTGTGATCAGAAGGCCATGGAGCATTCTGATGATATGCGTCATGGAGTTTTTTGAGGACAAGGCATGGAGCATTGTGATTCCAGCGGTCTTCGAACATTGTGAGGACATGGGCATGGAGCATTGTGAGGAGAAGACCAAGGAGCAGTCTGATGGCATGCGTCATTGAGCTTTGTGATGACAAGGGCATGGAGCATTGAAATTACATGGGTCTTGGAGCATTGTGATGAAAAGGACATGGATCATTGTGATGAAAAAGGCATGGAGCCTTGTCATGACAGGATTCAAGGAGGATACAGACAACAAGTGTCAGGGAGCATATTGATGACAAGTGTATTGAGCATTGTGATAACAAAGGTCATGGAGCATTGTGATGAGAAGACCATTGATAATTGTGATGACGAGAGTCATGGGACATTGTGATGAAAAGTGATATGGTATATTGTGATCACAAGTGTTTGGAGCATTGTTATGACAGAGGTCATGGAGCATTTTGCTTTCATTGTGATGACAATAGCATGAAGCATTATGATGATGAGCATGGTGCATTGTGATGACAGGGCTCATGGATCATTGAGATGAAAAGAAGCATAGAGGATTGTGATTACAGGGTTATTGTAGCATTGTGATGAGAAGGGTCATGGAGCTTTGTGATGAAAAGACCATGGAACATCGTGATGGCAGGGGTCATGGAGCATTGTTTTCACAGGGGTAATTGAGCTTTGTGATGGCAAGGGCCTGCAGCATTTTGATGAGAAGGCCATGGAGCATTCTGATGACATGTGTCATGGAGCTTTGTGAAGACAAGGTCATGGAGCAATGTGATGAGAGCGTTCATGGAGCATTGTGATGACAATGAAATGGAGCATTGTGATGCCAAGGGTCATGGATCTTTGTGATGACAATTGTCATGGAGCATTTTGATGGCAAGGGCATTGTGCAATGTGATGAGAAGGGCAGGGAGCACTGTGATGACAAATTTTAAGGAGCATTGTGATGACAAGATTGTGGAGCACTGTAATGACAAGCACATGGTGCATTGTGATGTCATGTGTCACTGAGCATTGTGCTGACATGCGCATTAAGCATTGTGATGACAAGTCTCATGGAACATTCTGATGAAAAGGGGCATGGAGCATGGTGATTACAGGGGTCTTGGAGCATTGAGATCAGAAAGGCATGGAGCACTGTGATGAGAAGGACATGAAGCATGCTGATGACATGCGTCATGGAGCTTTTTAATGACAAGGGCATGGAGCATTGTGATTACAGGGATCTTGGAGCATTGTGATGAATAGGGCATGGATCACTGTGATGAAAAAGGTATGGAACCTTGTCAAGACAGGGTTCAAGGAGCATACTGACGACAAGTGTCATGGAGCACAGTGATGACAAGTGTATTGAGCATTGTGATGACAATGATCATGGAGCATTTTGATGAGAAGTCCACGGATAATTGTGATGATGAGTGTCATGGGGTCTTGAGATGATAAGTGTTATTGAATATTGTGATCACAAGGGTTTGGAGCATTATGATGACAGAGGTCATGGAGTATATTGATTTCATTGTGATGAAAATAGCCTGAAGCATTATGATAATGGGCATGGTGTATTGTGATGAAAGGGTTCATGGAGCATTGAGATGAAAAGGGTCATGGAGCACTGTGATTACAAGTGTCTTGGAGCATTGTGATGACATGGGAATGGAGCATTGTGATGAGAAGGCCATGGAACTTTCTGATGACATGCGTCATGGAGCTTTGTGATGACAAGGGCATGCAGCATTTTGATTTCAGGGGTCTTGAGCATTGTGATGACAAGTGTCATGGAACCTTGTGATGACTAGGCCGTGGAACATTGTGATGCCAAGTGTCATGGTGCATTGTTATGACAGGGGTAATGGAGCATTTTGATGAAAAGGGTATGGAACATTCGTCTGAAATATTTCATGGATTATTGTGATGAGAGTGGGCATGGAGCATTGTGATGACCAGGGCATGGAACACTGTGATACATGGGTCATGCAGGATTGTAATGAAAAGGGCATGGAGCATTGTGATGAGAAGGGCATCGAGCATTGTGATGACAAGTGTCATGGAGCTTTGTGATGACAAGGACATGGAGCAATGTGATGAGAAGTTTCACGGAGCATTGTGATGACATTGACATGGAGCATTGTGATGCCATGGGTCATGGAGCTTTGTGATGACAAGTCATGGAGCATTTTGATGACAAGGGCATGGTGCATTTTGATGAGAAGGGCAGGGAGCATTTTGATGAACGGATCATGCAGCAATTTGATAAGAATTGTAATGGAATATTCTGATGGCAGTGTTTATAGAACATTGTGACGGCAGGGGTCTTGGATCTTTGAGATGAAAAGGGTCATGGAGCATTTTGCTGACAGGGGTTATGGAACATTGTGATGTCAGGAGTCATGGAACATTGTGCAGATAAGTGGATGTAGCACTGTGATGACAGGGTCATGGAACATTGTGATTCCAGGTGTGAGGGAGTATTGTGATGACTAGTGATGGAACATTGTGATATCTCTGGTGAGAGAGCATTTTGATGAGAAGTCCATGGACCATTGTGATTACAAGGTTTATGGAGCATTGCAATGAAAATTTTGTGGTCGGCTCTGATGAAATGCGCGTGGCACATTGTGATGACAATGGTCATAGACCATTGTTCTGACAAAGACATGGAGCATTGAGATGACAAGGGTCACAGAGAATTGTGATGAAAAGTTCATGAAACATTGCGGTTACAAAAGTCACAGAGCCTTGTGATGACGCGGGCATGGACCATTGTGATGACAAACGTTATGAAACATTGTGATGACTGGAGTCACGGAGCATTGTAATGACAGGGGTCATGGAGCATTGTGATGACAAGGGTATGGAGCATTGTGTTGACAGGGGCATGGATCATTGGTCTGACAAGTTTCATGGATTATTGTGATGACATTGGGCATGGTGCATTGTGATGACAAGGGCATGGAGCACTGTGAGGAGAAGGTCATGGAGTATTGTGAAGACAGGTGTCAGGGAGCACTGTGATGACATATGTCATGGTCCATTGTGATGACAATGGCATGGAGCACTATGAAGCCAAATGTAATGGAGAAATGTGAGGACAAATATAATGGAGCATTTTGATGATAAGGGCTTGGAGCATTATGATGACAAGGGCCATTGAAAATTTTCATGACAAGGTCGAGAAGCATTGTGATGACAAGGTCCTGGAGCATTGTGATGACAAAACCATGGAGCCTTGTGATGACAAGTCTCATGGAGAATACTGATGAAAAGGGGCATGGAGCATTGTGATTACAGGGGTCTTGGAACATTGTGATGACAAGGGCATGGAACATTGTGAGGAGAAGACCAAGGAGCATTCGGATGCCATGCGTCCTTGAGTTTTGTGATGACAAGGGCATGGATCATTCTGATTACGAGGGTCTTGGAGCACTGTGATGGAAAGGGCATGGAACATTGTGATGAAAAAGGCATGGAGCCTTGTCATGACAGGGTTCAAGGAACGTACTGACAAGTGTCATGAAGCATTGTGATGACAGGGGTCATGAAGAATTGTGATAACAAGAGCATGGAGCATTGTGATGACAAGGGCATGGAACATTGGTCTAATATGTTTCAAAGATTATTGCGATGACAGTTGGAATGGCGCATTGTGATGACAAGGGCATGGAGCATTGTGATGACAAGGTCATGCAGTATTGTGAAGAGAGGTGTCAGGGAGCATTCTGATGACATACGTAGGGGCCCGCTCTGATGACAATGGTATGGAGCATTGTGATGCCAAGTGTCATGGAGGATTCTGATGACAAAGGTAATGGAGCATTGTGATGACAATGGCTTGGAGCATTGTGATGACAAGGGTCAAGGAGCATTGAGCTGACAATTGCATGGAAAATTGTGATGACAAGGGTCATGGAGCATTCTGATGACAAGCTTGTGGAGTATTTTGATGACAATGGCATGGAGCCTTGTGATGAAAACTGCATGGGGCTTTGTTATGAAAGAGGCATGTATCCTTTTCCTGACATGGTTCAAGGAACATTCTGATGACAAATGTCAGGGAGCATTGTGAGGACAAGTGTATTGAGAATTGTGATGACAAATGTCATGGAGCATTGCGATGAAAAGGGCATGGAATATTGTGATGACAGGCATCATGGAGCATTGTGATGACAAGTGTTATGGAACATTGTGATCACAAGGGTTTGGAGCATTGTGATGCCAGAGGTCATGGATCATTTTGATTTCAAGGAGCATGGAGCATTGTGATGACATGGACATGAAGCAATGTGATCCCAAGTTTCATGGAGGATTGTGATGAGAAGCAAATAGAGCATTGTAATGAAAATTTCTTGTAGCATTTTGCTGACAAAGGCATGGAGCATTGTGATGACATGTGTCATGGAGCTCTGTGATGACAAGCGTCACAGAGCATTGTGTAAACAGTGGTCATGGAGCATAGGGATGACAAGGACATGGATCATTGTGATGACAAAGTTCATGGAATATTGGGCTGAAAATGTTCATGTAGTATTGTGATGACAGGTGTCATGGAGCATTGTGATGACTAGGGAATGGAACATTGTGATGACAAGAGTCCCGAATCATTGTGTTGTCAGGTGTCATGGAATTTTGTGATGACAGTGGTCATGGAGCATTGTGATGATATTGGCCATGGAGCAATGTGATGAGAAGATCTTGGGTAATTGTGATATCGAGCATCATGGAGCACTGTAATGACAAAGGGCATGAAGCATTGTGATGACAGGTGTCAGGGAGCATTGTGATGACAGGGGTCATGGAGCATTGTGATGACAAGGGCATGGAGCTTTGTGATGACATGTGCATGGAGAATTGTGATGACAAGTGCATAGAGCATTGCAATGTCAAGTTGATGGATTATTGTGATGACAAGAGCATGTAACATTTTGATGAGAAGTGTCATGTAGCATTGTGATGACAAGGACGTGGAGAATTGTGATGGGAAGGGACATGGAGCATTTTGATAACCAGGGCATGGTCCATTGTGATGACAGTGGTCATGGAGCATTATTATGAGAACGGCCATGGTGCATTCTGACATAAGATATCACTTATGAAGGGAATGTAAACATGGCTACATATGAACTGATTTAGGGAAGAGAACAGAGTCACAGATTTAGAAAACCATTTAACGCTTGCTTAAGGGAAAAGAGAGGTGGTGAGATGCACAAAACATAAGATTGATATTAGCACAGGTACCGTTCCATAATCCAAAAACAGAAGAGACAAGCCCTACTCCTTCCTCAGTGAACGGAACTCAACATCCCTATTCCCCGCAGAGAAATATATCTGACTAGTAAGAATTTTAAAACCTATGTATTGATATGTCTCCGTAAGGGAACCAAGTGTGTCTAGAACGACATAAACATGGCAGTGAGAATCAGCTCAAACCCACTATAAAAATGAATTTCAAAACAAAACATAAAAACAGTAAAATTCTTACACAATACCTTCAGGGGTTCTGATGAAACCTGGAATGACCGTATCTACAATGACAGCTGGATGTGGCATAAGGCTGGTCACTTGGGACTGAGAGGATTGGTGAGATTGGGTGAAAAAATGCAGACCCTTTAAAGCAATAATGCCTGCCACCCATTCCATGGTTCCCATCTCTCCAGGTAGAAGGGAATATCACTACAGTTATAACGTGTATGGGAACCTAGAGAATGGAAACCATCTGATGGTGAAAGGTTTCTAAAACTCTACTACTTTTTTCTCTCCTTGTGCTCCAGTTTGACATTCCAACTGCTTTACTATCAATCTCCCAACTTGGAAAGTCAGCCCCTATAACCTCCTGGTACGCACAGTTGGCAAATTGTGCAGAGGATATAAGGGAAGAGAGAGAACCAATGAGAGAGTAGCTGTAGGCATTTGGACGGCCACATGTCTCTCTAATTTTCCGTCACAAAGAGGAATTAACCAAAGTCTCAGCCTGCCCCCCAGAACCAGTATAAGTCCAGAAGAAAAACTGTTGATTTTGGGTCAGCTCACAAAAACTCGAGTTGAAAAATGGAGCTCAGGGCCACAGCAATTCACTAACCTGCAGAGTTATAAAGGACTACTCTCTTCGAAAAATCTGTTGAGGGAAAGCCATGAGGCGGAAGGGAAAATGAGGCAGAATGGCATGAAACAGATTTCAAGAGGTACATTGGAATCGCCTTTAAACACAGGAAAAGCATTACTACTTCGAAAATTATGGAAATGGCCATAAAGGGGATATGGGTTTTCACGTGAATATATTCAGGAGAAAACGCATATGCCCTTTTTGGACAAGCAAGCAAGTGGGCAATGCAAATCAGCACTACAAAGAAGTATCACTTCCCACCGGTCAAAAGGGACATCCACAAAATGTATAAAAACCAGAAAGGCAAGAGAGCCCCTGGAGAACTGGGAGACTTGTTATGCTGATTGGCGGAATTAAGTTGCCAACTGCCCCTCTGGAGGAGTGCATTGTGTTCCATAAAACAAACAAACAACAGAGCTACAGCGCCAAGGGCACGTCCAGAATAGGAAATATACCTTGGGAAAACTGAAAATCAATAAGACAGAGCCACCCCAAAATCTAGGGTTGCACTTCTTTCAAGAACCTCAACTTGGGTACCCCTTAAATATCCCAGGAAAGACAAAAATGGTTCAAGAAATTGTGGTACTTATGTACAAGGAATATCCATCAGCCATGTAATCAATGTCATAAGGCCAGTAGCAGCAAAATGAGTGGATTCAGGTACGATGATTCTAAGTGAAATAAGTCACACAGAAAAAGAAAATTACCATAAGATATGACTTATGAAGATCCTGTAAACATGGCTACACATGAACTGTGTTAGGAAAGAGAAGAGAGACTCACATTTAGAAAACATTCTTATGCCTGCTTAAGGGGGATTGAGAGGTGGGGTGATGCATAAAACCAGAGTTTGAATTAGTATATGTACCTATCCAAAAACCTAATACGGAATAGACAAGACCTACACCTTCCTCAGGAAAAGGAACTCAACAACCCATATTCCCCGCAGAGGAATATATCTTACTAATAAGAATCTTAAAACGTATGTATTGATATATCTCCGTAAGGGAATCAAGTATGTCTAGACTGGCATAAACATGGCAGAGAGAATCAGCTCAAACCCACTATAAAAAGGAATTTCAAAATCAAACCAAAAAAACAGGGAAATTCTTTACATTTCCTTCAGGGTCTCTGATGAAACCTGGTATGACTCTATCTACAATGACAGCAGGATGTGGCATATGGCTGGACACATGGGACTGAGAGGATTGGTGAGATTGGGTGAGCAAATGCAGAACCTTAAAGCAATAATGTGTGGCAGCCATTCGATGGGTCCCAACTCTCCAGGTTGAGGGGAATATTACTAGAGCTATGACATGTACAGGTAACCAAGAGAATGGACCCACTGTGAATACGAATGGTTTCTAAAACTGAACTAATAGACCCTAACCTGGTGCTCCGGTTTCACTTTCCAATGCCTTTAATATCAATCTCCCAACTTGGAGAGACAGCCCCTTTAACAACCTGGTTTGCACAGGTGGAAAATTTGGCAGAGGATGAAAGGGAAGAGGAAGAACCAAAGAGAGAGTAGCTGTTAGGCATTTGGAGGGGCACATGTCACACTAATTTCACGGCAAGAAGAAGAATTAACCAAAGTCTCAGCCACCCGCCGGGAACCAGTATAGGTCCTGAACCAAAATTTTGGACTTGCATTCAGCTCACAAAAAACGAGTTGAAAAATGGAGCTCAGGGGCACAACAATTCACAAACTGGCAGAGGAGTAAAGGACCGCTATCGTGCAAAAATCTGTTGAGGGAAGGGAACGAGGCGGACTTGAAAGCGAGGCAGAATAGCAGGAAACAGATTTCAATAGGTACGTTGGAAGTGCCTTTAAAGCACAGGAAGAGGGGCACAACTTCGACAATGATGCACTTGGCCAAAAAGGGCGTATGCATTTTGTCCGGAATATATTCAGGAGAAAACACATACGCCCTTTTTGGCAAAGCAAGCAAGTGGGCAATGCAAATCTGCACTACAAAGAAGTATCACGTCCCACCGGTCAAAAGGGACATCCACAAAATGGGTAAAAACCAGAAAGGCAAGACAGGCCCTGGAGAACAGGGAGCCTTGTTATGCTGATGGCCGGGATGTAAACTGCCAACTGCCTCTCTGGAGGAGTGCATTATGTTCCCTAAAACAAGTAAACAACAGAGCTAAAGAGCTAAGGGCACTTCCAGTCTAGGGAATATACCTTGGGAAAAATGAAAATCAATAAGACAGAGCCACCCCAAAATTTGGGGCTGCACTGCTTACAAGAACCTCAACTTGGGTACACCTTAAATATCCCAGGAAATATAAAAATGGTTCAAAAAATTGTGCTACTTACGTACGATGGAATATACATCAGCCATGAAATCAATGTCATAAGACCAGTAGCAGCAAAATGAGTGGATTCAAGTACGATGATTCTAAGTGAAATAAGTCACAAAGAAAAAGAAACGTATTATAAGATATCACTTATGAAGATCCTGTAAACATGGCTACACATGAACTGAGTTAGGAAAGAGAACAGAGTCTCACATTTAGAAAACACTCTTATGCCTGCTTAAGGAGGAAGGAGATGTTGGGTGATGCATAAAACAAGAGTTTGATATAAGCACAGGTACCGTTCCAAAAACCAACAATGGAATAGAAAACACCTACACCATCCTCAGTGAAAGGGACTCAAAACCCCATATTTCCCGCAGAGGATTATATCTGACTAGTAAGAATCTTAAAAACTATGAATTGATATGTCTCTTTCAGGGAATCAAGTGCGTCTAGACTGGCATAAACATGGCAGCCAAAATCAGCTCAAACCCACTATAAAAAGGAATTTGAAAAACAAAAAACAGGGAAATTCTTTACAATTCCTTCAGGGTCTCTGATGAAACCTGGAATGACCCTATCTACAACGACAGCTGCATGTGGCATAAGGCTGGACACATAGGACTGAGAGGATTGGTGAGATTGGGTGAGCAAATGCAGACCCTTTAAAGCAATAATGAATGGCACCCATTCCATGGGTCCCAACTCTACAGGTTGAAGGGAATATTACTACAGCTATAACATGTACGGGAAACCTAGAGAATGGACACACTGTGAATATGAATAGTCTCTAAAACTCAACGTATAGTCCCTCTCCTGGTGCTCCAGTTTGACTTTCCAATTGCTTTACTATCAATCTCCCAACCTGGAGAGACCGCACCTTTAACCTCCTGTTTCGCACAGGTTGCCAATTTCGCAGAGGATTAATGGGAAGAGGGAGAACCAATGAGAGAGTAGCTGTTAGGCATTTGGACGGGTATATGTCACTCTTATTTCCCGGGAGGAAGAAGAATTGACCAAAGTCTCAGCCACCCACCGGGAACCAGTATATGTCCTGAACCAAAATATTGGACTTGCGTACAGCTCAGAAAAAAACATTTAAAAAACGGAGCTCAGGGGCACAGCAATTCACAACCTGGCAGAGTAATAAAGGACAACTATCGTCCAAAAATCTGTTGAGGGAAGGCCATGAGGCGGACTTGAAAGCCAGGCAGAATAGCCGGAAACGGATTTCAAGAGGTACGTTGGAATCAACTTTAAAGCACTGGAAGAGGGGAACAACTTCGACAATGATGCACTTGGCCAAAAAGGGATTATGCATTTTCTCCTGAGTATATTCAGGAGAAAACGCATACACTTTTTTTGGCCAAGCAAGCAAGCGTTCATGCAAGTCTGCACTACAAAGAAGTATCATTTCCCACCGGTCCACAGGAACATCCAAAAAATGGGTAAAAACCAGAAATTCAAGACAGGCCCTGGAGAACAGGGAGCCTTGTTATGCTGATGGGCGGGATGTATATTGCCAACTGCCTCTCTGGAGGAGTCCATTGTGTTCCCTAAAAGAAGTAAACAACAGAGCTACTGAGCCAAGGGCACATCCAGTCTAGGGAATATACCTTGGCAAACCTGAAAATCAAAAAGACAGAGCCACCCAAAAATTTAGGTCGGCACTGCTTACAAGAACGTCAACTTGGGTACACCTTAAATATCCCAGGAAATATAAAAATGGTTCAAAAAATTGTGGTACTTACATACGATGGAATATCCCTCAGACATGAAATCAATGTCATAAGACCAGTAGCAGCAAAATGAGTGGATTCAGGTACGATGATTCTAAGTGAAATAAGTCACACAGAAAAAGAAACTTATCATAAGATATCACTTATGAAGATCCTGTAAACATGGCTACACAAGAACTGAGTTAGGGAAGAGAACAGAGTCTCACATTTAGAAAACACTCTTATGCCTGCTTAAGGGGGAAGGAGAGGTGGGGTGATGCATAAAACCAGAGTTTGATAGAAGCACAGGTACTGTTCCAAAAACCAACTATGGAAGAGACAAGACCTACACCTTCCTTAGTGAAAGGGACTCGAAACTCCATATTTCCCGCAGAGGAATATATCTGACTAGTAAGAATCTTAAAACCTATGTATTGATATGTCTCTGTAAGGGAACTAAGTGTGTCTAGAACGACATAAACATGGCAGTGAGAATAAGCTCAAACCCACTATAAAAATGAATTTCAAAACAAAACATAAAAACAGTAAAATTCTTACACAACACCTTCAGGGGTTCTGATGAAACCTGGAATGACCCTATCTACAATGACAGCTGGATGTGGCATAACGCTGGTCACTTGGGACTGAAAGGATTGGTGAGATTGGGTGAAAAAATGCAGACCCTTTAAAGCAATAATGCCTGCCACGCATTCCATGGTTCCCAACTCTCCAAGTAGAAGGGAATATCACTACAGTTATAACATGTTTGGGAACCAAGAGAATGGAAACCATCTGATGGTGAAAGGTTTCTAAAACTCTACTACTTTTTTCTCTCCTTGTGCTCCAGTTTGACATTCCAACTGCTTTACTATCAATCTCCCAACTTGGAGAGTCAGGCCCTATAACCTCCTGGTTCGAACAGCTGGAAAATTGTGCAGAGGATATAAGGGAACAGAGAGAACCAATGAGAGAGTAGCTGTAGGCATTTGGACGGCCACATTTCCCTCTAATTTCCCGTCACGAAGAGGAATTAACCAAAGACTCAGCCTGCCCCCCCAAGAACCAGTATAGGTCCAGAAGCAAAACTGTGGATTTGCGGTCAGCTCACAAAAACGCGAGTTGAAAAATGGAACTCAGGGACACAGCAATTCACTAACCTGCAGAGTTATAAAGGACTACTCTCTTCCAAAAATCTGTTGAGGGAAAGCCACGAGGCGGAAGTGAAAATGAGGCAGAGTGGCATGAAACAGATTTCAAGAGGTACATTGGAATCGCCTTTAAACACAGGAAAAGCATCACAACTTCGAAAATAATGGAAATGGTCATAAAGGGCATGTGGGTTTTCACGTGAATATATTCAGGAGAAAACGCATATGCCCTTTTCGGCCAAGCAAGCAAGCGGGCAATGCAAATCTGCATTACAAAGAACTATCACTTTCCACCAGCCAAAAGGGATATCCACAAAATGTGTAAAAACCAGACAGGCAAGACAGGCACTGGAGAACAGGGAGCCTTGTTATGCTGATGGGCGGGATGTAAATTGCCAACTGCCTCTCTGGAGGAGTGCATTGTGTTCCCTAAAACCAGTATACAACAGAGCTACAGAGTCAAGGGCACTTCCAGTCTAGGAAATATACCTTGGGAAAACTGAAAATCAATAAGACAGAGCCACCCCAAAATTTAGGGCTTCACTGCTTACAAGAACCTCAACTTGTGTATACCTTAAATATCCCAGGAAAGACAAAAATGGTTCAAGAAATTTTGGTACTTACGTACGATGGAATATCCCTCAGCCATGAAATCAATTTCATAAGGCCAGTAGCAGCAAAATGAGTGGATTCAGGTTCGATGATTCTAAGTGAAATAAGTCACACAGAAAAAGAAACTTCTCATGAGATATCACTTATGAAGTTCCTATAAACATGGCCTCACATGAACTGAGTTAGGAAAGATACCAGAGTAACGAATCTTATCATAAGATATCACTCATAGCGGGAATGTACACATGGCTACACATGAACTGATTTACAAACACAACGGAATCACACATTTAGAAAACAATCTTCTGCCTGCTTAATGGGAAAGGCGAGGTGGGGTGATGCATAAAATCACAGTTTTAAATTAGCACAGATACCGTTACATAAACCAAGTATGTAATAGACAACACCTACTCCCGCCACAATGAACTGGACTCAACACCCCCTATTCATTGCAGAGGAATATGTCTGACTCTCAGTATTTTAAAACATATGTATTCTCATGTCTCCATAAAGGAATCATGTGTGTGTATAACGGCATGAACAGAGCACTGAAATTCAGTTAAACCCACTTATAAAAATAAATTTCAAAAGCAAAATGCAAAAACAGCGAAACAGTGAGAAAGTCTTAAAAATTACGTTCAGGGCCTGTGATGCAACCTGGATTGACCACCTTTACACCCACAGCTGGATGAGACATAAGACTGGACACTTGGGGCTGACAAGATTGCTGAGGTTGTGTGAGCAAAAGAACACCACTTAGAGCAATACTGTGTGCTACCCATTCTAGTGGTCCCAACTCTCCAGGTTTAAGGGAATCTTCCTACAGTTAAAACATGCATGGGAAACCCAGGGGATGGTACACTGTGTAATTGGGAAAGTTTTCTAAAAGGTACCTCATTTTTCCTTTTGTCATGCTCGGCTTCACCATTCCATCTGCATGACTCAAAATCTCCCCACTTGGAGTGTCAGCGCCTTTAACCTCCTGTTATGCACAGTTTGCAAATTGTGCAGAGGATGAACATGAAGAGGGGGAATAAATGAGAGATTAGCCGTAGGTGTTTGGATGGGCACATGTCACTCTAGTTTCCCACCAGGAAGAAGAATTAACCAAAGGCTCAGCCTGAAGCCCCGGAACCAGACTAGGGCCTAAAGCCATCCTGCGGTATTGCAGCCAGCTCACAAAGAGGCGAGTTGAAAAATGGAAATCAGGGGCACAGCAATTCACAAACTTGCAGAGTTATAAAGGACAACTATCTTCGAGAAATATATTGAGGAAAGGCAGTGAAGAGGATTAGAATGCAAGGCAGAATTTAAGGAAACAGATTTCAAGAGGTAGATTGGAGTCGTCTTTAAAGCAAATGAAAAGCGACAGAATTTCGACAATGTTGCCCTTGGCTGAAAAGGGATTATGTGTATTTTCTTGAATATATTCGGAAAAAAATGCATACGCCCTTTTTGGCTAAGCAAGCCATCAGGCATTGCAAATCCACACTACAGAGAAGTGTCCCTTACCTCCAGTCAAAAGGGCCATCCACAAATAGTGTAAAAACCGCAAATGCAGGACAGGCCATGGAGAAAAGGAAGCCTGGTTACACCGATGGACAGGATGTAAATTGCCAACAGCCTCTCTGGAGAACTGTATGTTGTTTTCTAAAACAGAGCTACAGAGCATAGCACACTTCCACTCATGGGCATGTATTTTGGGAAAACTAAAAATCCACAACACACAGCCAGCCCAAACTTTAGGGCTGCTCTGTTTACAAGAACCTCGACTTCAGTACACTTTAAATATCCCAGGAAAGGAAAAAAAATCATATAGATGTTGTGGTACTTATATACAATGGAATGTCACTCAGACATAAAATCAGTGTCATAAGGCCAATAGCAGCTTAATGAGTGGCTTTAGGTACGATGATGCTAATTGAAATGAGCCACAAAGTAAAAGAAACTTATTGTAATATATCACTTATAGAGGGAATGTAAACATGGCTACACATGAACTGAATTTCAAAAGAGAACAGAGTTACACATTTAGAAAACACCCTTATGCCTCCTTAAGGGGAAAGGTGACGTGGGGTGATGTGTAAAAGCAGAGTTTGAAATTAGCACAGATCCCATTCCATATACCAAATATGTAATAGACAAGACCTACTCCTTTCTCAATGAACTGGACACAAAACACCCTATTCACAGAAGAGGAATATATCTGACTGGTAATAACCTTGAAACCTATGTATTTATATGTCTCCATAATGGAATCAAGTGTATGTAGATTGGCATAAACACAGATCAATGGAACAGGACAGAAAGCCCAGAGATAAACCTACATACCTATGGCTATCTCATCTATGACAAAGGAGCTAAGGATATACAATGGAGAAAAGACAGTCTCTTCAGTAATTGGTGCTGGGAAAACTGGACCCCTGCACATAAAAGAATGAAATTAGAACACTCCATAACACCATACACAAAAATAAACTCTAAATTGATTAGAGATCTAAATATAAGACCAGACACTATAAAACGCTTAGAGGAAACCATAGGCAGAACACTCTATGAAATAAATCACAACAAGATCCTTTTTGACCCACCACTTAGAGAAATGGAAATAAAAACAGAAATCAACAAATGGGACCTAATGAAACTTAAAAGCTTTTACACAGTACAGGAAAACATAAACAAGATGCAAAAACAACCCTCAGAATGGGAGAAAATATTTTCAAATGAAGCAATTGACAAAGGATTAATCTCCTAACTTTACAAGCACCTCATGTAGCTCAATATCACAAAAACAAACAACCCAATCCAAAAACGGGCAGAAGACCTAATAGACATTTCTCCAAAGAAGATATACAGATTACCAAGAAACACATGAAAGGATGCTGAACATCACTAATCATTAGAGAAATGCAAATCAAAACTACCCTGAGGTATCACCTCACAGCAGTCAGAGTGGCAATCATCAAAAAAATCTACAAAACAATAAACGCTGGAGAGGCCTTTATTGGAGAAAAGGGAACACACTTGCACTGTGGGTGGGAATGTAAATTGATATGGGCACTAGGGAGAACATTACGGAGGTTCCTTTAAATAACTAACAATAGAAGTACCATATGACACAACAATCCAACTACTGGACATTTGCCTTGTGAAAACCATAATTCAAAAAGAGTTATGTACAAAAATGTTCATTGCAGTTCTATTTGCAATAGCCAGGACATGGAAGCAACCTAAGCGTCCATCAACAGATGAATGGATAAAGAAGATCTGGCACATATATACAATGGAGTATTACTCAGCCATTAAAAGAAGCAAAACTGAGTTATTTGTTTTGAGGTGGATGGACTTAGAATCTGTCCTACACAGTGAAGTAAGTCAGAAAGGGAAAAACAAATACTGTATGTTAACAGAGATATACGGAATCTAATGAAGAAAAAAAAGAAAAAGATTTTGAACAACCTAGTGGCAGGACAGGATTAAGGACACAGACATAGAGAAAGGACTTGAGGACACCGGAAGGGGGATGGGTAAGTTGGGACGAAGTGAGAGAGTGGCATGGACATAAATACATTACCAAATGTAACACCGATAGCTACTGGGAAGCAGCCACATAGAACAGGGAGATCAGCTTGGTGCTTTGTGAGCACATAAAGGGGTGGGATATGGAGTGTGGGAGGGAGATGCAAGAGGGAGGGGATCTGGTGATATTTGTATATGTATAGCTGATTCACTTTGTTATACAGCAGAAACGAACACTCCATTGTAAAGCAATTATACTCCAATAAACGTGTAAAAGGAAAAAAAAAAAAAAGAAAGCCCAAGGATAAACCTACACACCTATGGTCAACTAATCTATGACAAAGGAAGCAAGACTATACAATGGAGATAAGACAGTCTCTTCAATCATTGGTGCTGGGAAATATGGAGAGCTACATGTAAAAGAATGAAATTAGAACACTCCCCAACACCATACATAAAAAAATATTCAAAATCGATTAGAGACCTTAATGTAAGACCAGACAGTATAAAACTCTGAGAGGAAAACTTACGAAGGATACTCTGACGTAAATCACAGCAAGATATTTTTTGATCCACCTCCTATAGTAATGAAATAAAAAAGAAAACTAAACAGATGGGACCTAATGGAACGTAAAAGCTTTTGCAAAGCAAAGGAAACTACAAACAAGACGAAAAGACAACCCTCAGAATGGCAGAAAATATTTGCAAACGAATCAATGGACAAATGATTAATCTCCAATATATATAAACAGCTCATGCAGCTCAATATTAATAAAACAAACAACCCAATACAAAAATGGAAGAAGATCTAAATAGATATTTCTTCCAAGAAGACATAGAGATGGCCAGTACACACATGAAAATCTGCTCAACATCACTAATTATTAGAGAAATGGAAATCGAAACTACAATGAGGTATCACGTCAAATTATCAGAAAATCTACAAACAACAAATGCTGGAGAGGGTGTGGAGAAAAGGAACCTTCTTCCACTATTGTTGGGAATGTAAATCGATACAGTCTCTATGGAGAACAGTATGGAGGTTCCTTAAAAAAAATTAAAAATAGAATTACCATATAATCCAGCAATCCCACTACTGGGCATATACCCAGAGAAAACCATAAATCAAAAAGACACATTCACCACAATGTTCATTGCAGCACTATTTACAATAGCCAGGTAATGAAAGCAACCTAAGTGCCCACAGACAGACGAATGGATAAAGATATGGTACATATATACAATGGAATGCTACTCAGCCATACATAGGAATGAAATTGGGTCATTTGTAGAGACCTTGATGGATCTAGAGACTGTCATACAGAGTGAAGTAAGTCAGAAAGAGAAAAACAAATATTGTATATTAATGCATATATGTGGAACGTAGAAAAATGGTACAGATGAACCGGTTTGCAGGGCAGAGATAGAGACACAGATGTAGAGAACAAACATATGGACACCAAGGGGAGAACACCATGTGAGGGTGGTGGTGGGATGAATTGGGAGACTAGGATTCACATGTGCACACTTATATGTATAAAATAGATATCCAATAAGAACCTGCTGTATAAAATGAATAAATAAATTTAAAAAAATTAAAAATAAATAAATAACATTTAATAAAATAAAACAGAAAAAAAAGTTTTTCCCTTCACATAGATGTCTTTATATTAATGCATTATTTCCATGTTTATATCTGCAAATTTAAAAAAAAAAGAGGAATAAATAAAATCTACCTTGAACCAAAAAGAAAAAAAGAAAAAAAAAAAAAAAAAAAAAAAAAAACAGAACCCACCAGTTATACAGAGGAAAATCGTACAAGGGCACTTGCTCCAGTGGTAAAAAATTCTTAAGTTGGTCAGAGTTGGGAAATCGTCTCCCATGCAGTCAGCAGCACTCCCCCCGACAAGGAGCATCCTCACTGCAAAGCTGGGGGACTGTGTCGAGGCGTCTGTGAGTAAATGTGAGCTGAGCCCCAGTCCTGCTGCAGCTGAACTCTTCCCACCCTTTCCAGGTAAAACACCTGAATATGTACAAGCACTTGCAAGCCTAGAGGAAGGGCTGTGGAGCCACACCAGCGACAGCACGCAGGCCGACTTGGTGCCTGCAGGCCAGTCAGGATGGTCCTGGCCCGAGAAGCTCTTCTGGAGGCTTTCCATTTCCCTGCCTGAGATACCCCTCCTGCCATGGCCCCCACTGCTTTTTTACTTCCTCACCTCTGCCTGGGGAGAAATTCCAGCGGCAGGTATGGATGACACATCCTCTTCTTTAGCAGGTGGCAGCCTGGCAACTCCTGCAGAAAGTCCAGCAGAGCCCCCCTCACACTGGGCCACCCACAAAGCCACGGCCTGTCCCTCCCTCCCACCACCCCAGCCCCGACACTGCTGACGGGGCAGAGAATATGGCGTCAGGCACAGCTACAGGGGCTCTTGCTGACTGGAGAGGTGTTTATATTGACCTCAACCCAGGCACACCTGGGGAGGGCCGGCAGGCAGTGTCAGGCTGCCCAAATCAGCCAATCCTCACCCCTCAGGGGCTCACAGTTGCAGAAAATGAACCTTGCTAAACGGGTCAGGCCCAAGGAACAGGTGTGGGCTCTTGAGAGTCAGGATAGACAAGGGGCTGCAGCTGCGGCTTGTTTTCTTATCATTTTATCTGGTCCATGAGTGGAAAACAACTTCAAGAAGACCGTATCCTAATGAGAGGAACCCAGGAGTCAGGGAGAGGAGTGATGGTGGGTGGAGACAGAGGCCTGGTGCCCTGGCTGCAGTGGAAGTGTCTGGAAGACCAGGCAGAGAGAGGCTGCACACAGTGATAGCCAGGGTCACAGTCCTGTCAGAGCTGCTGTTTGTTAGTTCAAGTCCTGCTCTGAGGTGTTCTGTGTCAGCTGTGAGCGACAGGTGAGCTGGGGGTTCTCTGCAAGGTGGGCTATGTGCACAGTTCCTGTGTGTCCAGCCCTGCTGGGGTACCTGCCCAGGGGAGCTCCGTATCCTTGGAAGGGCCTGACTATGATAGCCCCATGGGCTGCTGGGTAGCTGCACAGGTGAGCTCCATACCCTGGGAGGGACTTGAACACCAGAGCCCCGTGGGCTGTGGGGTGGGTGGTGCAGCCCAGGTGAGCTCCATATCCTGGGATTGGCCTGACCACGAGAGCCCCATGGGCTGCTGGAGACCTGGTAAAGTATATCAGGACAGTCAGTGAAGCCACCGAGGATATACATCCAGTAGCTCCTATTTCCTACTCCCTGCTGCTCATTCTACCATCCACCAGGCCATGGCATTCTGTATTACACTTCAATGATGCCTTCTTCTGTATTCCATTCATCTCAGAGTCACAAGAATTTTTGGCTTGTGTGTGGTAGGACACAACATGCAACACAAGCAATAATGCTGGGCCGTCCTGCCCCAATGGTTCAAAAATCCCCACACCATCATTGGGGAAATGTCCTCTAAAGACCTAAAAGATCTACCTCTGTAAAAGGGAACCCTCCTTCAATATGCAGATGACATTCTGATCGCCAGGCCTACTAAAGATGCCTCTGAACTACCTAGCCAAGAAAGGATAAAAGGTGTCCAAGAAAAAGGCTCAAATATACCAGGCTCAGGTGACATGACTGGGCTTCATTCTCACAGATATTCAGAGAAACGCATCCCAGGTTAGGGAAGAAGCCATTTGCAGCCTTACCTCTTCTAAAACTAGAAGACAGCTTAGGGGTTCCTGGGGAGGCCAAGGTTTTCTGCATCTGGATCCCTAACTACAGTCTAATAGCTGGGCCTCTACATGAAACACTGACACGAAAAGATGATGATCCTTTTGAATAGAATCCAGAAGCAGCCTTTCAAGAATGGAAAGATCAGTCAATTCAGACCCTTGCCCAGGAACTCGCTAATTTAGCTAAACCCTTTGACCTTTACATACCCGGTCAAAGGTTAATTGCCCTTGGAGCCTTAGTGCAAAAACTGGGACCACTTGAAATGGAGCAACACAAGAATGCCCTTCAGGTATGATAAACTATGGTCACCAAGGGCTTTGCCCACTGACTCATCAGTCCAGGATACTGGAGTATCTAAAAAGCTGGAAATCAGCAGCCCACAAGGCCAGCTCCATCCTAAGGGAAAAGGACTCCACGTCGTGATCCTAACCACCCATCATGCCCTGAAGTTGCAGGGGTCGCTCTGTTGACACACTGACCTCAAGTGAGGAGGCCCTCCAACTCCAACCTCCAGAGAGACAAATGGGGGCAACGGGCCCCCAAGATGACTCGTGTGACCATCACTTGACCTGGAGTTTCTCTCAGAAAACAACAAGACTGTGCCCCGAAAGAGCAGACTACTGCTTGCAGGACTTACTGCACCCAGAAGGGAGCTAATAAGCTTGGCGGGGGAAACGTATATCACGCTTTCACCATAGAAAACCCTACAGACACCGCGGTGATGGTGGCCAATATGACCGGCTGGACTTCTGGCTACTTCTAAAGGCCGTTGACTCAGTGGACGTCATGGTCCTGGATCACCACTGACCCTGGACTGTCTGGGAGTTGCGCGGGCAGGGTTCTGACACATGGTGCTGTTTGTACATTAATTCAGGGACCTAATTAAAGAAAGCACAGACTACTGGTCAGAGCATCTAGGCTGGCAAAAACCTTCAGCCTAAGGTCGCCGAACAAATGTGGGGTGGGGTGAAACCTGCCACCTCAGCATCTCTGCACATCTCTTTCCTGGACACTTAAAGGTCTTCAGAATCTATAACACTTCCAATGCTGGTGCTCAGGCGTACGAGAAGTAAGGCAGGAAGACTTGGGACAATCAATCTCACCTGGAGGCTGGTGGGGAGACGTTTTGCCCCTCCCCTCAAGTATCAGGGCTCCCACCACAGCATGAAGCAGTTACAAAAGAGGGGTCTGCACTCTCAACACCCCAAGAATGAGGAACGGAACAAAAAGCAGAGGAGGTGTTCATCTCTGGCAACGTTCATTAAAATTTCCTGGGAGATAAAAAGAGAATCTGGGCAATAAAATAAAGTCTAAGTTGTTTTTCCTTTGTTCTTTGTCTAATTTCACGTGCTCCTATGGTTCCGCATGCAGAGGTCCCACACCCGGCACTTCAGACCCGATTTCCTAGTGCAGAATGGCTGGGTCATCACCTCAGCTAGCGGGGTCCCATGCAGACTCCACGGCATAGAGCCTGAGCTTCAGCCAACCCAGCCCTCGAGAGCTCCATCCCCTCCCTCCCACTGACGCTGCTGGGATCCCTACACAGCATCCCAGCCCACAGCCCGTGGGGGAGTGCAAACTCTCACCTCTCCATTCTGTTTTCAAAATAATGTTTCCTTTGCTTCTGAACCAAACTCAGTCTTGATCTGTTGGCTCCAATGACACTGGGCACGGCGATTTCTGTTGGCGTGCACTCTGGAGGATCAGTAACAGAAATTGAGAACATTGTAACTTCAATGAACAGATGTGTGAGCCAAACTGTAGTTAACACAGAGCAGTGTATAATGCTTGGGTAAAATAAGATGTTTCTAAGACTTACCTTTGATATTTCCATCACTTTACTATAAGCAAGTTCAGTGAAGACGTCTGTCTTATTTGTCAGGTCAACATTAGAGAAATGAAGTGATTTATTTCCATGGATGTACATCGAATACTCTTGGCTGAGGCTTCAATCTTGTTTTGAATGCTTTTCCATTGAAAATGATACCTCTCTTTCAGCTCCCCCATTTCTGAGAAGTATAAAATCTTATAATTTATTATTACCAAAGGGGAAAGGTAGGAAAAGGGATAAACTAACAGTGTGGGATTAACACATACACACTGCTATATATAAAATAGATCATCAACAAGGAACTACTGTATAGCACAGGGAACTACACTGAATATTTTGCAATAACCTATAAGGGGAAATAATCTGAAAAATAATAGATATTTTTATTGACATCGTCTATCAAAGACAGATAAAATGTAACCTAAGCAAGGCCGATGGTGAACGCTTCTGACCCTGAAGATTTCAATCATCTAAAGTTTGGGCTCTGCCTATTTCCCAAGGCGCTTAATGGACATACGTGTAGCCGTAGCTTAAAAATTCCCCAGTTTGGGGTACGGGGAGGCACTGATTTGGAAAAATCCCTGGTGTTCTCCTTCCATGCACTGGACCCTTCCTACTGCTAAAACATGCCTGTCACACCTAGAGGATGGTACACCGTTTGATCGGAAAGAGTTTGGAAAAGGCACCTCATCTCCTCATCGTCTGGTGCTCGGGTTCACCCCTCCAGCATCTTTCCTGACAATCTCCTCACTTGGGGATATCAGCACCGTCAACATCCTGTTGCACACAGTTTGTAATTTGTCCAGAGGATGAAGTGGAAGGATGAGAAAAATTTAGAGACAAGTCTTAGGTCTTCGGACAGGCACATGCCACTCTAATTTCCAATCCGGAAGACAAATACATCAAAGGCTAGAATTGCCCACGGAAACAGAATAGGGCTAGAGGAAATCCCGCTGTTTTGTGTCCAGTTTCCAAAAACACAAGTTGAATAATGGAACTCAGGGGCACTAAAATTCATGAAACTGCAGAGTTGCAAATATCTATCGTCGAAAAATGTCTTGAGGTAAGTCACAGAAAAGGACTTGTAAGCAAGGGAGAGTGGCAGGAAACAGATTTGAAGAGGTAGAAAGGACTCCCCATTAAAGCACAAGAAAAGGGGCTGAACATCGCCTATGTTGCAGTTGGCCCAAAAGGGCATATGCAATTTTTTCTGAATATATTCAAGTAAAGGCCATACACCCTTTTTATCCAACCAAACAGGTGGGCACTGGAAATCAATACTACAAAATGTATCACTTCACATCAGTCAGAAGGGCCATCCACATAAAGTGTAAACACCAGAAATGCAGGACAGGGTGAGGAGAAAAGGGAGCCCTGTGAGGCTGATAGTGGAATTGTAATTTGCCAACGGCCACTATGGCGAAGTGTATTGTGTTTGCTAAAACATCTAAAAGATGAGCTACAGAGCATGGGGCACTTGCACTCATTGACGTATCTGCATTGTGATGAAAAGTTCATGGAGCATTGTGGTGACAAATTTCACAGATACTTGTGATGATGAGGGCATTGACTATTGTGATGACACAGGTCATGAAACCTTGTGATGACGGGACACACGGAGCATTGTGATGACAGGGGCATGGAGCATTGGTCTGACAAGTTTCATGGATAATTGTGTTGACAGTGGGCATGGCACATTGTGATGACAAGGGCATGGAGCATTGTGATGACAAGGTCATGGATTATGGTGAAGACAGGTGTCAGGGAGCATTGTGATGGCATATTTCATGTACCATTGTGATGACAATGGCATGGAGCATTGTGATGCCAAGTGTTATGAAGGATTGTGATGACAAAGGTAATGGAGCATTGTGATGACAAGGGATGGAGCATTGTGATGACAAGGGTCATGGAGCATTGTGATGACAAGGGTATGGAGCATTGTGATGACAACGGCCATTGAGAATTTTGATGAAAATGTTGTGAAGCATTGTGATGACAAAGGCATGGGGCATGCTATGACAGGGGTCATGGGGCATTGCGATGACAAGTGCATGGAGAATTGTGATGACAAGAGCATGTTAAACTGTGATGAGAAATGTCATGGAGCATTGTGATGACAAGGACGTGAAGAATTGTGATGACAAGGGATATGGAGCATTGTGATGGCCAGGACATGGAGCACTGTGATGGCAAGACCGTGGAGCACTGTGATGAGAAGACCATGGATAATTATAGTGACGAGCATCATGGAGCACTGTAATGACAAGGGTCATGGAGCATTGTGATGATACGTCTCATTGAGCATTGTGATGACAGGGGTCATGGATCATTGTGATGACAAGGGTCATGGAGTATTGTGATGACAAGCTTGTGGAGTATTGTGATGACAAAGCATTTAACACTGTGATGGGAAGTGTCATGGAACATAGTTATGCCAAGAACGTGGAGAATTGTGATGACAGGGAACATGGAGCATTGTGATGACCAGGGCATGGAGCATTGTGATGGCAAGACCGTGGAGCATTGTGATGAGAAGCCCATGGATAATTGTGATGATGAGCGCCATGGAGCGCTATAATGACAAAAGGTATGGAGAATTGTGATGACAGTGGCCATGGAGCATTGTGATGAAAAGAGTCATGGAGCATTTTGATGACAAGGGTGTGGAGCATTGTGATGAGAAGACCATGGATAATTGTGAATGACAAGCGTCGTGGAGCACTGTAATGACAAGGGGTATGGAGCATTGTGATGACAGTGCTCATGGAGCATTGTGATGACAAGTGTCATGGAGCATTCTGATGACAAGCTTGTGGAGTATTGTAATGACAATGGCATGGAGCATTGTGATGAAAAGGGCATGGAGCATTGTGATGAAAAATGCATGGAGGCTTTTCATGACAGTGTTCAAGGAGCATACTGACGACAAGTGTCAGGGAGCATTGTGATGACAAGTGTATTGAGAATTGTGATGACAAATATCATGGAGCATTCTGACGAAAGGGCATGGAGTATTGTGATGACAGGAATCATGGAGCGTTGTGATGACAAGGTTTATGGAACATTGTGATCACATGGGTTTGGAGCATTGTGAAGACAGAGGACATGGATCATTTTGATTTCAAGGAGCATGGAGCATTGTGAGGAAAAGGGCATGAAGCAAGGTGATCCCAAGTTTCATGGAGGATTGTGATGACAATGGAAATGGTGTATTGTGATGACAAGCGCATAGGGCATTGTAATGACAAGGTCATGTAGCATTTTGCTGACAAAGCATGGAGCATTGTAATGACATGTGTCATGGAGCACTGTGATGATAAGCGTCACGGATCATTGTGAATACAGGGGTCATGGAGCATTGGGATGACAAGTACATGGATAATTGTGATGACAGTGTCATGGAGCACTGGGCTGAAAATTTTCATTTAGTGTTGTGATGACAGGGGTCATGGAGCATTGTGATGACTAGGGAATGGAGCATTGTGATGACAAGAGTCCCGGATCATTGTGTCGTCAGGTGTCATTGAATGATGTGATGACAGTGGTCATGTAGTTTTGAGATGATATTGGCCATGGAGCATTGTGATGAATAGTTCGTGTAACATTTGGCTGAAAATATTCATGGATTATTGTGATGACAGGGGTCATAGAGCATTGTGATGACAAGGTAATGGAGCATGGTGATGACAAGGTCCTGGAGCATTGTGATGAGAAGACCATGGATACTTATGATGACAATTCTCATGGAGCATTCTGATGAAAAGGGGCATGGAGCATTGTGATGATTAGCGCATGGAACACTGTGATACATCGGTCATGGGTCATGGAGCTTTGTGATGACAAGTCATGGAGCATTGTGATGACAAGGGCATGGATCATTGTGATGACAGGGCCATGGAGCTTTGGTCTGACAAGATTCATAGATTATTGTGATGACAGTGGACATGGTGCACTGTGATGACAAGGGCATGGATCATTGTGAAGAGAAGGTCATGGAGTATTGTGAAGACAGGTGTTAGGGAGCATTGTGATGACATATGTCATGGTCCATTGCGATGACAATGGCTGGGAGTATTGTGATGCCAAATGTAATGAAGGATTGTGATGACAAATATAAAGGAGCATTGTGATGACTAGGGCTTGGAGAATTATGATGACAATGGCCACTGAGAATTTTCATGACAAGCTCGTGAAGCATTGTGATGACAAGGTCCTGGAGCATTGTGATGAGAAATGCATAGAGACTTGTGATGACAATGGTCATGGAGCATTTTGATGACAAGTTTGTGGAGTATTCTGATGACAATGGCATGGAGCATTGTGATGAAAACTGCATGGGTCATTGTGAGGAAAAATGCATGGAGCCTTTTCGTGACAGGTTTCATGGAGCATTCTGATGACAAGTGTCAGGGAGCACTGTGATGACAAGTGTATTGAGAATTGTGATGACAATGGTCATGGAGCATTTTGATGAAAAGTGCATGGAGTATTGTGATGACAGGCATCATGGAGCGTTGTGATGACAAGTGTTATGGAACATGGTGATCACAAGTGTTTGGAGCATTGTGATGACACAGGTCATGGATCATTTTGATTTCAAGAAGCATGGAGCATTGTGATGACAAGGGCATGAAACAATGTGATACCAAGATTCATGGAGGATTTTGATGACAATGGAAATGGAGTATAGTGATGAGAAGCACATAGAACATTGTAATGACAAGTTCATATAGCATTTTGCTGACAAAGGCATGGAGCATTGTGATCACAGGTGTCATGGAGCACTGTGATGCCATGCGTCACAGAGCATTGTGAATACATGGGTCATGGAGAATTGGGATGAAAAGGGCATGGATCATTGTGATGAAAAGCGTCATGGAAGATTGGGCTGAAAATGTTCATGGAGTATTGTGATGACAGGGGTCATGGAGCATTGTGATGACAAGAGTCCCGTATCACTGTGTTGTCAGGGGTAATGGAGGGTTGTGATGACAGTGGTCATGGAGCATTGTGATGATATTGGTCCTGGAGCATTGTGATGAGAAGACCATGGAGACATGTGATGACAAGTCTCATGGAGTATTCTGATGAAAAGGGGCATGGAGCATTGTGATTACAGTGGTCTTGGGGCATTGTTATGACAAGGGCATGGAGCATTGTGAAGAGAAGGACATGGAGCATTCTGATGAATGTGTCATGGAGCACTGTTATGACAAGTGCATGGAGCATTGTGATTATAGGTGTTTTGGAGCACTGTGATGAAAAGGGCATGGATCATTGTGATGAAAAAGGCATGGAGCCTTGTCATGACAGTGTTCAAGGAGCATACTGATGACAAGTGTCAGGATGCATTGTGATGAAAAGTGTATTGAGCATTGTGATGACTAAGGTTATGGAGCATAGTGATGAGAAGACCATGGATAACTGTGATTATGAGCATCATGGGGTGTTGTGATGATAAGTGTTATGGAATATTGTGATCACAACTGTTTGGAGCATGGTGATGACAGAGGTCATGGAGCATTTTGATTTCATTGTGATGACAATAGCCTGAAGCATTATGATGATGGGCATGGTGCATTGTGATGATAGGATTCATGGAGCTTTGAGATGAAAATGGGCATCGAGCATTTTGATAACAAGGGTCTTGGATCATTGTGATGACAAGTGCATGGAGCATTGTGATGAGAAGTCCATGGAACATTCTGATGACATGCGTCATGGAGCTTTCAGATGACAAGGGCATGGAGCATTGTGATTACAGGGGTCTTGGAAAATTGTGATGACAAGTGTCATGGAGCCTTGTGAATGACAAGGCCGTGGAACATTGTGATGGCAGGGGCCATGGAACATTGTTATGACAGGTGTAATGGAGCATTGTGATGAGAAGGGCAGGAAGCATTGTTGTGTAATGTTTCATGGATTATTGTGATGAGAGTGGGCATGGAGCATTGTGATGACAAGAGCACAGAACGCTGTGATACATGGGTCATGGAGGATTGTAATGACAAGGGCATGGAGCATTGTGATGAGAAGGGCATTGAGCATTGTGATGACAAGTGTCATGGAGCTTTGTGATGACAAGGGCATGGAGAAATGTGATGAGAGGGTTCATGGAGCATTGTGATGACAATGACATGGAGCATTGTGATGTCAAGTGTCATGGAGTTTTGTGATGACAAAAGTCATGGAGCATTTTGATGACAAGGGCATGGTGCATTGTGATGAGAAGGGCAGGGAGCAGTTTGAGGACAGGGTCATGCAGCAATTTGATGAAAATTGTAATGGAACCTTTTGATTCCAGGTGTTATAGAACATTGTGATGTCAGGGGTCATGGAGCTTTGGGATGAAAAGGGTCATGGAGCATTTTGATGACAGGAGTTGTGGAACACTGTGATGTCAGGGGTCATGGAACATTGTGATGATAAGGGGATTTAGCATTGTGATGACAGGGGTCATGGAACATTGTGATTACAGGGGTGAGGGAGTAATGTGATGACTAGTGATGGAACATTATGATATCTCATGTGAGAGAGCATTTTGATGAGAAGTGCATGGAGCACTGGGATTAAAAGGTTTATGGAGCATATCGATGACAAGGTTGTGGACCATTGTGATGAAAAGCGCATGGCACATTGTGATGACAAGTGTCATGGAGCATTGTTCTGACAGAGGCATGGAGCATTGTGATGACAAGGGTCACGGAGCATTGTGATGAAAAGTTCATGGAACATTGTGGTTACAAAGGTCACAAAGCCTTGTGATGATGCGGGCATGAACCATTGTGATGACAAACGTTATGTAGCGCTGTGATGACTGGATTCACGGATCATTGTGATGACAGGGGTCATGGAGCATTGTGATGAAAATGCATGGAGCATTGTGATGACAGAGGTCATGGAGAATTCTGATTTCATTGTGCTGACAATAGGCGGAAGCATTATGATGATGGGCATGATACATTGTGATGACAGGGTTCATGGAGCATTGAGATGAAAAGGGGCATGGAGCATTGTGATTACAGGGGTCTTGGAGCATTGTGATGACAAGTGTCATGGAGCCTTGTGATGACAAGGCCGTGGAACATTCTGATGACATGCGTCATGGAGCTTTGTGATGACAAGGGCATGGAGCATTGTGATGATAAGACCATGGAGACTTGGGATGACCAGTCTCATGGAGCATTCTGATGAAAAGGGGCATGGATCATTGTCATTACAGGGACCTTGGAGCATTGTGATGACTAGGGCATGGAGCATTGTGATCAGAAGGCCATGAAGCATTCTGATGACATGCGTCATGGAGCTTTTTGATGACAAGGGCATGTAGCATTGTGATTACAGGGATCTTGGAGCATTGTGATGAAAAGGGCATGGATTATTGTGATGAAAAAGGCATGGAGCCTTGTCATGACAGGGTTCAAGGAGCATACTGACGACAAGTGTCAGGGAGCATTGTGATGACAAGTGTATTGAGCATTGTGATGACAAAGATCATGGAGCATTGTGATGAGAAGACCATGGATAATTGTGATGATGAGCGCCATGGGGTGTTGTGATGATAAGTATTATGGAACATTGTGATCACAAGGATTTGGAGCATTATGATGACAGAGGTCATGAAGAATATTGATTTCATTGTGATGACAATAGCCTGAAGCATTATGATGATGGGCATGGTGTATTGTGATGTCAGGGTTCATGGAGCATTGAGATGAAAAGGGGCATGGGGAATTGTGTTTACAGGTGTCTTGGAGCATTTTGCTGACAAGGGCATGGAGCATTGTGATGAAAAGTCCATAGAACATTCTGATGACATGCGTCATGGAGCTTTGTGATGACAAGGGCATGGAGCATTGTGATTACAGGGGTCTTCAGCATTGTGATGACAAGTGTCATGGAACCTTGTGATGTCTAGGCCGTGGAACATTGTGATGACAGTGGTCATGGTGCATTGTTATGACAGGGGTAATGGAGCATTGTGTTGAGAAGGGCATGAAACTTTGGTCTGAAATATTTAATGGATTATTGTGATGAGAGTGAGCATGGAGCATTGTGATGAGAAGGGTATGGAACACTATGATACATGGGTCATGCAGGATTGTAATGACAAGGGCATGGAGCATTGTGATGAGAAGGGCATCGAGCATTGTGATGACAAGTGTCATGGAGCTTTGTGATGACAAGGGCATTGAGCAATGTTATGAGAGGGTTCATGGAGCATTGTGATGACAATGACATGGAGAATTGTGATGCCAAGGGTCATGGAGCTTTGTGATGACAAGTCCTGGAGCATTTTGATGACAACGGCATGGTGCATTGTGATGAGAAGGGCAGGGAGCGTTTTGATGACCGGGTCATGCAGCAATTTGATGAATAGTGTAATGGAATATTTTGATGGCAGGGGTTATAGAACATTTTGATGTCAGGGGTCTTGGAGCTTTGGGATGAAAAGGGTCATGGAGCATTTCGATGACAGGTGTCATGGAACATTGTGATGATAAGGGGATGTAGCAGTGTGATGACAGGGTCATGGAACATTGTGATTACAGGGGTGAGGGAGTATTGTGATGACTACTGATGGAACAATGTGATATCTCTGGTGAGAGAGCATTTTAATGAGAAGTGCATGGAGCATTGTGATTACAAGGTTTATGGAGCATTGCAATGACAAGTTTGTGGACCGTTGTGATGAAATGCGCGTGGCACATTTTGAAGACAATGGTCATGGAGCATTGTTCTGCAAATACATGGAGCATTGTGATGACAAGGGTCACAGAGAATTGTGATGAAAAGTTCATGGAGAATTGTGGTTACAAAGGTCACAGAGCCTTGTGATGACACGGGCATGGACCATTGTGATGACAAACGTTATGAAGCATTGTGATGACTGGAGTCATGGAGCATTGTGATGACAGGGGTCATGGAGCATTGTGATGACATGTGTCATGGATCATAGTGCTGACAAGCGCTTGGAGCATTGTGATGACAAGGGTCATGGAGCATTGTGCTGAGAAAGGCATAGTGCATTGTGATGCCAAGGGCCAAAGAGCATTGTGATGAAAATTTCATGGAGCATTGTGATTAAAAAGGTCACAGAGACTGTTGATGACGAGGACATGAACCATTGTGATGACTACGGAATGGAGCATTGTGATGACAAGAGTCCTGGATCATTGTGTTGTCAGGTGTCATGGAGTGTTGTGATGACAGTGCTCATGGAGCATTGTGATGATATTGGCCATGGAGCATTGTGATGAGTAGGTCGTGGAGCACTGGGCTGAAAATCTTCATGGATTATTGTGATGACAGGGGTCATGGAGCATTGTGATGACAAGGGAATGGAGCATGGTGATGACAAGGTCCTGGAGCATTGTGATGAGAAGACCATGGAAACTTGTGATGACAAGTCACATGGAGCATTCTGATGAAAAGGGGCATGGAGCATTGTGATTACAGGGGACTTGGAGCATTGTGATGACTAGGGCATGGAGCATTGTGATGAGAAAGCATTCTGATGACATGCATCATGGAGATTTTTGATGACAGGGGCATGTAGCATTTTGATTACAGGGATCTTGGAGCATTGTGATGAAAAGGGCATGGATTATTGTGATGAAAAATGCATGGAGCCTTGTCATGACAGGGTTCAAGGAGCATACTGACGACAAGTGTCAGGGAGCATTGTGATGACAAGTGTATTGAGCATTGTGATGACAAAGATCATGGAGCATTGTGATGAGAAGACCATGGATAATTGTGATGATGAGCGTCATGGGGTGTTGTGATGATAAGTTTTATGAAACATTGTGATCACAAGGGTTTGGAGCATTATGATGACAGAGGTCATGGAGAATATTGATTTCATTGTGATGACAATAGCCTGAAGCATTATGATGTTGGACATGGTGTATTGTGATGACAAGGTTCATGGAGCATTGAGATGAAAAGGGGCATGGAGGATTGTGTTTACAGGCTTCTTGGAGCATTTTGCTGACAAGGGCATGGAGCATTGTGATGAAAAGGCCATGGATCATTCTGATGACATGCGTCATGGAGCTTTGTGATGACAAGGACGTGTAGCTTTGTGATAACAGGGGTCTTCAGCATTGTGATATCAAGTGTCATGGAACCTTGTGATGTCTAGGCCGTGGAACATTGTGATGGCAGTTGTCATGGTGCATTGTTATATGACAGAGGTAATGGAGCATTGTGATGAGAAGGGCATGAAACTTTTGTGTGAAATATTTCATGGACTTTTGTGATGAGAGTGAGCATGGAGCATTTTGATGACAAGTGTACGGAACACTATGATACATGGGTCATGCAGGATTTTAATGACAAGGGCATGGAACATTGTGATGAGAAGGGCATTGAGCATTGTGATGACATGTGTCATGGAGCTTTGTGATGACAAGGGCATTGAGCAATGTGATGACAGGGTTCATGGAGCATTGTGATGACAATGACATGGAGCATTGTGAGGCCAAGTGTCATGGAGCTTTGTGATGACAATTCATGGAGTATTTTCATGACAAGGGCATGGTGCATTGTGATGAGAAGGGCAGGGATAATTTTGATGACCGGTTCATGCAGCAATTTGATGAAAAGTGTAATGGAATATTTTGATGGCAGGGGTTATAGAATATTGTGATGTCAGGGGTCTTGGAGCTTTTGGATGAAAAGGGTCATGGAGCATTTTGATGACAGGGGTTATGGAACATTGTTTTATCATGGGTCATGGAGTATTGTGATGACAAGGGCATGGAGCATTGTGATGAAAGGCCATGGATCATTCTGATGACATGCATCATGGAGCTTTGTGATGACAAGGGCGTGTAGCTTTGTGATAACAGGGGTCTTCAGCATTGTGATATCAAGTGTCATGGAACCTTGTGATGACTAGGACGTGGATCATTGTGATGGCAGTTGTCATGGTGCATTGTTATGACCGAGGTAATGGAGCATTGTGATGAGAAGGGCATGAAATTTTTGTGTGAAATGTTTCATGGACTTTTGTGATGAGAGTGAGCATGGAGCATTTTGATGACAAGTGTACGGAACACTATGATACATGGGTCATGCAGGATTTTAATGACAAGGGCATGGAGCATTGTGATGAGAAGGGCATTGAGCATTGTGATGACAAGTGTCATGGAGCTTTGTGATGACAATGGTCATGGAGCATTGTTCTGACAAAGACATGGAGCATTTTTATGACAAGGGTCACAGAGAATTGCGAGGAAATGTTCATGGAGCATTGTGGTTACAAAGGTCACAGAGCCTTGTGATGACGCGGGCATGGACCATTGTGATGACAAACGTTATGAAGCATTTTGATGACTGGAGTCACGGAACATTGTGAAGACAGGGGTCATGGAGCATTGTGATGCCATGTGTCATGGAACATTGTGCAGACAAGTGCATGGAGCATTATGATGACAAGGGTAATGGAGCATTGTGCTGAGAAAGGCATAGAGCATTGTGATGACAAGGGTCAAAGAGCATTGCGATGAAAAGTTCATGGAGCATTGTGGTTAAAAAGGTCACAGAGACTGTTGATAAAGAGGGCATGGACCACTGTGATGACAAAGGTCATGAAGCATTGTGATGACTGGATTCAAGGAGCATTGTGATCACAGGGTTCATGGAGCATTGTGATGACAGGGGCATGGAACATAGGTCTAATAAATTTCATGGATTATTGCAATGACATTTGAATGGCGCATTGTGATGACAAGGGCATGGAGCATTGTGATGACCAGGTCATGCAGTATTGTGAAGACAGGTGTCAGGGAGCATTGTGATGACATATGTAGTGGCCCATTTTGATGACAATGGCATGGAGCATTGTGATGCCAAGTGTCAAGGAGGATTCTGATGACAAAGGTAATGGAGCATTGAGATGACAATTGCTTGGAGCATTGTGTAGACAAGGGTCAGGGAGCATTGCGCTGACAAGTGCGTGGAGAATTGTGATGGCAAGGGTCATGGAGCATTCTGTTGACAAGCTTGTGGAGTATTTTGATGACAATGGCATGGAGCATTGTGATGAAAACGGCATGGGGCTTTTTGATGAAAAAGTCATGGAGCCTTTTCGTGACAGGGTTAAAGGAGAATTCTGATGACAAGTGTCAGGGAGCATTGTGATGACATGTATATTGAGAATTGTGATGACAAAGTTCATGGAGCATTGTGATGAAAAGGACATGGAGTATTGTGATGACAGGCATCATGGAGCGTTGTGATGACAAGTGTTATGGAACATCGTGATCACAAGTGTTTGGAGCACTTTGATGACAGAACTCATGGATCATTTTGATTTCAAGGAGCATGGAGCATTGTGATGACAAGGGCATGAAGCAATGTGATCCCAAAGTTCATGGAGGATTGTGATGACAATGGAAATGGAGTATTGTGATGACAAGCGCATAGAGCATTGTAATAACAAGGTCATGTAGCATTTTGGTGACAAAGGCATGAAGCATTGTGATGACGTGTCACGGAGCATTGTGAATACAGGGTTTATGGAGCATTGGGATGACAAGGGCATGGATCATTGTGATGACAAGTGTCCCGGAACATTGTGATGACTAGGGAATGGAGCATTGTGATGACAAGAGTCCCAGATCATTGTGTTGTCAGGTGTCATGGAGTGTTGTGATGACATTGGTCTTGGAGAATTGTGATGATATTGGTCATGGAGCATTGCGATGACAAGGGAATGGAGCATGGTGATGACAAGATCCTGGAGCATTGTGATGAGAAGACCATGGAGACTTGTGATGACAAGTCTCATAGAACATTTTGGTGAAAAGGTTCATGGAGCATTGTGATTACAGGCGCCTTGGAGCATTCTGATGACAAGGGCATAGAGCATTGTGATGAGAAGGCCATGAAGCATTCTGATGACATGCGTCATGGAGCTCTTTGATGACAAGGGCATGTAGCATTTTGATTAAAGGGGTCTTGGAGCATTGTGATGAAAAGGGCATGGATTATTGTGATGAAAAGGGCATGGAGCCTTGTCATGACAGGGTTCAAGGAGCATACTGACGACAAGTGTCAGGGAGCATTGTGATGACAAGTGTATTGAGCATTGTGATGACAAAGTTCATGGAGCATTGTGATGAGAAGACCATGGATAACTGTGATGATGAGCGTCATGGGGTGTTGTGAAGATAAGTGTTATGGAACATTGTGATCACAAGTGTTTGGAGCATTATGATGACAGAGGTCATGGAGAATATTGATTTCATTGTGATGACAATAGCCTGAAGCATTATGATGATGGCCATGGTGTATAGTGATGACAGAGTTCATGGAACATTCAAATGAAAAGGTGAATGGAGGATTGTGTTTACAGGCGTCTAGGAGCATTGTGATGACAAAGGCATGGAGCATTGTGATGAAAAGGCCATGGAACATTCTGATGACATGTGTCATGGAGCTTTGTGATGACAAGGGCGTGGAGCATTGTGATTACAGGGGTCTTCAGCATTGTGATGACAAGTGTCATGGAAACTTGTGATGTCTCGGCCGTGGAACATTGTGATGGCAGTGGTCATGGTGCATTGTTATGACAGGGGTAATGGAGCATTGTGATGAGAAGGGCATGGAACATTGGTCTGAAATGTTTCATGGATTATTGTGATGAGAGTGGGCATGGAGCATTGTGATGACCAGTGTACGGAACACTATAATACATGGGTCATGCAGGATTGTAATGACAAGTGCATGGAGCATTGTGATGAGAAGGGCATCAAGCATTGTGATGACAACTGTCATGGAGCTTTGTGATGACAAGGGCATTGAGCAATGTGATGAGAGGGTTCATGGAGCATTGTGATGACAATGACATGGAGCATTGTGATGCCAAGGGTCATGGAGCTTTTTGATGACAAGTCCAGGAGCATTTTGAAGACAAGGGCATGGTGCCTTGTGATGAGAAGAACAGGGAGCATTTTGATGACCGTGTCATGCAGCAATTTGATGAAAAGTGTAATGGAATATTTTGATGGCAGGGGATATAGAACATTGTGATGTCAGGGGTCTTGGAACTTTGGCATAAAATGGTTCATGGAGCATTTTAATGTCAGGTGTTATGGAACATTGTGATGTCAGGTGTCATGGAACATTGTGATGATAAGGGGATGTAGCATTGTAATGACAGTGTCATGGAACACTGTGATTACAGGGGTGAGGGAGTATTGTGATGACTAGTGATGGAACATTGTGATATCTCAGGTGAGAGAGCATTTTGATGAGAAGTGCATGGACCATTGTGATTACAAAGTTTATGGAGCATTGCCATGACAAGGTTGTGGACCGTTGTGATGAAATGTGCGTGGCACATTGTGATGACAATGGTCATGGAGCATTGTTCTGACAAAGACATGGAGCATTGTGATGACAAGGGTCACAGAGAATTGTGATGAAAAGTTCATGGAGCATTGTGTTTACAAAGGTCACAGAGCCTTGTGATGACGCAGGCATGGACCATTGTGATGACAATCGTTATGAAGCATTGTGATTACTGGAGTCACAGAGCATTGTGATGACAGGGGTCATGGAGCATTGTGATGACAAGGGCATGGAGCATTGTGATGACAATGACATGGAGCACTGTGATGTCAGGGTCATGGAGCTTTGTGATGACAAAAGACACGGAGCATTTTCATGACAAGGGTATGGTGCATTGTGATGAGAAGGGCAGGGAGCATTTTGATGACCGTGTCATGCAGCAGTTTGTTAAAATGTGTAATGGAACATTTTGATGGCAGGGGTTATAGAACATTGTAATGTCAGGGGTCTTGGAGCTTTGGAATGAAAAGGTTCGTGGAGCATTTTGATGACAGGTTTTTTGGAACATTGTGAAGTCAGGGGTCATGGAACATTGTGATGATAAGGGGATGTAGCATTGTGATGACAGGGTCATGGAACATTGTGATTACAGGGCTGAGGGAGTATTGTGATGACTAGTGATGGAACATTGTGATATCTCTGGTGAGAGAGCATTTTGATGAGTAGTGCATGGACCATTGTGATTACAAGGTTTATGGAACATTGCAATGACAAGGTTGTGGACCGATGTGATGAAATGTGTGTGGCACATTGTGATGACAATTGTCATGGAGCATTGTTCTGACAAAGACAAGGAGCATTGTGATGACAATGGTAACAGGGAATTGTGATGAAAAGTTCATGGAGCATTGTGGTTACAAAGGTCACAGGGCCTTGTGATGACGTGGGCATGGACCATTGTGATGACAAATGTTATGAAGCATTGTGATGACTGGAGTCACAGAGCATTGTGATGACAGGGGTCATGAAGCATTGTGATGACAAGTTCATGGAGCATTGTGATGACAGGGGCATGGAGCATTGGTCTGACTAGTTTCATAGATTATTGTGATGACAGTGGGCATGGTTCATTGTGATGACCAGGGCATGGAGCATTGTGATGAGAAGGTCATGGAGTATTGTGAAGACGCGTGTCAGGGAGCATTGTGATGACATATGTCATGGTCCATTGCAATGACAATGGCATGGAGCACTGTGATGCCAAATGTAATGGAGGACTGTGATGACAAATATAATAGAGCATTATGATGACAAGGACCTTTGAAAATTTTCATGACAAGGTCGTGAAGCATTGTGATGACAAGGTCCTGGAGCATTGTGATGACAAATCCATGAGGCCTTGTCATGACAAGTCTCATGGAGCATACTGATGAAAAGGGGCATGGAGCATTGTGATTACAGGGGTCATGGATCATTGTGATGACAAGGGGATGGAGCATTGTGAGGAGAAGACCAAGGAGCATTCTGATGGCATGCGTCATTGAGCTTCGTGATGACAAGGGCATGGAACATTGAGATTACATGGGTCTTGGAGCATTGTGATGAATATGGCATGGATCATTGTGACGAAAAAGGCATGGAGCCTTGTCATAACAGGGTTCAGGGAGCATACAGACAACAAGTGTCATGGAGAATTTTGATGACAAGTGTATTGAGCATTGTGATGAATAAGGTCATGGAGCATTGTGATGAGAAGGCCATTGATAACTGTGATGACGAGCATCATGGGGCATTGTGATGACAAGTGTAATGGAATATTGTGATCACAAGTGTTTGGAGCATTGTTATGACAGAGGTCATGGAGCATTCTGATTTCATTGAGATGACAATAGCTTGAAGCAGTATGATGATGGGCATGGTGCACTGTGATGACAGGGTTCATGGAACATTGATATGGAAAGGAGCATAGAATATTGTGATTACAGGGTTCTTGGAGCATTGTGATGAGAAGGGTCATAGAGCTTTCTGATGACAAGGCCATGGAACATCTTGATGGCAGGGGTCATGGACCATTGTTATGACTGGGGTAATGGAGCATTGTGATGACAAGGGCATGAAGCAATGTGATCCCAAGGTTCATGGAGGATTTTGATGATAATGGAAATGGAGTATTGTGATGACAAGCGCATAGACCATTGTAATGACAGGGTCATGTAGCAATTTGCTGACAAAGGCATGGAGCATTGTGATGACGTGTCACGGATCATTGTGAATACAGGGGTCATGGAGCATTGGGATGACAGGGGCATGGATCATTGTGATGACAAGGGTCATGGAGCACTGGGCTGAAAATGTTCATGGAGTGATGTGATGACAGGGGTCATGGAGAATTGTGATGACTAGGGAATGGAGCATTGTGATGACAAGAGTCCCGGATCATTGTGTTGTCAGGAGTCATGGAGTGTTGTGATGACAGTGGTCATGGAGCACTGTGATGATATTGGCCATGGAGCATTGTGATGACAAGGGAATGGAGCATGGTTATGACAAGGTGCTGGAGCATTGTGATGAGAAGGCCATGGAGACTTGTGATGACAAGTGTCATGGAGAATTCTGATGAAAAGGGGCATGGAGCATTGTGATTACAGGGATCTTGGAGCATTGTGATGACTAGGGCATGGAACATTGTGATGAGAAGGCCATGGAGCATTCTGATGACATGCGTCATGGAGTTTTTTGATGACAATGGCATGGAGCATTGTGATTTCAGGGATCTTGGAATATTGTGATGACAAGGGCATGGAGCATTGTGAGGAGAACACCAAGGAGCATTCTGATGGCATGCGTCATTGAGCTTTGTGATGACAATGGCAGGGAGCATTTAGATTACATGGGTCTTGGAGCATTGTGATGAAAAGGGCATGGACCATTGTGATGTAAAAGGCATGGAGCCTTGTCATGACAGGGTTCAAGGAGCATACAGACAACAAGTGTCAGGGAGCATTGTGATGACAAGTGTATTGAGCATTTTGATGACAAAGGCCATGGAGCATTGTGTTGAGAAGGCCACTGATAATTGTAATGACGAGCGTCATGGGGCATTGTGATGACAAGTGTAATGGAATAATGTGATCACAAGGGTTTGGAGAATTGTTATGACAGAGGTCATGGAGCATTTTGATTTCATTGTGATGACAATAGCATGAAGCATTATGATGATGGGCATGGTGCATTGTGGTGACAGGGTTCATGGATCATTGAGATGGAAATGGGCATAGAGCATTGTGATTACAGGGTTCTTGGAGCATTGTGATGAGAAGGGTCATGGAGCTTTGTGATGACAAGGCCAAGGAACATCGTGATGTCAGGGGTCATGAAGCATTGTTATGACTGGCGTAATGGAGCACTGTGATGGCAAGGGCATGGAGCATTGTGATGAGAAGGCCATGGGGCATTCTGATGACATGTGTCTTGGAGCTTTGTGAAGACAAGGGCATGGAGCAATGTGATGAGAGCATTCATGGAGCATTGTGATGACAATGACATGGAGCACTGTGATGCCAAGGGTCATGGATCTTTGTGATTACAAAGGTCATGGAGCATTTTGATGGCAAATCCGTTGTGCTTTGTGATGAGAAGGGCAGGGAGCATTCTGATGACAGGGTCATGGAGCAATGTGATGAAAAGTGTCATGGAACATTTTGATGACAGGTGTTATGGAACATTGTGATGTCAGGGGTCATCGAACATTGTGATGATAAGTGCATGTAGCATTGTGATGACAGGAGTCATGGAACATTGTGATGACAGGGGTGAGGGAGTATTGTGACAAATAGTGATGTAGCACTGTGATATCAGTGGTGAGAGAGCATTTTGATGATAAGTGCATGGAGCATTTTGATGACAAGTTTTATGGAGCATTGTGATGACAAGATGGTGGAGCACTGTGATGACAAGTGCATGGTGCATTGTGATGACATGTGTCATGGAGCATTGTGCTGACAAGTGCATGGAGCATTGTGATGACAAGGGTCATGGAGCATTGTGCTGAGAAAATCTTAGAGCATTATGATGACAATGGTCAAAGGGCATTGTGATAAAAAGTTCATGGAGCATTGTGGTTAAAAATGTCACAGAGACTGTTGATGACGAGGAAAATGACCATTGTAATGACAAAGGTCATGAAGCATTGTGATGACTGTAGTCACGGAGCATTGTGATGACAGGGGTCATGGAGCATTGTGATAACAAGGTCATGGATCATTGTGATGACAAGGGCATGGAACATTGGTCTAATAAGTTTCATGAATTATTGTGATGACAGTTGGAATGGCGCCTTGTGATGACAAGGGCATGGAGCATTGTGATGACCAGGTCATGCCGTATTGTAAAGACAGGTGTCAGGGAGCATTGTGATGACATATGTAATGGCCCATTGTGATGACAATGGCATGGAACTTTATGATGCCAAGTGTCATGGAGGATTCTGATGACAAAGGTAATGGAGCATTGTGATGACAATGGCTTGGAGCTTTGTGATGACAAGGGTCAGGGAGCATTGTGCTGACAAGTGCATGGAGATTTGTGATGACAAGCGTCATGGAACATTCTGATGACAAGCTTGTGGAGTATTTTGATGACAATGGCAAAGAGCATTGTGATGTAAACAGCATGGGACATTGTGATGAAAAAGGCATGGAGCCTTTTCGTGACAGGGTTCAAGGAGCATTCTGATGACAATTGTCAGGGAGCATTGTGATGACAAAGGTCATGGAGCATTGTGATGAAAAGGGCATGGAGTATTGTGATGACAGTCATCATGGAACGTTGTGATGACAAGTGTTATGGAACATTGTGATCACAAGGGCTTGGAGCATTTTGATGAGAGTGGTCATGGATCATTTTGATTTCAAGGAGCATGGAGCATTGTGATGACAAGGGAATGAAGCAATGTGATCCCAAGGTTAATAAAGGATTGTGATGACAATGGTAAAGGAGTATTGTGATGACAAGCGCATAGAGCATTGTAATGACAAGGTCATGTACATTTTGCTGACAAAGGCATGGAGCATTGTGATGACAGCTGTCATGGAGCACTGTGATGATAAGAGTCATGGAGCATTGTGAATACATGGTTTATGGAGCATTGGGATGACAAGGGCATGGATCATTGTGATGACAAGTGTCCTTGAGCATTGTGATGACTAGGGAATGGAGCATTGTGATGACAAGAGTCCCGGATCATTGTGTTGTCAGGTGTCATGGAGTGTTGTTATGAGAGTGGTCATGGAGAATTGTGATGATATTGGTCATGGAGCATTGCAATGACAAGGGAATGGAGCATGGTGATGACAAAGTCCAGGAGCATTGTGATGAGAAGACCATGGAGACCTTTGATGAGAAGTCTCATGGAGCATTCTGTTGAAAACGGGCATGGATCATTGTGATTACAGGTGTCTTGGCGCATTGTGATGACAAGGGCATGGATCATGGTGATGAGAACTCAATGGAGCATTCTGATGACATGCGTCATGGAGATTTGTGATGACAATGGCATGGAGCATTGTGATTACAGATGTCTTGGAGGATTGTTATGAAAAGGGCATGGAACATTGTGATGAAAAAGGCATGCAGCCTTGTCATGACAGGGTTCAGGAGCATACTGACGACAAGTGTCAGGGATCATTGTGATGACAAGTGTATTGAGCATTGTGATGACAAAGATCATGGAACATTGTGATGAGAAGACCATGGATAATTGTGATGACGAGCGTCATGGGGCATTGTGATGACAATTGTCATGAGGCCTTTTGATGACAAGGCCGTGGAACATTGTGATGGCAGGCGTCATGCAGCATAGTTATGACAGGGGTAATGGTGCATTATGATGAGATCTGCATGAAGCATTTGTCTGAAATATTTCATGGATTATTGTGATGAGAGTGGCATGGTGCATTGTGATGACAAGGGCAGGGAACACTGTGATACATGCGTCATGGGTCATGGAGCTTTGTGATGACAAGTCATGGAGCATTGTGATGAAAAGGCATGGAGCATTTTGATGACAGGGACATGGAACATTGTTATGAGAGGGGCATGGAGCATTGGTCTGACAAGTTTCATAGATTATTGTGATGACAGTGGACATAGTGCATTGTGATGACAATGGCATGGAGCATTGTGAAGAGAAGGTCATTGAGTATTCTGAAGACAGGTGTCAGGGATCATTGTGATGACATATGTCATGGTCCATTGCGATGACAATGGAAGGGAGTATTGTGATGCCAAATATAATGGAGGATTGGGATGACAAATATAATGAAGCATTGTGATGACTAGTGCTTGGAGCATTATGATGACAAGGGCCATTGTGAATTTTCATGACAAGGTCGTGAAGCACTGTGCTGACAAGATCATGGAGCATTGTGATGAGAAAACCATGGATCTTTGTGATGACAATTCTCATGGAGCATACTGATGAAAAGGGGCATGGAGCATTGTGATTACAGAGGTCTTGCCACATTGTGATGACAAGGGCATGGAGCATTGTGAGGAGAAGACCAAGGAGCATTCTGATGGCATGTGTCATTGAGCTTTCTGATGACAAGGGCATGGAGCATTGTGATTACAGGGGTCTTGAAGCATTGTGATGAAAAGGACATTGATCATTGTGATGAAAAATGCATGGAGCCTTGTCATGACATGTTTCAAGGAGCATACAGAAAACAAGTGTCAGGGAGAATTTTGATGACAAGTGTATTGAGCATTGTGATGACAAATGTCATGGAACACTGTGATGAGAAGACCATGGATAACTGTGATGACAAGCGTCATGGGTCATTGTGATGACAAGTGTTATGGAATATTGTGATCACAAGGGTTTTGAGCATTGTTATAATAGAGGTCATGGAGCATTTTGATTTCATTGTGATGACAATAGCATGAAGCATTATGATGATGGGCATGGTGCATTGTGATGACAGAGTTCATGGATCATTGAAATGATAAGGGGCATAGAGTACTGTGATTACAGTGTTCTTGGAGCATTGTGATGAGAAGGGTGATGGAGCCTTGTGATGACAAGTCCATTGAATATCTTGATGGCAGGGGTCATGGAGCATTGTTATGACAGTGGTAATGGAGCATTGTGATGGCAACGGCATGGAGAATTGTGATGAGAAGGCCATGGAGCATTCTGATGACATGTGACATGAAGCTTTGTGAAGATAAGTGCATGGAGCAATGTGATGAGAGCGTTCATGGAGCATGGTGATGACAATGACATGGAGCATTGTGATGAGAAGGCCATGAAATATTTTGATGATATGCGTCATGGAGCTTTTTGATGATAAGGGCATGGAGCATTGTGATTAGAGCTATCTTGGAGCATTGTGATGAAAAGGGCATGGATTATTGTGATGAAAAAGGCATGGAGCCTTGTCATGACCGGGTTCAAGGAGCATTCTGACGACAAGTGTCAGGGAGCACTGTGATGACAAGTGTATTGAGCATTGTGATGACAAAGATCATGGAGCATTGTGATGAGAAGGCCATGGATAATTGTGATGATGAGCGTCATGGGGTGTTGTGATGATAAGTGTTATGGTACATTAAGATCACAAGGGTTTAGAGCATTATGATGACAGAGGTCATGGAGAATATTGATTTCATTGTGATGACAATAGCCTGAAGCATTATGATGATGGGCATGGTGCATTGTGATGACAGGGTTCATGGAGAATTGAGATGAAAAGGGGCATGGAGCATTGTGTTTACAGGGGTCTTGGAGCATTGTGATGACAAGGGCATGGAGCATTTTGATGAGAAGGCCATGGAACATTCTGATGACATGCGTCATGGAGTTTTGTGATGACAAGGTCATGGAGCATTGTGATGTAAGGGACCACCAGCATTGTAATGACAAGTGTCATGGAGCCTTGTGATGACTAGGCCGTGGAACATTGTGATGGCAGGGGTCATGGTGCATTGTTATGACAGAGGTAATGGAGCATTGTGATGAGAAGGGCATGGAACATTGGTCTGAAATGTTTCATGGATTATTGTGATGAGAGTGGGCATGGAGCACTGTGATGACAAGGGTACGGAACACTATGATACGTGGGTCACGGAGGATTGTAATGACAAGGGCAAGGAGCATTTTGATGAGAAGGGCATCGAGCATTGTGATGACAAGTGTCATGGAGCTTTGTGATGACAAGGGCATTGAGCAATGTGATGAGAGGGTTCATGGAGCATTGTGATGACAATGACATGGAGCACTGTGATGTCAAGGGTCATGGAGCTTTGTGATGACAAGTCATGGAGCATTTTGATGACAAGGGCATGGTGCATTGTGATGAGAAGGGCAGGGAGCATTTGATGACCATGTCATGCAGCAATTTGATGAAAAGTGTCATGGAATATTTTGATGACATGTGTTATGGAACATTGTGATGTCAGGGGTCTTGGAGCATTTTGATGAAAAGGGTCATGGAGCATTTTGATGACAGGTGTTATGGAACATTGTGATGTCAGGTGTCATGGAACATTGTGATGATAAGGGGATGTAGCAGTGTGATGACAGTGTCATGGATCATTGTGATTACCGGGGTGAGGGAGTATTGTGATGACTAGTGATGGAACACTGTGATATCTCATGTGAGAGAGCATTTGGATGAGAAGTGCATGGAGCATTGTGATTACAATGTTTATGGAGCTTTGCAATGACAATGTTGTGGACCGTTGTGATGAAATGCGCGTGGCACACTGTGATGACAATGGTCATGAAGCATTGTTCTGACAAAGACATGGAGCATTGTGAAGACAAGTGTCACAGAGAATTGTGATGAAAATTTCATGGAGCATTGTGGTTACAAAGGTCACAAAGCCTTGTGATGACGCGGGCATTGACCATTGTGATGACAAACGTTATGAAGCATTGTGATGACTGGGGTCATGGAGCAATGTGATGACAGGGGCCATGGACCATTGTGAGGATAAGGGCATGTAGCATTGTGATGACGGGGCATGGAGGAGTGGTCTGAAAAGTTTCATAGATTATTGTGATGACAGTGGACATGGTGCAATTTGATGACAAGGGCATGGAGCATTGTGATGAGAAGGTCATGGAGTATTGTGAAGACAGGTGTCAGGGAGCATTGTGATGACATATATCACAGTCCATTGCGATGACAATGGCATGGAGCATTGTGATGCCAAATGTAATGGAGAATTGTGATGACACATATAATGGAGCATTGTGATGACTAGGGCTTGGAGCATTATGATGACAAGGGCTATTGAAAATTTTCATGACAAGCTCGTGAAGCATTGTGATGACAAGGTCCTGGAGTATTGTGATGACAAAACCATGGAGCCTTGTGATGACAAGTCTCATGGAGCATACTGATGAAAAAGTGCATGGAGCATTGTGATTACAGGGGTCTTGGAACATTGTGATGACAAGGGCATGGAGCATTGGAGGAGAAGACCAAGGAGCATTCTGATGGCATGCGTCATTGAGCTTTGTGATGAAAAGGTCATGGAGCATTGTGATGACATGGGTCTTGGAGCATTGTGATGAAAAGGGCATGGATCATTGTGATGGAAAAGGCATGGCCCTTGTCATGACAGGGTTCAATGAGCATACAGACAACAAGTGTCAGGGAGCATTTTGATGACAAGTGTATTGAGCATTGTGATGACAAATGTCATGGAGCATTGTGATGTGAAGACCATGGATAATTTTGATGACGATCGTCATGTTGCATTGTGATGACAAGTGTTATGAAATATTTTGATCACAAGGCTTTGGAGCATTTTTATGACAGAGGTCAAGAAGCATTTTGATTTCGTTGTGATGACAATAGCACGAAGCATTATGTTGATGGGCATAGTGCATTGTGATGACAGGGTTCATGGATCATTGAGATGACAAGGGGCATAGAGCATTGTGATTACAGGGTTCTTGGAGCATTGTGATTAGAAGGGTCATGGAGCCTTGTGATGACAAGGCCATGGAACATCGTGATGGCAGGGGTCATGGAGCATTGTTATGACAGTGGTAATGGAGCATTGTGATGGCAAGGGCATGGAACATTGTGATGAGAAGGCCATGGAGCATTCTGATGACATGTGTCATGGAGCTTTGTGATGACAAGCACATGGAGCAATGTGATGAGAGCATTCATGGAGCATTGTGATGACAATGACATGGAGCATTGTGATGCCAAGGGTCATGGATCTTTGTGATGACAAAATCATGGAGCATTTTCATGGCAAGGGCGTTGTGCATTGTGATGAGAAGGGCAGGGATCATTGTGAGGACAGGGTCATGGAGCAATTGGATGAAATGTGTCATGGAACATTTTGATGACAGGTGTTATGGAATATGGTGATGTCAGGGGTCTTGGAGCATTTTGATGAAAAGGGTCATGGAGCATTTTGATGACAGGTGTTATGGAACATTGTGATGTCAGGGGTCATTGAACATTGTGATGATAAGTGCATGTAACATTGTGATGACAGGAGTCACGGAACATTGTGATGACAGGGATGAGGGAGTACTGTGACAAATAGTGATGTAGCACTGTGATATCAGTGGTGAGAGAGCATTTTGATGAGAAGTGCATGGAGCATTGTGATGACAAGTGTCATGGAGCATTGTGCTGAGAAAGGCATAGAGCATTTTGATGACAAGAGTCAAAGAGCATTGTAATGAAAATTCATGGAGCATTGTGGTTAAAAAGTTCACAGAGACAGTTGATGATGAGGACATGGACCATTGTGATGACAAATGCCATGAAGCATTGTTATGACTGGAGCCACGGAGCATTGTCATGACAGGGGTCATGGAGCATTCTGATAACAAGAGCATGGAGCATTGTGATGACAAGGGCATGGAACATTGGTCTAATAAGTTACATGATTTATCGTGATGACAGTTGGAACGGCGCATTGTGGTGACAAGGGCATGGAGCATTGTGATGACCAGTTCATTCAGTATTGTGAAGACAGGTGTCAGGGAGCATTGTGATGACATATGTAATGGCCCATTGTGATGACAATGGCATGGAGCATTGTGATGCCAAGTGTCATGGAGGATTCTGATGACAAAGGTAATGGAGCATTGTGATGACAATGGCTTGGAGCATTGTGATGACAAGGGTCAGGGAGCATTGTGCTGACAAGTGCATGGAGATTTGTGATGACAAGGGTCATGGAACATTCTGATGACAAGCTTGTGGAGTATATTGATGACAATGGCATGGGGCATTGTGATGAGAAGGGCATGGAACATTTGTCTGAAATGTTTCATTGATGATTGTGATGAGAGTGGGCATGGAGCATTGTGATGACAAGGGCACGGAACACTGTGATACATGGGTCATGGGTCATGCAGCTTTGTGATGAAAATTCATGGAGCATTGTGATGACAAGGGCATGGAGCATTGTGATGACAGGGGCATGGAGCATTGGTCTGACAATTTTCATAGATTATTGTGATGACATTGGACATGGTCCATTGTGATGACAAGGGCATTGATCATTGTGAAGAGAAGGACATGGAGTATTGTGAAGACAGGTGTCAGGGAGCATTGTGATGACATATGTCATGGTCCATTGCGATGACAATGGCAGGGAGTATTGTGATGCCAAATGTAATGGAGGATTGTGATGACAAATGTAATGGAGCATTGTGATGACTAGGGCTTGGAGCATTATGATGACAATGGCCATTGAGAATTTTCATGACAAGGTCGTGAAGCATTGTGATGACAAGATCCTGGATCATTGTTATGAGAAAAACATGGAGCTTTGTGATGACAAGTCTCATGGAGCATATTGATGAAATGGGGCATGGAACATTTTGATTACAGGGGTCTTGTTACATTGTGATGACAATGGCATGGAGCATTGTGAGCAGAAAGCCAAGGAGCATTCTGATGACATGTGTCATTGAGCTTTGTGAAGACAAGGGCATGGAGCATTGTGATTGCAGGGATCTTGAAACATTGTGATGAAAAGGGCATGAATCATTGTGATGAAAAAGGCATGGAGCCTTGTCATGACATGTTTCAAGGAGAATACAGAAAACAAGTGTCAGGGAGAATTTTGATGACAAGTGTATTGAGCATTGTGATGACAAATGTCATGGAACATTGTGATTAAAAGACCATGGATAATTGTGATGACGAGCGTCATGTGGCATTGTGATGACAAGTGTTATGGAATATTGTGATCACAAGGGTTTTGAGCAATGTTATGACAGAGGTCATGGAACATTTTGATTTCATTGTGATGACAAGAGCATGAAGCATTATGATGATGGGCATGGTGATTTGTGATGACAGGGTTCATGGATCATTGAAATGAAAAGGGGCATAGAGCATTGTGATTACAGGGTTCTTGGAGCATTGTGATGAGAAGGGTGATGGAGCCTTGTGATGACATGGCCATGGAATATCGTGATGGCAGGGGTCATGGAGCATTGTTATGACAGGGTTAATGGAGCATTGTGATGGCAAGGGCATGGAGCATTGTGATGAGAAGGCCATGGAGCATTCTGATGACATGTGTCATGGAGCTTTGTGAAGATAAGTGCATGGAACAATGTGATGAGAGCGTTCATGGAGCATTATGATGACAATGACATGGATCATTGTGATGAGAAGGCCATGAAGCATTCTGATGTCATGCGTCATGGAGCTTTTTGATGACAAGGGCATGGAGCATTGTGATTACAGGGATCTAGGAGCATTGTGATGAAAAGGGCATGGATTATTGTGATGAAAAAGGCATGGAGCCTTGTCATGACAGGGTACAAGGAGCATTTTGACGACAAGTGTCAGGGAGCATTGTGATGACAAGTGTATTGAGCATTGTGATGACAAAGATCATGGAGCATTGTGATGACAAGACCATGGATAATTGTGATGATGAGCGTCATGGGGTGTTGTGATGATAAGTGTTATGGAACATTGCAATCACAAGGGTTTGGGGCATTATGATGACAGAGGTCATGGAGAATATTGATTTCATTGTGATGACAATAGCCTGAAGCATTATAATGATGGGCATGGTGCATTGTGAGGACAGGGTTCATGGAGAATTAAGATGAAAAGGGGCATGGAGCATTGTGTTTGCAGGGGTCTTGGAGCACTGTGATGACAAGGTCATGGAGCATTGTGATGAGAAGGCCATGGAACATTCTGATGACATGCGTCATGGAGATTTGTGATGACAAGGGCATGGAGCATTGTGATACAGGGGACTTCATCATTGTGATGACAAGTCTCATGGAGCCTTGTGATGACTAGGACGAGGAACGTTGTGATGGCAGGGGTCATGGTGCATTGTTATGACAGAGGTAATGGAGCATTGTGATGAGAAGGGCATGGAACATTGGTCTGAATTGTTTCATGGATTATTGAGATGAGAGTGGGCATTGAGCATTGTGATTACAAGGGTATGGAACACTATGATACATGGGTCATGCAGGATTGTAATGACAAGGGCATGGAGCATTGTGATGAGAAGGGCATCGAGCATTGTGATGACAAGTGTCATGGAGTTTTGTAATGACAAGGGCATTGAGCAATGTGATGAGAGGTTTCATGGAGCATTGCGATGACAATGACATGGACTATTGTGATGCCAAGGGTCATGGAGCTTTGTGATGACAAGTCATGGAGCATTTTGATGACAAGGGCATGGTGCTTTGTGATGAGAAGGGCAGGGAGCATTTTGGTGACTGGGCCATGCAGCAATTTGATGAAAAGTGTAATGGAACATTTTGATGGCAGGGGTTATATAACATTGTGATGTCAGGGGTCTTGGAGCTTTGGAATGAAAAGGGTCATGGAGCATTTTGATGAGAGTGGTTATGGAACACTGTGATGTCAGGGGTCTTGGAACATTGTGATGATAAGTGGATGTAGCATTGTGATGACAGGGTCATGGAACATTGTTATTACAGGGGTGAGGGAGTATTGTGATGACTAGTGATGGAACATTGTGATATCTCTGGTGAGAGAGCATTTTGATGAGAAGTGCATGGAGCATTGTGATTACAATGTTTATGGAGCTTTGCAATGACAAGGTTGTGGACCCTTGTGATGAAATGTGCATGGCACATTCTGATGACAATCGTCATGGAGCATTGTTCTGACAAAGACATGGAGCATTGTGATGACAATGGTCACAGAGAATTGTGATGAAAAGTTCATGGATCATTGTTGTTACAAAGGTCACAGAGCCTTGTGATGACGCGGGCATGGACCAATGTGATGACAAAAGTTATAAAGCATTTTGATGACTGTGGTCAGGGAGCATTGTGATGACAGGGGTCATGGAGCATTGTGAGGACAAGGGCATGGAGCCTTGTGATGACTGGGGCATGGAGCATTGGTCTGACAAGTTTCATAGATTATTGTGATGACAGTGGGCATGGTGCACTGTGATGACAAGGTCATGGAGCATTGTGATGAGAAGGCCATGGATAATTGTGATCATGAGCGTCATGTGGCATTGTGATGACAAGTGTTTTGGAATATTGTGATCACAAGGGTTTGGAGCATTGTTATGACAGAGGTCATGGAGCATTTTGATTTCATTGTGATGACAATAGCATGAAGCATTATGATGATGGGCATGGTGCATTGTGATGACAGGGTTCATGGATCATTGAGATGAAAAGGGGCATAGAGCATTGTGATTACAGGGTTCTTGGAGCATTGCGATGAGAAGGGTCATGGAGCCTTGTGATGACAAGGCCATGGAACATCGTGATGGCAGGGGTCATGGAGCATTGTTATGACAGTGGTAATGGAGCATTGTGATGGGAAGGGCATGGAATATTGTGATGAGAAGGCCATGGCGCATTCTAATGACATGTGTCATGGAGCTTTGTGATGACAAGGGCATGGAGCAATGTGATGAGAGCGTTCAGGAGCATTGTGATGACTATGACATGGAGCATTGTGATGCCAAGGGTCATGGATCTTTGTGATGACAAAGTCATGGAGCATTTTGATGGCAAGGGCGTTGTGCATTGTGATGAGAAGGGCAGGGATTATTGTGATGACAGTGTCATGGAGCAATTGGATGAAATGTGTCATGGAACATTTTGATGAGAAGTGGTATGGAACATTGTGATGTCAGGGGTCATCGAACATTGTGGTGATAAGTGCATGTAGCATTGTGATGACAGGAGTCATGGAACATTTTGATGACAGTGATGAGGGAGTACTGTGACAAATACTGATGTAGCATTTTTATATCAGTGGTGAGAGAGCATTTTGATGAGAAGTGCATGGAGCATTGTGATGACAATGGTCATGGAGCATTGTTCTGACAAAGACATGGAGAATTGTGATGACAAGGGTCACAGAGAATTGTGATGAAAAGTTCATGGAGCATTGTGGTTACAAAGGACACAGAGCCAGGTGATGACTCGGGCATGGACCATTGTGATGACAAACGTTATGCAGCATTGTGATGAATGGAGTCACGGAGCGTTTTGATGACATGGGTCAGGGAGCATTGTGAGGACAAGGGCATGGAGCATTGTGATGACAGGGCAAGGGAGCATTGGTCTGTCAATTTCATAGATTATTGTGATGACAGTGGGCATGGTGCATTGTGATGACAAGGGCATGGAGCATTGTGATGAGAAGGTCATGGAGTATTGTGAAGAGAGGTGTCAGGGAGCATTGTGATGATATATGTCATGGTCCATTGCGATGACAATGGCATGGAGCATTGTGATGCTGAATGTAATGGAGGATTGTGATGACAAATATAATGGAGCATTGTGATGCCTAGGGCTTGGAGCATTATGATGACAAGGGCCATTGAAAATTTTCATGAAAAGGTCGTGAAGCATTGTGATGACAAGGTCCTGGAGCATTTTGATGACAAAACCATGGAGCCTTGTGATGACAAGTCTCATGGAGAATACTGATGTAAAGGGGCATGGAGCATTGTGATTACAGGGGTCTTGGAACATTGTGATGACAAGGGCATGGAATATTGTGAGGAGAAGACCAAGGAGCATTCTGATGGCATGTGTCATTGAGCTTTGTGATGACAAGGGCATGGAGCATTGTGATGACATGGGTCTTGGAGCATTGTGATGAAAAGTGCATGGATCAGTGTGATGAAAAAGGCATGGAACCTTGTCATGACAGGGTTCAAGGAGCATACAGGCAACAAGTGTCAGGGAGCATTTTGATGACAAGTGTATTGAGCATTGTGATGACAAAGATCATGGAGGATTGTGATGAGAAGACCATGGATAATTGTGATGACGAGCTTCATGGGGCATTGTGATGACAAGTGTTATGGAATATTGTGATCAAAAGTGTTTGGAGCATTGTTATGATAGAGGTCATGGAGCATTTTGATTTCATTGTGATGACAATAGCATGAAGCATTATGATGATGGGCATGGTGCATTGTGATGACAGGGTTCATGGATCATTGAGATGAAAAGGGGCATAGAGCATTGTGATTACAGGGTTCTTGGAGCATTGTGATGAGAAGGGTCATGGAGCCTTGTGATGACAAGGCCATGGAACATCGTGATGGCAGGGTTCATGGAGCATTGTTAAGATAGGTGTAATGGAACATTGTGATGAGAAGGCCAAGGAGCATTCTGATGACATGTGTCATGGAGCTTTGTGATGATAAGGGCATGGAGCAATGTGATGAGAGTGTTCATGGAGCATTGTGATGCCAAGGGTCATGGATCTTTGTGATGACAAATGCCATGGAGAATTTTGATGGCAAGTGCGTTGTGAATTCTGATGAGAAGGGCAGGGAGCATTGTGATGACAGGGTCATGGAGCAATTTGAAGAAATGTGTCATGGAACATTTTGATGACAGGTGTTATGGATCATTGTGATGTCAGGGGTCATTTAGCATTTTGATGAAATGGGTCATGGAGCATTTTGATGACAGATGTTATGGAACATTGTGATGTCAGGGGTCATCGAACATTGTGATGATAAGTGCATGTAGCATTGTGATGACAGGAGTCATGGAAAATTGTGATGACAGGGATGAGGGAGTCCTGTGGAAAATAGTGATGTAGCACTGTCATATCAGTGGTGAGAGAGCATTTTGATGAGAAATGCATGGAGCATGGTGATGACAAGATTGTGGAGCACTGTGATGACAAGCGCATGGTTCATTGTTATGACATGTGTCATGGAGCATTGTGCTGACAAGCACATGGAGCATTGTGATGACAAGGGTCATGGAGCATTGCGCTGAGAAAGGCATAGAGCATTTTGATGACAAGGGTCAAAGAGCATTGTAATGAAAATTCAGGGAGCATTGTGGTTAAAAGGGTCACAGAGACATTTGATGACGAGGACATGGACCATTGTGATGACAGAGGTCATGAAGCATTGTGATGACTGGAGTCACGGAGCATTGTGATGACAGGGGTCATGGAGCATTGTGATAACAAGGGCATTGAGCATGGTGATCAGAAGGGCATGGAACATTGGTCTAATAAGTTTCATGACTTATTGCGATGAGAGCTGGAATGGCACATTGTAATGACAAGGGCATGGCTCATTGTGATGACCAGGTCATGCAGTATTGAGAAGACAGGTGTCAGGGAGCATTGTGATGACATATGTCATGACCCATTGTGATGACAATGGCATGGAGCATTGTGATGCCAAATGTCATGGAGGATTCTGATGACAAAGGTAATGGAGCATTCTGATGACAATGCCTTGGAGCATTGTGATGACATGGGTCAGGGAGCATTGTGCTGACAAGTGCATGGAGAATTATGATGACAAGGGTCATGGAATATTCTGATGACAACTTGTGGAGTATTTTGATGACAATGGCATGGAGCATTGTGATGTAAACGGCATGGGGCATTGTGATGAAAAAGGCATGGAGCCTTTTCGTGACAGGGTTCAAGGAGCATTCTGGCGAGATGTGTCAGGGAGCATTGTGATGACAAGTGTATTGAGAATTGTGATGACAAAGGTCATGGGGCATTGTGATTAAAAGGGAATGGAGTATTGTGATGACAGGCATCATGGAGCGTTGTGATGACAAGTGTTATGGAACATTGTGATCACAAGGGCTTGGAGCATTGTGATGACAGAGGTCATGGATCATTTTGATTTCAAGGACCATGGAGCATTGTGATGACAAGGGCATGAAGCAGTGTGATCCCAATGTTCATGGAGGGTTGTGATGACAATGGGAATGGAGTATTGTGATGACAAGCACATAGAGCATTGTAATGACAAGGTCGTGTTGCATTTTGCTGACAAAGGCATGGAGCATTGTGATGACAGGTGTCATGGAGCACTGTGATGACAAGAGTCATGGAGCATTGTGAATACAGGGTTTATGGAGCATTGGGATGACAAGGGCATGGATCATTTTGATGACAAGTGTCCTGGAGCATTGTGAATACTAGGGAATGGAGCACTGTGATGAAAAGAGTCCCGATCATTGTGCTGTCAGGTGTCATGGAGTGTTGTGATGACAGTGGTCATGGAGAATTGTGATGATATTGGTCATGGAGCATTGCGATGACAAGCGAATGGAGCATGGTGATGACAATGTCCTGGAGCATTGTGATGAGAATACCATGGAGACTTTTGATGAGAAGTCTCATGGAGCATTCTGTTGAAAAGGGGCATGGAGCATTGTGTTTACAGGGGTCTTGGAGCATTGTGATGACAAGGGCTTGGATCATGGTGATGAGAAGGCCATGGAGCATTCTGATGACATGCGTTCTGGAGCTTTGTGATGACAAGGGCATGATGCATTGTGATTACAGGGGTCTTGGAGCATTGTGAGGAGAAGGCCATGGATCATTGTGATGAAAAAAGCATGTAGCCTTTTCATGACAGGGTTCAAGGCGCATACTGAAGACAAGTGTCAGGGAGCATTGTGATGACAACGGTCATAGAGCATTGTGATGAGAAGGCCATGGATAATTGTGATGAAGAGCGTCACGGGGTGTTGTGATGATAAGCGTTATGGCACATTGTGATCACAAGGGTTCGGAGTATTATGAGGGCAGAGGTCATGGAGCATTTTGATTTCAAGGAGCATGGAGCATTGTGATGACAAGGGCATGAAGCAATGTGATCCCAAGGTTCATGGAGGGTTGTGATTACAATGGTACTGGAGTATGGTGATGACAAGCAAATAGAGCATTGTAATGACAAGGTCATGTACCATTTTGCTGACAAATGCATGGAGCATTGTGATGAGAGGTGTCATGGAGCACTGTGATAACAAGCGTCATGGAGGATTCTGATGACAAAGGTAATGGAGCATTGTGATGACAATGGCTTGGAGCATTGTGATTACAAGGGTCAGGGAGCATTGTGCTGGCAAGTGCATGGAGATTTGTGTTGACAAGCGTCATGGAGCATTTTGATGACAGGGGTTATGGAACATTGTGATGTCAGGGGTCATGGAACATTGTGATGATAAGGGGATGTAGCACTGTGATGACAGCGTCATGGAACATTGTGATTCCATGGGTGAGGGAGTATTGTGATGACTAGTGATGGAACACTGTGATATCTCTGGTGAGAGAGCATTTTGATGAGAGGTGCATGGAGCATTGTGATTACAAAGTTTATGGAGCATTGCAATGATAAGGTTGTGGACCGTTGTGATGAAATGCGCGTGGCACATTTTGATGACAATGGTCATGGAGCATTGTTCTGACAAAGACATGGAGCATTGTGATGACAAGGGTCACAGAGAATTGTGATGAAATGTTCATGGAGCATTGTGGTTACAAAGGTCACAGATACTTGTGATGACGCTGGCATGGACCACTGTGATGACAAACCTTATGAAGCATTGTGATGACTGGAGATACGGAGCATTGTGATGACAGGGTTCATGGAGCATTGTAATGACAAGGGCATGGAGCATTGTTATGACAGGAGAATGGAGCATTCGTCTAACAAATTTCATAGATTATTGTGATGACAGTGGGCATGGTGCATTGTGATGACAAGGGCATGGAGCATTGCGATGAGAAGGTCATGGAGTATTGTGAAGAGAGGTGTCAGGGAGCATTGTGATGATTTATGTCATGGTCCATTGCGATGACAATGGCATGGAGCATTGTGATGCTGAATGTAATGGAGGATTGTGATGACAAATATAATGGAGCATTGTGATGATTAGCGCTTGGAGCATTATGATGACAAGGGCCATTGATAATTTTCATGACAAGGTCGTGAAGCATTATGATGACAATGTCCTGGAGCATTGTGATGACAAAACTATGGAGCCTTGTGATGACAAGTCTCATGGAGCATACTGATGAAAAGGGGCATGGAACATTGTGATTACAGGGGTCTTGGATCATTGTGATGACAAGGGCATGGAACATTGTGAGAAGACCAAGGAGCATTCTGATGCCATGCGTCATTGAGCTTTGTGATGACAAGGGCATGGAGCATTGTGATGACATGGGTCTTGGAGCATTGTGATGAAAAGTGCATGGATCAGTGTGATGAAAAAGGCATGGAACCTTGTCATGACAGGGTTCAAGGAGCATACAGGCAACAAGTGTCAGGGAGCATTTTGATGACAAGTGTATTGAGCATTGTGATGACAAAGATCATGGAGGATTGTGATGAGAAGACCATGGATAATAGTGATGACGAGCTTCATGGGGCATTGTGATGACAAGTGTTATGGAATATTGTGATCAAAAGTGTTTGGAGCTTTGTTATGACAGAGGTCATGGAGCATTTTGATTTCATTGTGATGACAATAGCATGAAGCATTATGATGATGGGCATGGTGCATTGTGATGACAGGGTTCATGGATCATTGAGATGAAAAGGGGCATAGAGCATTGTGATTACAGGGTTCTTGGAGCATTGTGATGAGAAGGGTCATGGAGCCTTGTGATGACAAGGCCATGGAACATCGTGATGGCAGGGTTCATGGAGCATTGTTAAGATAGGGGTAATGGAACATTGTGATGAGAAGGCCATGGAGCATTCTGATGACATGTGTCATGGAGCTTTGTGATGACAAGGGTATGGAGCAATGTGATGAGAGTGTTCATGGAGCATTGTGATGCCAAGGGTCATGGATCTTTGTGATGACAAATGCCATGGAGCATTTTGATGGCAAGTGCGTTGTGAATTCTGATGAGAAGGGCAGGGAGCATTGTGATGACAGGGTCATGGAGCAATTTGAAGAAATGTGTCATGGAACATTTTGATGACAGGTGTTATGGATCATTGTGATGTCAGGGGTCATTTAGCATTTTGATGAAATGGGTCATGGAGCATTTTGATGACAGATGTTATGGAACATTGTGATGTCAGGGGTCATCGAACATTCTGATGATAAGTGCATGTAGCATTGTGATGACAGGAGTCATGGAAAATTGTGATGACAGGGATGAGGGAGTCCTGTGAAAAATAGTGATGTAGCACTGTCATATCATTGGTGAGAGAGCATTTTGATGAGAAATGCATGGAGCATTGTGATGACAAGATTGTGGAGCACTGTGATGACAAGCGCATGGTTCATTGTTATGACATGTGTCATGGAGCATTGTGCTGACAAGCACATGGAGCATTGTGATGACAAGGGTCATGGAGCATTGCGCTGAGAAAGGCATAGAGCATTTTGATGACAAGGGTCAAAGAGCATTGTAATGAAAATTCAGGGAGCATTGTGGTTAAAAGGGTCACAGAGACATTTGATGACGAGGACATGGACCATTGTGATGACAGAGGTCATGAAGCATTGTGATAACAAGGGCATTGAGCATGGTGATCAGAAGTGCATGGAACATTGGTCTAATAAGTTTCATGACTTATTGCGATGAGAGCTGGAATGGCACATTGTAATGACAAGGGCATGGCTCATTGTGATGACCAGGTCATGCAGTATTGAGAAGACAGGTGTCAGGGAGCATTGTGATGACATATGTCATGACCCACTGTGATGACAATGGCATGGAGCATTGTGATGCCAAATGTCATGGAGGATTCTGATGACAAAGGTAATGGAGCATTCTGATGACAATGCCTTGGAGCATTGTGATGACATGGGTCAGGGAGCATTGTGCTGACAAGTGCATGGAGAATTATGATGACAAGGGTCATGGAATATTCTGTTGACAACTTGTGGAGTATTTTGATGACAATGGCATGGAGCATTGTGATGTAAACGGCATGGGGCATTTGTGAAGAAAAAGGCATGGAGCCTTTTCGTGACAGGGTTCAAGGAGCATTCTGGCGACAAGTGTCAGGGAGCATTGTGATGACAAGTGTATTGAGAATTGTGATGACAAAGGTCATGGGGCATTGTGATTAAAAGGGAATGGAGTATTGTGATGACAGGCATCATGGAGCGTTGTGATGACAAGTGTTATGGAACATTGTGGTCACAAGTGCTTGGAGCATTGTGATGACAGAGGTCATGGATAATTTTGATTTCAAGGAGCATGGAGCATTGTGATGACAAGGGCATGAAGCAATGTGATCCCAATGTTCATGGAGGGTTGTGATGACAATGGGAATGGAGTATTGTGATAACAATCACATAGAGCATTGTAAAGACAAGGTCATGTAGCATTTTGCTGACAAAGGCATGGAGCATTGTGATGACAGGTGTCATGGAGCACTGTGATGACAAGCGTCATGGAGCATTATGAATACAGGGTTTATGGAGCATTGGGATGACAAGGGCATGGATCATTTTGATGACAAGTGTCCTGGAGCATTGTGATGACTAGGGAATGGAGCACTGTGATGAAAAGAGTCCCGATCATTGTGCTGTCAGGTGTCATGGAGTGTTGTGATGACAGTGGTCATGGAGAATTGTGATGATATTGGTCATGGAGCATTGCGATGACAAGCGAATGGAGCATGGTGATGACAATGTCCTGGAGCATTGTGATGAGAATACTATGGAGACTTTTGATGAGAAGTCTCATGGAGCATTCTGTTGAAAAGGGGCATGGAGCATTGTGATTACAGGGGTCTTGGAGCATTGTGATGACAAGGGCATGGATCATGGTGATGAGAAGGCCATGGAGCATTCTGATGACATGCGTTCTGGAGCTTTGTGATGACAAGGGCATGATGCATTGTGATTACAGGGGTCTTGGAGCATTGTGAGGAGAAGGCCATGGATCATTGTGATGAAAAAAGCATGTAGCCTTTTCATGACAGGGTTCAAGGAGCATACTGAAGACTAGTGTCAGGGAGCATTGTGATGACAATGGTCATAGGGCATTGTGATGAGAAGGCCATGGATAATTGTGATGAAGAGCGTCACGGGGTGTTGTGATGATAAGCGTTATGGCACATTGTGATCACAAGGGTTCGGAGTATTATGAGGGCAGAGGTCATGGAGCATTTTGATTTCAAGGAGCATGGAGCATTGTGATGACAAGGGCATGAAGCAATGTGATCCCAAGGTTCATGAAGTGTTGTGATGACAATGGTACTGGAGTATTGTGATGACAAGCAAATAGAGCATTGTAATGACAAGGTCATGTACCATTTTGCTGACAAAGGCATGAAGCATTGTGATGACAGGTGTCATGGAGCACTGTGATGACAAGCGTCATGGAGGATTCTGATGACAAAGGTAATGGAGCATTGTGATGACAATGGCTTGGAGCATTGTGATTACAAGGGTCAGGGAGCATTGTGCTGGCAAGTGCATGGAGAATTGTGTTGACAAGGGTCATGGAGCATTTTGATGACAGGGGTTATGGAACATTGTGATGTCAGGGGTCATGGAACATTGTGATGATAAGGGGATGTAGCACTGTAATGACAGGGTCATGGAACATTGTGATTCCATGGGTGAGGGAGTATTGTGATGACTAGTGATGGAACACTGTGATATCTCTGGTGAGAGAGCATTTTGATGAGAGGTGCATGGAGCATTGTGATTACAAAGTTTATGGAGCATTGCAATGATAAGGTTGTGGACCGTTGTGATGAAATGCGCGTGGCACATTTTGATGACATTGGTCATGGAGCATTGTTCTGACAAAGACATGGAGCATTGTGATGACAAGGGTCACAGAGAATTGTGATGAAAAGTTCATGGAGCATTGTGGTTACAAAGGTCACAGAGCCTTGTGATGATGCTGGCATGGACCACTGTGATGACAAACCTTATGAAGCATTGTGATGACTGGAGTTATGAAGCATTGTGATGACAGGGTTCATGGAGCATTGTAATGACAAGGGCATGGAGCATTGTTATGACAGGAGAATGGAGCATTCGTCTAACAAATTTCATAGATTATTGTGATGACAGTGGGCATGGTGCATTGTGATGACAAGGGCATGGAGCATTGTGATGAGAAGGTCATGGATTATTGTGAAGACTGGTGTCAGGGAGCATTGTGATGACATATGTCATGGTCCATTGCGATGACAATGGCATGGAGCATTGTGATGCCGAATGTAATGGAGGATTGTGATGACAAATATAATGGAGCATTGTGATGATTAGCGCTTGGAGCATTATGATGACAAGGGCCATTGATAATTTTCATGACAAGGTCGTGAAGCATTGTGATGACAAGGTCCTGGAGCATTGTGATGACAAAACTATGGAGCCTTGTGATGACAAGTCTCATGGAGCATACTGATGAAAAGGGGCATGGAGCATTGTGATTACAGGGGTCTTGGATCATTGTGATGACAAGGGCATGGAACATTGTGAGGAGAAGACCAAGGAGCATTCTGATGCCATGCGTCATTGAGCTTTGTGATGACAAGGGCATGGAGCATTGTGATGACAGGGTCATGGAGCAATTGGATGAAAAGTGTCATGGAACATTTTGATGACAGGTGTTATGGAACATTGTGATGTCAGTGGTCATTGAACATTGTGATGATAAGTGCATGTAGCATTGTGATGGCAGGAGTCATGGAACATTGTGATGACAGGGGTGAGGGAGTCTTGTGACAAATAGTGATGTAGCATTGTGATATCAATTGTGAGAGAGCATTTTGATGAGATGTGCATGGAGCATTATGATGACAATGTTTATGGAACATGGTGATGACAAGTTTGTTGAGCACTGTGATGACAAGCGCATGGTGCATTGTGATGACATGTGTCCTGGAGGATTGTGCTGTGAAGTGCATGGAGCATTGTGATGACAAGGGTCATGGAGCTTTGTGCTGATAAAGGCATAGATCACTGTGATGACAAGGGTTAAAGAGCATTGTGATGAAAAGTTCACGGAGCATTGTGGTTCAAATGGTCACAGAGACTGTTGATGACAAGGGCATGGACAATTGTGATGACAAAGGACAGGAAGCATTGTGATGACTGGAGTCCCGGAGCATTCTGTTGACAGGGGTCATGGAGAATTTTGATAACAAGGGCATGGAGCATTGTGATGACAAGGGAATGGAACATTGGTCTAATAAGTTTCATGGATTGTTGCAATGACAGTTGGAATGGCGCACTGTGATGACAAGGGCATGGAGCATAGTGATGACCAGGTCATGTAGTATTGTGAAGACAGGTGTCAGGGAGCATTGTTATGACATATGTAATGGCCCATTGTGATGACAATGGCATGGAGCATTGTGATGCCAAGTGTCATGGAGGATTCTGATGACAAATGAAATGGAGTATTGTGATGACAATGGCTTGGAGCATTGTGATGACAAGGGTCAGGGAGCATTGTGCTGACAAGTGCATGGAGAATTGTGATGACAAGGGTCATGGAGCACTCTGATGACAAGTGTCAGGGAGCATTGTGATGACAAGTGTATGGAGAATTGTGATGACAAAGGTCATGGAGTATAGTGATGAAAAGTCTATGGAATATTGTGATGACAGGCATCATGTAGCATTGTGATGAAAAGTGTTATGGAAAATTTTGTTCACATGGGTTTGGAGCATTGTGATGACAGAGATCATGGATCATTTTGATTTCAAGGAGCATGGAGCATTGTGATGACAAGGGCTTAAGGCAATGTGATCCAAAGGTTCATGGAGGATGGTGATGACAATGGAAATGGAGTATTGTGATGACAAGTGCATAGAGCATTGTAATGACAAGGTCATGTAGCATTTTGCTGACAAAGGCATGGACCATTGTGATGACATGTGTCATGGAGCACTGTGATCACAGGCGTCATGGAGCATTGTGAATACAGGGGTCATGGAGCATTGGGATGACAAGGGCATGGATCATTGGGATGACAAGCGTCATGGAGCACTGGGCTGAAAATGTTCATGGAGTGTTGTGATTACAGGGTCATGGAGCATTGTGATGACTAGGGAATGGAGCATTTTGATGACAAGAGTCTCGTATCATTGTGTTGTCAGGAGTCATGGAGTCTTTTGATGACAGTGGTCATGGAGCATTGTGATGATATTGGCCATGGAGCACTGTGATGTGTAGGTCGTGGAGCATTGGGCTGAATATGTTCATGGATTATTGTGATGATACGGGTCATGGAGCATTGTGATGACAAGGGAATGGGGCATGGTGATGACAATGTCCTGGAGCATTGTGATGAGAAGACCATGGTGACTTGTGATTACAAGTCTCATGGAGCATTCTGATGAAAAGGGGCTTGGAGCATTGTGATTACAAAGGTCTTGGAGCATTGTGATGAAAACGGCACGGATCATTGTTATGAAAAAGGTATGGAGCCTTGTCATGACAGGGTTCAAGGAGCATACTGACGACTAGTGTCAGGGAGCATTGTGATGACTAGTGTATTGAGCATTGTGATGACAAAGCTCTTGGAGTATTGTGATAAGAAGACCATGGTTAATTGTTATGATGAGCGTCATGGGGTGTTGTGATGATAAGTGTTTTGGAACATTGTGATCACAAGGGTTTGGAGCATTATGATGACAGAGGTCATGGAGATTATTGAATTCATTGTGATGACAATAGCCTGAAGCATTATGATGATGGGCATGCTGCATTGTGATGACAGGGTTCATGGAGCATTGAGATGAAAAGGGGCATGGAGCATTGTGATTACAAGGGTCTTGGAGCATTGTGATGACAAGGGCATGGAGCATTGTGATGAGAAGGCCATGGAACATTCTGATGACATGCGTCGTGGAGCTTTGTGATGACAAGGGCATGGAGCATTGTGATTACAAGGGTCTTCAGCATTGTGATAACAAGTGTCATGGAACCTTGTGATGACTAGTCCGTGGAACATTGTGATGGCAGGGGTCATGTTGAATTGTTATGACAGAGGTAATGGAGCATTGTGATGAGAAGGGCATGGAATATTGGTCTAAAATATTTCATGGATTATTATGATGAGAGTGGGCATAGAGCATTGTGATGACAAGGGTACGGAACACTATGATGCATGAGTCATGCAGGATTGTAATGACAAGTGCATGGAGCATTGTGATGACAAAAGTCATGAAGCATTGTGATGACTGGAGTCACGGAGCATTGTGATGACAAGGGCATGGAGCATTGTGATTACAGGGTTTTTGTAGCATTGTGATGACAAGGGTCATGGAGCCTTGTGATGACAAGGCCGTGGAACACTGTGATGGCAGGGGTCATGGAGCATTGTTATGACAGAGATAATGGAGCATTGAGATGAGAAGGACATTGAGCATTGGTCTGAAATGTTTCATGGATTATTGTGATGAGAGTGGGCATGGAGCATTGTGATGACAAGGGCACCGAACACTGTGATAAATGGGTCATGGAGGATTGTAATGACAAGGGCATGGAGCATTGTGATGGGAAGTGCATCGAGCATTGTGATGACAAGTGTCATGGTGCTTTGTGATGACAAGGGCCTGGAGCCATGTGATGAGAGGGTTCATGGAGCATTGTGATGACAATGACATGGAGAATTGTGATGCCAAGGGCCATGGAGCTTTGTGATGACAATGGTCATGGAGCATTTTGATGACAAGGGTGTGGTGCATTGTGATGAGAAGGGCAGGGAGCATTTTGATGACAGGGTCATGCAGCAATTTGATGAAAAGTGTAATGGAACATTTTGATGAAAGGGGTTATAGAACATTGTGATGCCAGGGGTCATGGATCTTTGGGATGAAATGGGTCATGGAGCATTTTGATGACAGGGGTTATGGAATATTGTGATGTCTGGGGTCATGGATCATTGTGCAGATAAGGGGATGTAGCATTGTGATGACAGGGGTCATGCAACATTGTGATAACAGGGGTGAGGGAGGATTGTGATGACTAGTGGTGGAACATTGTGATATCCCATGTGAGAGAGCATTTGGATGTGAAGTTCATGGAGCATTGTGATTACAAGGTTTATGGAGCATAGCGATGACAAGGTTATGGATCATTGTGATGAAAAGTGCATGGCACATTGTGATGACAAAGGTCATGGAGCATTGTTCTGACAAAGGCATGGAGCATTGTGATGACAAGGGTCATGGAGCATTGTGATGAAAAGTTCATGGAGCATTGTGGTTAAAATGGTCACAGAGCCTTGTGATGACGCGGGCATGGACCGTTGTGATGACAAACGTTATGAAGCATTATGATGACTGGAGTCAAGGGGCATTGTGATGACAGGGGTCATGGAGCATTGTGATGACAACGGCATGGAGCACTGTGATGACTGGGGCATGGAGCATTGGTCTGACAAGTTTCACAGATGTTTGTGATGACAGTGGACATGGTGCATTGTGATGACAAGGGCATGGAGCATTGTGATGACAAGGGCATGGAGTATTGTGAAGACCGGTCTCAGGGAGCATTGTGATGACATATGTCATGGTACATTGCGATGACAATGGCATGGAACATTGTAATGCCAAATGTAATGGAGGATTGTAATGACAAATATAATGGAGCATTGTTATGACTACCGCTTGGAGCATTATGATGACAAGGGCCAATGAGAATTTTCATGACAATGTCGTGAAGCATTAGGATGACAAGTTCCTGGAGCACTGTGATGAGAAAACCATGGAGCCTTGTGATGACAAGTCTCATGGAGCATACTGATGAAAAGGGGCATGGAGCATTCTGATTACAGGGGTCTTGGAACATTGTGATAACAAGGGCATGGAGCATTGTGATGACAAGGGCATGGAGCATTGGTCTAATAAGTTTCATGGATTATTGTGATGACAGTTGGAATGGCGCATTGTGATGACAAGGGCATGGAGCATTGTGATGACCAGGTCATGCAGTATTGTGAGAAGAGGTGTCACGGAGCATTGTGATGACATTTGTAAGGGCCCATTGTGATGACAATGGCATGGAGCATTGTGATGCCAAGTGTCATGGAGGATTCTGATGACAATGGAAATGGAGCATTGTTATGACAATGGCTTGGAGCATAGTGATGACAAGGTTCAGGGAGCATTGTGCTGACAAGTGCATGGAGAATTGTGATGACAAGGGTCATGGAGCATTCTGATGACAAGCTTGTGGAGTATTTTGAGGACAATGGCATGGAGCATTGTGATGAAAATGACATGGGGCATTGTGATGAAAAAGGCATGGAGCCTTGTCATAACAGGGTTCAAGGAGCATTCTGACGACAAGTGTCAGGGAGCATTGTGATGACAAGTGTATTGAGAATTGTGATGACAAAGGTCATGGAGCATTGTGATGAAAAGGGCATGGAGTATTGTGATGACAGGCATCATGGAGCGTTGTGATGAAAAGTGTTAGGGAACATTGTGATCACAAGGGTTTGGAGCATTGTGATGACAGAGGTCATGGATCATTTTGATTTCAAGGAGCATGGAGCATTGTGATGACAAGGGCATGAAGCAATGTGATCCCAAGGTTCATGGAGGATAGTGATGACAATGGTAATGCAGTATTGTGATGACAAGCACATAGAGCATTGTAATGACAAGGTCATGTAGCATTTTGCTGACAAAGGCATGGAGCATTGTGATGACAGGTGTCATGGAGCACTGTGATGACAAGAGTCACAGAGCATTGTGAATACAGGGGTCATGGAGCATTGGAATGACAAGGTCATGGATCATTGTGATGGCAAGTGTCATGGAGCATTGGGCTGAAAATGTTCATGGAGTACTGTGATGAAAGGGGTCATGGAGCATTGTGATGACTAGGGAATGGAGCATTGTGATGACAATAGTCCAGGATCATTGTTTTGTCAGGTGTCATGGAGTGTTGTGATCATGCAGCATTGTGATGATATTGGTCTTGGAGCATTGTGATGAGAAGGTCATGGGGCATTGGGCTGAAAATGTTCATGGAGTATTGTGATGACAGGGGTCATGGAGCATTGTGATCACAAGGGAATGGAGCATGGTGATGAAAAGTTCCTGGAGCATTGTGATGAGATGACTATGGAGACTTGTGATGACAAGTCTCATGGAGCATTCTGATGAAAAGGGGCATGGAGCATTGTGATTGCATGGGTCTAGGAGCATTGTGATGACAAGGGCATGGAGCATTGTGTGGAGAAGGCCATGGAACATTCTGATCACATGCGTCATGGAGCTTTGTGATGACAATGGCATGGAGCTTTGTGATTACAGGGGTCTTGGTGCATTGTGATGACAGTGGTAATAGAGAATTGTGATGAGAAGGGAATGGAGCATTGTGATTTCAAGGTTTTTGGAGCATTGCGATGACAAATTTCTGGACCGTTGGGATGAAAAGCGTGTGGCACATTGTGATGACAAGGGTCATGGAGCATTTTTCTGACAAAGGCATGGAGCATTGTGATGACAAGTGTCACGGAGCATTGTAATGAATAGTTCATGGAGCATTGTGGTTACAAAGGTAACAGAGCCTTGTGATGACACGGGTATCGACCATTGTGATGACAAATGTTATGAAGAATTGTGAAGACTGGAGTCAAGGAGCATTGTGATGATGTGGTCATGGAGCATTGTGATGAACAGGGCATAGAGCATTGTACTGAGAATGGCATAGAGCATTGTGATGACACGTGTTATGGAGCATTGTGATGACAAGCGTCACGGAGCATTGTGAATACAGGGGTCATGGAGCATTAGGATGACAAGGGTTTGGATCATTGTGATGACAAGCGTCATGGAGAATTGGGCTGAAAATTTTCCTGGAGTATTGTGATGACGGGGGACATGGAGCATTGTGATGACAATGGAATGGAGCATGTTGATGACAAGGTCCTGGAACATTGTGATGAGATGACCAGGGAGACTTGTGATGACAGTTTTCATGGAGCATCCTGATGAAAAGGGGCATGGAGCATTGTGATGACAAGGGCACGGAACACTGTGATACATGGGTCATGGAGGATTGTAATGACAAGGGCATGGAGCATTGTGATGAGAAGGGCATCGAGCATTGTGATGACAAGTGTCATGGTGCTTTGTGATGACAAGGGCATGGAGCCATGTGATGAGAGTGTTCATGGAGCATTGTGATGACAATGACATGGAGCATTGTGATGCCATGGGTCATGGAGCTTTGTGATGACAAATGTCATGGAGCATTTTGAAGACAAGGGTGTGGTGCACTGTGATGAGAAGTGCAGGGAGCATTTTGATGACAGGGTCATGCAGCAATTTGATGAAAAGTGTAATGGAACATTTTGATGAGAGGGGTTATAGAACATTGTGATGTCAGGGGTCATGGAACATTCTGCAGATAAGGGGATGTAGCATTGTGATGACAGGGGTCATGGAACATTGTGATAACAGGGGTGAGGGAGGATTGTGATGACTAGTTATGGAACATTGTGATATCTCATGTGAGAGAGCATTTGGATGAGAAGGGCATGGAGCATTGTGATTACAATGTTTATGGAGCATAGCGATGACAAGGTTCTGGATCATTGTGATGAAAAGTGCATGGCACATTGTGATGAAAAAGGTCATGGAGAATTGTTTTGACAAAGGCATGGAGCATTGTGATGACAAGGGTCACGGAGCATTGTGATGAAAAGTTCATGGAGCATTGTGGTTAAAATGGTCACAGAGCCTTGTGATGAGGCGGGCATGGACCGTTGTGATGACAAGCGTTATGAAGCATTGTGATGACTGGAGTCACGGGGCATTGTGATGACAGGGGTCATGGAGCATTGTGATGACAACGGCATGGAGCACTGTGATGACAGGGGCATGGAGCATTGGTCTGACAAGTTCCATAGATGATTGTGATGATAGTGGACATGGTGCATTGTGATGACAAGGGCATGGAGCATTATGATGACAAGGTCATGGAGTATTGTGAAGAAAGGTGTCAGGGAGCATTGTGATGACATATGTCATGGTCCATTGCGATGACAATGGCATGGAGCATTGTGATGCCAAATGTAATGGAGGATTGTAATGACAAATATAATGCAGCATTGTTATGACTACGGCTTGGAGCATTATGATGACAAGGGCCATAGAGAATTTTCATGACAATGTCGTGAAGCTTTGTGATGACAAGGTCCTGGAGCACTGTGATGAGAAAACAATATAGCCTTGTGATGACAAGTCTCATGGAGCATACTGATGAAAAGGGGCATGGAGCATTCTGATTACAGTGGTCTTGGAACATTGTGATGACAAGGGCATGGAACATTGTGATGACAAGGGCATGGAGCATTGGTCTAATAAGTTTCATGGATAATTGTGATGACAGTTGGAATGGAGAATTGTGATGACCAGGTCATGCTGTATTGTGAGAAGAGGTGTCACGGAGCATTGTGATGACATATGTATTAGCCCATTGTGATGACAATGGCATGGAGCATTGTGATGCCACGTTTCATGGAGGATTCTGATGACAAAGGTAAAGGAGCATTGTGATGACAATGGCTTGGAGCATAGTGATGACAAGGTTCAGGGAGCATTGTGCTGACAAGTGCATGGAGAATTGTGATGACAAGGGTCATGGAGCATTCTGATGACAAGCTTGTGGATTATTTTGATGACAATGGCATGGAGCATTGTGATGAAAACGGCATGGGGCTTTGTGATGAAAAAGGCAAGGAGCATTTTCGTGACAGGTTTAAAGGAGCATTCTGTCGACAAGTGTCTGGGAGCATTGTGATGACAAGGGTATTGAGAATTGTGATGACAAAGTCATGGAGCATTGTGATGAAAAGGGCATGGAGTATTGTGATGACAGGCATCATGGAGCGTTGTGATGAAAAGTGTTAGGGAACATTGTGATCACAAGGGTTTGGAGCATTGCGATGACAGAGGTCATGGATCATTTTGATTTCAAGGAGCATGGAGCATTGTGATGACAAGGGCATGAAGCAATGTGATCCCAAGGTTCATGGAGGATAGTGATGACAATGGTAATGCATTATTGTGATGACAAGCACATAGAGCATTGTAATGACAAGGTCATGTAGCATTTTGCTGAGAAAGGAATGGAGCATGTGATGACAGGTGTTATGGAGCACTGTGATGACAAGCGTCACGAAGCATTGTGAATACAGGGGTCATGGAGCATTGGGATGACAAGGTCATGGATCATTGTGATGACAAGTGTCATGGAGCATTGGGCTGAAAATGTTCATGGAGTATTGTGATGACAGGGGTCATGGAGCATTGTGATGACTAGGGAATGGAGCATTGTGATGACAAGAGTCCCGGATCATTGTGTTGTCAGGTGTCATTGAGTGTTTTGATGACAGTGATCATGGAGCATTGTGATGATATTGGTCTTGGAGCATTGTGATGAGAAGGTCATGGGGCATTGGGCTGAAAATGTTAATGGAGTATTGTGATGACAGGGGTCATGGAGCATTGTGATCACTAGGGAATGGAGCATGGTGATAACAAGGTCCTGAAGCATTGTGATGAGATGACCATGGAGACTTGTGAAGACAAGTCTCATTTAGCATTCTGATGAAAAGGGGCATGGAGCATTGTGATTACATGGGTCTTGGAGCATTGTGATGACAAGGGCATGAGGAATTGTGTGGAGAAGGCAATGGAACATTCTGATGTCATGCGTCATGGAGCTTTGTGATGACAAGGGCATGGAGATTTGTGATTACAGGGGTCTTGGAGCATTGTGATGACAGAGGTAATGGAGCATTGTGATGAGAAGGGCATGGAGCATTGTGATGACCAGGTCATGCAGTATTGTGAAAAGTGGTGTCAAGGAGCATTGTGATGACATATGTATTGGCCCATTGTGATGACAATAGCATGGAGCATTGTGATGCAAATTGTCATGGATGATTCTGATGACAAAGGTAAAGGAGCATTTTGATGACAATGGCTTGGAGCAGAGTGATGACAAGGTTCAGGGAGCATTTTGCTGACAAGTGCATGGGGAATTGTGATGGCAAGAGTCATAGAGCATTCTGATGACAAGCTTGTGGAGTATTTTGATGACAATGGCAAGGAGCATTGTGATGAAAACGGCATAGGGCATTGTGATGAAAAAGGCATGCAGCCTTTTTGTGACAGGGTTCAAGGAGCATTCTGACGACAAGTGTCAGAGAGCATTGTGATGACAAGTGTATTGAGAATTGTGATGACAATGGTCATGGAGCATTGTGATGACAAGGACATGGAGCACTGTGATTACAGGGGTTTTGGAGCATTGTGATGACAAGGGTCATGGAGCCTTGTGATGACATGTCCGTGGAACATTTTGATGGCAGGGCTCATGGAGCATTTTTATGACATAGTTAATGGAGCATTGTGATGAGAAGGGCATTGAGCATTGGTCTGAGATGTTTCATGGAATATTGTGATGAGAGTGGGCATGGAGCATTGTGATGACAAGGGCACGGTACACTGTGATACATGGGTCATGGAGGATTGTAATGACAAGGGCATGGAGCATTGTGATGAGAAGGGCATCGAGCATTGTGATGACAAGTGTCATGGAGCTTTTGCTGACAAGGGCATGGAGCTATGTGATGAGATGTTTCATGGAGCATTGTCATGACAATGACATGGAGCATTGTGATGCCAAGCGTCATGGAGCTTTGTGATGACAAAAGTCATGGAGCATTTTGATGACAAGTGTTTTGTGCATTGTGATGAGAAGGGCAGGGAGCTTTTTAATGACAGGGTCATGCAGCAATTTGATGAAAAGTGTAATTGAATATTTTGATGACATGGGTTATAGAACATTGTGTTGCCAGGGATCATGGAGCTTTGGGATGAAAATGGTCATGGAGCATTTTGATGACAGGGTTTATAGAACATTGTGATGTCAGGGGTCAAGGAACATTGTGCTGATAAGGGGATGTAGCATTGTGATGACAGGGGTCATGGAACATTGTGATAACAGGGTTGAGCGAGGATTGTGATGACTAGTGATGGAACATTGTGATATCTCATGTGAGAGAGCATTTGGATGAGAAGTGCATGGAGCATTGTGATTACAAGGTTTATGGAGCATAGCGATGACAAAGTTGTGGATCATTGTGATGAAAAGTGCATGGCACATTGTTCTGACAAAGGTCATGGAGCATTGTTCTGACAAAGGCATGGAGCATTGTGATGACAAGGGTCACAGAGCATTGTGATGAAAAGTTCATGGAGCATTGGGGTTACAAAGGTAACAGAGCCTTGTGATGACGCGGGCATGGACCGTTGTGATGACAAACGTTATGAAGCATAGTGATGACTGGAGTCACGGAGCACTGTGATGACAGGGGTCATGGAGCATTGTGATGACAAGGGCATAGAGCATTGTGATGACAGGGGCATGGAGCATTGGTCTGACAAGTTTCAGAGATTATTGTGATGACAGTGGACATGGTGCATTGTGATGACTAGGGCATGGAGCATTGTGAAGACAAGGGCATGGAGTATGGTGAAGACAGGTGTCAGGGAGCATTGTGATGAGCTATGTCATGGTCCATTGCGATGACAATAGCATGGAGCATTGTGATGCCAAATGTAATGGAGGATGTGATGACAAATATAATGGAGCATTGTGATGACTAGGGCTTGGAGCATTATGTTGACAAGGGCCATTGAGAATTTTCATGACAATGTCGTGAAGCATTGTGATGACAAGGTTCTGGAGCATTGTGATGAGAAAACCATGGAGGCTTGTGATGAAAAATCTCAAGGAGCATACTGATGAAAATGGGCCTGGAGCATTCTGATTACAGGGGATTGGAACATTGTGATACAAGGGCATGGAGCATTGTGATGACAAGGGCATGCAGTATTGTGAAGAGTGGTGTCAGGGAGCATTGTGATGACATATGTAATGGCCCATTGTGATGACAAAGGCATGGAGCATTGTGATGCCAAATGTCATGGAGGAATCTAATGACAAAGGTAACGGAGCATTGTGATGACAAGGGTTTGGAGCATTGTGATGACAAGGGTCAGGGAGCATTGTGCTGACAAATGCATGGATAATTTTGATGACAAGAGACATGGAGCATTCTGATGACAAGCTTGTGGAGTATTTTGATGACAATTGCATGGAGCATTGTGATGAAAATGGCATGGGGCATTGTGATGAAAAAGGAATGGAGCCTTTTGGTGACAGGGTTCAAAGAGCACTCTGACGACAATGTCAGGGAGCATTGTGATGACAAGTGCATTGAGAATTGTGATGACAAAGGTCATGGAGCATTGTGATGAAAAGGGCATGAAGCAATGTGATCCCAAGTTTCATGGAGGATTGTGATGACAATGGTTAAGGAGTATTGTGATGACAAGTGCAAAGAGCATTGTAATGAAAAGGTCATGTAGCATTTTGCTGACAAATGCATGGAGGATTGTGATGACAAGTTTCATGGAGCACTGTGATGACAAGTGTCACGGAGCATTGTGAGTACAGGTGTCATGGAGCATTGGGATAACAAGGGCATGGATCATTGTGATGACAAGGGTCATGGAGCCTTGGGCTGAAAATGTTCATGGAGTACTGTGATGACAGGGGTCATGTAGAATTTTGGTTTCATTGTGCTGACAATAGCCGGAAGCATTATGATGATTGGCATGATGCATTGTGATGACAGGGTTCATGGAGCATTGAGATGAAGATGGGCATGGAGCATTGTGATTACATGGGTCTTGGAGCATTGTGATGACAAGGGCATTGAGCATTTTGATGAGAAGTACATGAAACATTTTTATGACGTGTCATGGAGCTTTGTGATGACAAGGGCATAGAAAATTGTGATGGCAGGTGTCATGGAGCATTGTTATGACAGGGGTAATGGAGCATTGTGATGAGAAGGGCATGGAGCATTGTGATTACAAGGTTCATGGAGCACTGCGATGACAAATTTGTGGACCGTTGGGATGAAAAGTACGTGGCACATTGTGATGACAAGTGTCATGGAGCATTTTTTTGACAAAGGCGTGGAGCATTGTGATGACAAGGGTCACGGAGCATTGTGATGAAAAGTTCATGGAGCATTGTGGTTACAAAGGTAACAGAGCCTTGTGATGACGTGGGTATCGCCCATCGTGATGACAAATGTTATGAAGAATTGTGATGACTGGAGTCATGGAGCATTGTGATGACATGGGTCATGGAGCATTGTGATGAAAAGGGCATGGAACATTGTGCTGAGAAAGGCATAGAGCATTGTGATGACATGTGTCATGGAGCACTGTGATGACAAGCCTCACGGACCATTGAGAATACAGGGGTCATGGAGCATTAGGATGACAAGGGCATGGATCATTGTGATGAAAAAGGTCATGGATAATTGGTCTGAAAATGTTCCTGCAGTAGTGTGATGACAGGTGTCATGGGGCATTGTGATTACAGGGGTCTTGGAGCATTATGATGACAAAGGTCCCGTATCATTGGGTTGTCAGCTGTCATGGAGTGTTGTGATGACAGTGATCATGGAGCATTGTGATGATATTGTTCATGGAGCATTGTGATGAGAAGGTCATGGAGCAGTGGGCTGAAAATGTTCATGGAGTATTGTGATGACAGGGGTCATGGAGCATTGTGATGACTACGGAATGGAGCATGGTGATGACAAGTTCCTGGAGCATTGTGATGAGATGACCATGGAGACTTGTGATGACAAGTCTCATGGAGCATTCTGATGATAAGGGGCATGGAGCATTGTGATTACAGGGGTCTTGGAGCATTGTGATGACAAGGGCATGGAGCATTGTGAGGAGAAGGCCATGGAATATTCTGATGACATGCGTCATGGAGCTTTGTGATGACAATAGCATGGAGCATTGTGATGACAGGGGTTATGGAGCATTGTGATGACAAGGGTCATGGAGCCTTGTGATGACAAGGCCGTGGAACATTTTGATGGCAGGGGTCATGAAGCATTGTTATGACAGAGATAATGAAGCATTGTGATGAGAAGGGCATTGAGCATTGGTCTGAAATGTTTCATGGATTATTGTGATGAGAGTGGGCATGGAGCATTGTGATGACAAGGGCACGGAACACTGTGATACATGGGTCATGGAGGATTGTAATGACAAGGGCATGGAACATTGTGATGGGAAGTGCATCGAGCATTGTGATGACAAGTGTCATGGTGCTTTGTGATGACAAGGGCATGGAGCCATATGATGAGAGGGTTCATGGAGAATTGTGATGACAATGGCATGGAGCATTGTGATGCCAAGGGCAATGGAGCTCTGTGATGACAATGGTCATGGAGCATTTTGATGACAAGGGGGTGGTGCATTGTGATGAGAAGGGCAGGGAGCATTTTGATGACAGGGTCATGCAGCAATTTGATGAAAAGTGTAATGGAACATTTTGATGACAGGGGTTATAGAACATTGTGATGCCAGGGGTCATGGATCTTTGGGATGAAAAGGGTCATGGAGCATTTTGATGACAGGGGTTATGGAACATTGTGATGTCAGGGGTCATGGAACATTGTGCAGATAAGGGGATATAGCATTGTCATGACAGGGGTCATGGAATATTGTGATAACAGGGGTGAGGGAGGATTGTGATGACTAGTGGTGGAACATTGTGATATCTCATGTGAGAGAGCATTTGGATGAGAAGTTCATGGAGCATTGTGATTACAAGGTTTAAGGAACATAGTGATGACAAGGTTGTGGATCATTGTGATGAAAAGTGCATGGCACATTGTGATGACAAAGGTCATGGAGCATTGTTCTGACAAAGGCATGGAGCATTGTGATGACAAGGGTCACGGAGCATTGTGATGAAAAGTTCATGGAGCATTGTGGTTAAAATGGTCACAGAGCCTTGTGATGACGCGGGCATGGACCGTTGTGATGACAAACGTTATGAAGCATTGTGATGACTGGAGTCACGGGGCATTGTGATGACAGGGGTCATGGAGCATTGTGATGACAAGGGCATGGAGCCCTGTGATGACAGGGGCATGGAACATTGGTCTGACAATTTTCATAGTTGATTGTGATGACAGTGGACATGGTGCATTGTGATGACAAGGGCATGGAGCATTGTGATGACAAGGGCATGGTGTAAGGTGTGAGGGAGCATTGTGATGACATATGTCACGGTCCATTGCGATGTAAATGGCATGGAGCATTGTGATGCCAAATGTAATGGAGTATTGTAATGACAAATATAATGGAGCATTGTTATGACTACAGCTTGGAGCATTATGATGACAAGGGCCATTGAGTATTTTCATGACAATGACGTGAAGCATTGTGATGACAAGGTCCTGGAGCACTGTGATGAGAAAACCATGGAGCCTTGAGATGACAAGTCTCATGGAGCATACTGATGAAAAGGGGCATGGAGCATTCTGATTACAGGGGTCTTGGAACATTGTGATAACAAGGGCATGGAGCATTGTGATGACAAGGGCATGGAGCATTGGTCTAATAAGTTTCATGGATTATTGTGATGACAGTTGGAATGGCGCATTGTGATGACAAGGGCATGGAGCATTGTGATGACCAGGTCATGCAGTATTGTGAGAAGAGGTGTCACGGAGCATTGTGATGACATATGTATTAGCCCATTGTGATGACAATAGCATGGAGCATTGTGATGCCAAGTGTCATGGAGGATTCTGATGACAAAGGTAATGGAGCATTGTGATCACAATGGCTTGGAGCATAGTGATGACAAGGTTCAGGGAGCATTGTGCTGACAAGTGCATGGAGAATTGTGATGACAAGGGTCATGGAGCATTCTGATGACAAGCTTGTGGAGTATTTTGATGACAATGGCATGGAGCATTGTGATGAAAATGGCATGGGGATTTGTGATGAAAAATGCATGCAGCCTTTTCGTGACAGGGTTCAAGGAGCATTCTGACGACAAGTGTCATGGAGCACTGTGATGACAAGTGTATTGAGAATTGTGATGACAAAGGTCATGGAGCATTGCGATGAAAAGTGCATGGAGTATTGTGATGACAGGCATCATGGAGCGTTGTGATGACAAGTTTTATGGAACATTGTTATCACAAGTGTTTTGAGCATTGCGATGACAGTGGTCATGGATCATTTTGATTTCACGGAGCATGTAGCATTGTGATGACAAGGGCATGAAGCAATGTGATCCCAAGGTTCATGGAGGATAGTGATGACAATGGTAATGGAGTATTGTGATGACAAGTGCATAGATTATTGTAATGAGAAGGTCATGTAGCATTTTGATGACAAAGGCATGGAGCATTGTGATGACAGGTGTCATGGAGCACTGTGATGACAAGCGTCACGGAACACTGTGAATACAGGGGTCATGGAGCATTGGGATGACAAGGGCATGGATCATTGTGATGACAAGGGTCATGGAGTATTGGGATGAAAATATTCATGGAGTATTGTGATGACAGTGGTCATGGAGCATAGTGATATGTAGGGAATGGAGCATTGTGATGACAAGAGTCCCGGATCATTGTGTTGTCAGGTGTCATGGAGTATTGTGATGACAGTGATCATGGAGCATTGTGATGATATTTGTATTGGAGCATTGTGATGACAAGGTCATGTAGCATTGGGCTGTAAATATTCATGGAGTATTGTGATGACAGGGGTCATGGAGCATTGTGATGACAAGGGAATTGAGCATGCTGAAGACAAGGTCCTGGAGTATTGTGATAAGACCATGGAGACTTGTAATGACAAGTCTCATGGAGCATTCTGATGTTAAGGGGCATGGAGCATTGTGATTACAGGGGTCTTGGAGCATTGTGATGACAAGAACATGGAGCATTTTGAGGAGAAGGCCATGGAACATTCTGATGACATGCGTCATGAAGCTTTGTGATGACAAGGGCATGGAGCATTGTGATTACAGGGGTTTTGGAGCATTGTGATGACAAGGGTCATGGAGCCTTGTGATTACAAGGCCGTGGAACACTGTGATGGCAGGGGTCATGGAGCATTGTTATGACAGATATAATGGAGCATTGTGATGAGAAAGGCATTGAGCATTGGTCTGAAATGTTTCATGGATTATTGTGATGAGAGTGGGCATGGAGCATTGTGATGACAAGGGCACGGAACACTGTGATACATGGGTCATGGAGGATTGTAATGACAAGTGCATGGAGCATTGTGATGGGAAGTGCATCGAGCATTGTGATGACAAGTGTCTTGGTGCATTATGATGACAAGGGCATGGAGCCATGTGATGAGAGGTTTCATGGAGAATTGTGATGACAATGACATGGAACATTGTGATGCCAAGGGCCATGGAGCTTTGTGATGACAATGGTCATGGAGCATTTTGATGACAAGTGTGTGGTGCATTGTGATGAGAAGGGCAGGGAGCATTTTGATGACAGGGTCATGCAGAAATTTGATGAAAAGTGTAATGGAACATTTTGATGACAGGGGTTATAGAACATTGTGATGCCAGGGGTCATGGATCTTTGGGATGAAAAGGGTCATGGAGCATTTTGATGACAGGGGTTATGGAACATTGTGATGTCAGGGGTCATGGATCATTGTGCCGATAAGGGGATGTAGCATTGTGATGACAGGGGTCATGGAACATTGTGATAACAGGGGTGAGGGAGGATTGTGATGACTAGTGGTGGAACATTGTGATATCTCATGTGAGAGAGCATTTGGATGAGAAGTTCATGGAGCATTGTGATTACAAGATTTATGGAGCATAGCGATGACAAGGTTGTGGATCATTGTGATGAAAAGTGCATGGCACATTGTGATGACAAAGGTCATGGAGCATTGTTCTGACAAAGGCATGGAGCATTGTGATGACAAGGGTCATGGAGCATTGTGATGAAAAGTTCATGGAGCATTGTGGTTAAAATGGTCACAGAGCCTTGTGATGACACGGGCATGGACCGTTGCGATGACAACCATTATGAAGCATTGTGATGACTGGAGTCACGGGGCATTGTGATGACAGGGGTCATGGAGCATTGTGATGACAACGGCATGGAGCACTGTGATGACAGGGGCATGGAGCATTGGTCTGACAAGTTTCATAGATGATTGTGATGACAGTGGACATGGTACATTGTGATGACAAGGGCATGGAGCATTGTGATGACAAGGGCATGGTGTAAGGTGTGAGGGAGCATTGTGATGACATATGTCACGGTCCATTGCGATGAAAATGGCATGGAGCATTGTGATGCCCAATGTGATGGAGGATTGTAATGACAAATATAATGGAGCATTGTTATGACTACAGCTTGGAGCATTATGATGACAAGGGCCATTGAGAATTTTCATGACAATGTGGTGAAGCATTGTGATGACAAGGTCCTGGAGCACTGTGATGAGAAAACCATGGAGCCTTGTGATGACAAGTCTAATGGAGCATACTGATGAAAAGGGGCAAGGAGCATTCTGATTACAGGGGTCTTGGAACTTTGTGATAACAAGGGCATGGAGCATTGTGATGACAAGGGCATGGAGCATTGGTCTAATAAATTTCATGGATTATTGTGATGACAGTTGGAAATGCGTATTGTGATGACAAGGGCATGGAGCATTGTGATGACCAGGTCATGCAGTATTGTGAGAAGAGGTGTCACGGAGCATTGTGATGACATATGTATTAGCCCATTGTGATGAAAATGGCATGGAGCATTGTGATGCCAAGTTTCATGGAGGATTCTGATGACAAAGGTAAAGGAGCATTGTGATGACCATGGCTTGGAGCATTGTGATGACAAGGTTCAGGGAGCATTGTGCTGACAAGTGCATGGAGAATTGTGATGACAAGGGTTATGGAGCATTCTGATGACAAGCTTGTGGAGTATTTTGATGACAATGGCATGGAGCCTTGTGATGAAAACGGCATGGAGCTTTGTGATGAAAAAGGCAAGGAGCCTTTTCGTGACAGGGTTCAAGGAGCATTCTGTCGACAAGTGTCTGGGAGCATTGTGATGACAAGTGTATTGAGAATTGTGATGACAAAGGTCATGGAGCATTGTGATGAAAAGGGCATGGAGTATTGTGATGACAGGCATCATGGAGCGTTGTGATGAAAAGTGTTATGGAACATTGTGATCACAAGTGTTTGGAGCATTGTGATGACAGAGGTCATGGATCATTTTGTTTTCAAGGAGCATGGAGCATTGTGATGACAAGGGCATGAAGCAATGGGATCCCAAAGTACATGGAGTATAGTGATGACAATGGTAATGCAGTATTGTGATGTCAAGCACATAGAGCATTGTAATGACAAGGTCATGTAGCATTTTGCTGACAAAGGCATGGAGCACTGTGATGAAAGGTGTCATGGAGCACTGTGATGACACGCGTCACAGAGCATTGTGAATACAGGGGTCATGGAGCATTGGGATGACAAGGGCATGGATCATTGTGATGACAAGTGTCATGGAGCATTGGGCTGAAAATGTTCCTGGAGTATTGTGATGATGGGGGACATGGAGCATTGTGATGACAATGGAATGGAGCATGTTGATGACAAGGTCCTGGAGCATTGTGATGAGATGAACAGGGAGACTTGTGATGACAGGTTTCATGGAGCATCCTGATGAAAAGGGGCATGGAGCATTGTGATTACAGGGGTCTTGGAGCATTGTGATGACAACGGCATGGAGCATTTTTAGGAGAAGGCCATGGAACATTCTGATTACATGCGTCATGGAGCTTTGTGATGAAAAGGGCATGGAGCATTGTGATTACAGGGGTCTTGGAGCATTGTGATGACAAGGGTCATGGAGCCTTGTGATGACAAAGCCGTTGAACATTGTGATGGCGGGTGTCATGGAGCACTGTTATGACAGAGGTAATGGAGCATTGTGATGAGAAGAGCATTGAGCATTGGTCTGAAATATTTCATGGATTTTTGTGATGAGAGTGGGCATGGAGCATTGTGATGACAAGGGCATGGAACACTGATACATGGGTCATGGAGGATTGTAATGACAAGGGCATGGAGCATTGTGATGAGCAGGGCATCGAGCATTGTGATGACAAGTGTCATGGTGCTTTGTGATGACAAGGGCATGGAGCCATGTGATGAGAGTGTTCATGGAGCATTGTGATGACAATGACATGGAGCATTGTGATGCCAAGGGTCATGGAGATTTGTGATGACACATGTCATGGAGCATTTTGAAGACAAGCGTGTGGTGCATTGTGATGAGAAGGGCAGGGAGCATTTTGATGACAGGGTCATGCAGCAATTTGATGAAAATTGTAATGGAACATTTTGATGAGAGGGGTTATAGAACATTGTGGTGTCAGGGGTCATGGAACATTTTGCAGATAAGGGGATGTAGCATTGTGATGACAGGGGTCATGGAACATTGTGATAACAGGGGTGAGGGAGGATTGTGATGACTAGTGGTGGAACATTGTGATATCTCATGTGAGAGAGCATTTGGATGAGAAGTTCATGGAGCATTGTGATTACAAGATTTATGGAGCATAGCGATGACAAGGTTGTGGATCATTGTGATGAAAAGTGCATGGCACATTGTGATGACAAAGGTCATGGAGCATTGTTCTGACAAAGGCATGGAGCATTGTGATGACAAGGGTCATGGAGCATTGTGATGAAAAGTTCATGGAGCATTGTGGTTAAAATGGTCACAGAGCCTTGTGATGACACGGGCATGGACCGTTGCGATGACAACCATTATGAAGCATTGTGATGACTGGAGTCACGGGGCATTGTGATGACAGGGGTCATGGAGCATTGTGATGACAACGGCATGGAGCACTGTGATGACAGGGGCATGGAGCATTGGTCTGACAAGTTTCATAGATGATTGTGATGACAGTGGACATGGTACATTGTGATGACAAGGGCATGGAGCATTGTGATGACAAGGGCATGGTGTAAGGTGTGAGGGAGCATTGTGATGACATATGTCACGGTCCATTGCGATGAAAATGGCATGGAGCATTGTGATGCCCAATGTGATGGAGGATTGTAATGACAAATATAATGGAGCATTGTTATGACTACAGCTTGGAGCATTATGATGACAAGGGCCATTGAGAATTTTCATGACAATGTGGTGAAGCATTGTGATGACAAGGTCCTGGAGCACTGTGATGAGAAAACCATGGAGCCTTGTGATGACAAGTCTAATGGAGCATACTGATGAAAAGGGGCAAGGAGCATTCTGATTACAGGGGTCTTGGAACTTTGTGATAACAAGGGCATGGAGCATTGTGATGACAAGGGCATGGAGCATTGGTCTAATAAATTTCATGGATTATTGTGATGACAGTTGGAAATGCGTATTGTGATGACAAGGGCATGGAGCATTGTGATGACCAGGTCATGCAGTATTGTGAGAAGAGGTGTCACGGAGCATTGTGATGACATATGTATTAGCCCATTGTGATGAAAATGGCATGGAGCATTGTGATGCCAAGTTTCATGGAGGATTCTGATGACAAAGGTAAAGGAGCATTGTGATGACCATGGCTTGGAGCATTGTGATGACAAGGTTCAGGGAGCATTGTGCTGACAAGTGCATGGAGAATTGTGATGACAAGGGTTATGGAGCATTCTGATGACAAGCTTGTGGAGTATTTTGATGACAATGGCATGGAGCCTTGTGATGAAAACGGCATGGAGCTTTGTGATGAAAAAGGCAAGGAGCCTTTTCGTGACAGGGTTCAAGGAGCATTCTGTCGACAAGTGTCTGGGAGCATTGTGATGACAAGTGTATTGAGAATTGTGATGACAAAGGTCATGGAGCATTGTGATGAAAAGGGCATGGAGTATTGTGATGACAGGCATCATGGAGCGTTGTGATGAAAAGTGTTATGGAACATTGTGATCACAAGTGTTTGGAGCATTGTGATGACAGAGGTCATGGATCATTTTGTTTTCAAGGAGCATGGAGCATTGTGATGACAAGGGCATGAAGCAATGGGATCCCAAAGTACATGGAGTATAGTGATGACAATGGTAATGCAGTATTGTGATGTCAAGCACATAGAGCATTGTAATGACAAGGTCATGTAGCATTTTGCTGACAAAGGCATGGAGCACTGTGATGAAAGGTGTCATGGAGCACTGTGATGACACGCGTCACAGAGCATTGTGAATACAGGGGTCATGGAGCATTGGGATGACAAGGGCATGGATCATTGTGATGACAAGTGTCATGGAGCATTGGGCTGAAAATGTTCCTGGAGTATTGTGATGATGGGGGACATGGAGCATTGTGATGACAATGGAATGGAGCATGTTGATGACAAGGTCCTGGAGCATTGTGATGAGATGAACAGGGAGACTTGTGATGACAGGTTTCATGGAGCATCCTGATGAAAAGGGGCATGGAGCATTGTGATTACAGGGGTCTTGGAGCATTGTGATGACAACGGCATGGAGCATTTTTAGGAGAAGGCCATGGAACATTCTGATTACATGCGTCATGGAGCTTTGTGATGAAAAGGGCATGGAGCATTGTGATTACAGGGGTCTTGGAGCATTGTGATGACAAGGGTCATGGAGCCTTGTGATGACAAAGCCGTTGAACATTGTGATGGCGGGTGTCATGGAGCACTGTTATGACAGAGGTAATGGAGCATTGTGATGAGAAGAGCATTGAGCATTGGTCTGAAATATTTCATGGATTTTTGTGATGAGAGTGGGCATGGAGCATTGTGATGACAAGGGCATGGAACACTGATACATGGGTCATGGAGGATTGTAATGACAAGGGCATGGAGCATTGTGATGAGCAGGGCATCGAGCATTGTGATGACAAGTGTCATGGTGCTTTGTGATGACAAGGGCATGGAGCCATGTGATGAGAGTGTTCATGGAGCATTGTGATGACAATGACATGGAGCATTGTGATGCCAAGGGTCATGGAGATTTGTGATGACACATGTCATGGAGCATTTTGAAGACAAGCGTGTGGTGCATTGTGATGAGAAGGGCAGGGAGCATTTTGATGACAGGGTCATGCAGCAATTTGATGAAAATTGTAATGGAACATTTTGATGAGAGGGGTTATAGAACATTGTGGTGTCAGGGGTCATGGAACATTTTGCAGATAAGGGGATGTAGCATTGTGATGACAGGGGTCATGGAACATTGTGATAACCGGTGTGAGGGAGGATTGTGATGACTAGTTATGGAACATTGTGATATCTCATGTGAGAGAGCATTTGGATGAGAAGTGCATGGAGCATTGTAATTACAAGGTTTATGGAGCATAGCGATGAAAAGGTTGTGGATCATTGTGATGAAAAGCGCATGGCACATTGTGATGAAATGGGTCATGGAGCATTGTTCTGACACAGGCATGGAGCATTGTGATGACAAGGGTCACGGAGCATTGTGATGAAAAGTTCATAGAGCATTGTGGTTAAAATGGTCACAGAGCCTTGTGATGAGGCGGGCATGGACCGTTGTGATGACAAACGTTATGAAGCATTTTGATGACGGGAGTCACGGGGCATTGTGATGACAGGGGTCATGGAGCATTGTGATGACAAGGGCATGGAGCACTGTGATGACAGGGGCATGGAGCATTGGTCTGACAAGTTCCATAGATGATTGTGATGACAGTGGACATGGTGCATTGTGATGACAAGGGCATGGTGCATGGTGATGACAAGGGCATGGAGTATTGTGAAGACAGGTGTCAGGGAGCATTGTGATGACATATGTCATGGTCCATTGCGATGACAATGGCATGGAGCATTGTGATGCCAAATGTAATGGAGGATTGTAATGACAAATATAATGGAGCATTGTGATGACTATGGCTTGGAGCATTATGATGACAAGGGCCAATGAGAATTTTCATGACAATGTCGTGAAGCATTGTGATGACACGGTCCTGGAGCATTGTGATGAGAAAAACTTGGAGCCTTGTGATGACAAGTCTCATGGAGCATACTGATGAAAAGGGGCATGGAGCATTCTGATTACATGGGTCTTGGAACACTGTGATAACAACGGCATGTAGCATTGTGATGACAAGGGCATGGAGCATTGGTCTAATAATTTTCATGGATTATTGTGATGACAGTTGGAATGGCGCATTGTGATGACAAGGGCATGGAGCATTGTGATGACCAGGTCATGCAGTATTGTGAAAAGAGGTGTCACGGAGCATTGTGATGACATATGTATTGGCCCATTGTGATGACAATGGCATGGAGCACTGATGCCAAGTGTCATGGAGGATTCTGATGACAAAGGTAATGGAGCATTGTGATCACAATGGCTTGGAGCATAGTGATGACAAGGTTCAGGGAGCATTGTGCTGACAAGTGCATGGAGAATTGTGATGACAAGGGTCATGGAGCATTCTGATGAAAAGCTTGTGGAGTATTTTGATGACAATGGCATGGAGCATTGTGATGAAAACGGCATGGGGATTTGTGATGAAAAATGCATGCAGCCTTTTCGTGACAGGGTTCAAGGAGCATTCTGACGACAAGTGTCATGGAGCATTGTGATGACAAGTGTATTGAGAATTGTGATGACAAAGGTCATGGAGCATTGTGATGAAAAGGGCATGGAGTATTGTGATGACAGGCATCATGGAGCGTTGTGATGAAAAGTGTTATGGAACACTGTGATCACAAGTGTTTGATGCATTGCGATGACAGTGGTCATGGATCATTTTGATTTCAAGGAACATGTAGCATTGTGATAACAAGGGCATGAAGCAATGTGATCCCAAGGTTCATGGAGGATAGTGATGACAATGGTAATGGAGTATTGTGATGACAAGTGCATAGATTATTGTAATGAGAAGGTCATGTAGCATTTTGATGACAAAGGCATGGAGCATTGTGATGACAGGTGTCATGGAGCACTGTGATGACAAGCGTCACGGAGCATTGTGAATACATGGGTCATGAAGCATTGGGACGACAAGGGCATGGATCATTGTGATGACAAGCGTCATGGAGTATTGGGCTGAAAATATTCATGGAGTATTGTGATGACAGTGGTCATGGAGCTTTGTGATGACTAGGGAATTGAGCATTGTGATGACAAGAGTCCTGGATCATTGTGTTGACAGGTGTCATGGAGTGTTGTGATGACAGTGGTCATGGAGCATTGTGATGAGAAGGTCATGGAGCATTGGGCTGAAAATATTCATGGAGTATTGTGATGACAGGGGTCATGGAGCATTGTGATGACAACGGAATTGAGAATGGTGATGACAAGGTCCTGGAGCATTGTGATGAGAAGACCATGAAGACTTGTGATGACAAGTCTCATGGAGCATTCTGATGAAAAGGGGCATGGAGCATTGTGATTACAGGGGTGTTGGAGCATTGTGATGACAAGGGCATGGAGCATTGTGAGGAGAATGCCATGGAACCTTCTGATGACATGCGTCATGAAGCTTTGTGATGACAAGGGCATGGAGCATTGTGATTACAGGGGTTTTGGAGCATTTTGATGACAAGGGTCTTGGAGCATTGGGATGACAAGGGCATGGATCATTGTGATGACAAGCGTCATGGAGTATTGGGCTGAAAATATTCATGGAGTATTGTGATGACAGTGGTCATGGAGCATTGTGATGACTAGGGAATGGAGCATTGTGACGACAAGAGTCCCGGATCATTGTGTTGACAGGTGTCATGGAATGTTGTGATGACAGTGGTCATGGAGCATTGTGATTACATGGTTCTTGGAGCATTGTGATGACAAGGGCATGGAGCACTGTGAGGAGAAGGCCATGGAACAATCTGATGACATGCGTCATGAAGCTTTGTGATGACAAGGGCATGGAGCATTGTGATTACAGGGGTTATGGAGCATTGTGATAACAAGGGTCATGGAGCCTTGTGATGACAAGGCCGTGGAACATTGTGATGGCAGGGGTCATGGAGCATTGTTATGATAGAAGTAATGGAGCATTTTGATGAGAAGGGCATTGAGCATTGGTCTGAAATGTTTGATGGATTATTGTGATGAGAGTGGGCATGGAGCATTGTGATGACAAGGGCACGTAAGACTGTGATACATGTGTCATGGTGGATTGTAATGACCAGGGCATGGAGCATTGTGATGGGAAGGGCATCGAGCATTGTGATGACAAGTGTCATGGTGCTTTGTGATGACAAGGACATGGAGCCATGTGATGAGAGGGTTCATGGAGCATTGTGATGACAATGGCATGGAGCATTGTGATGCCAAGGGCCATGGAGCTTTGTGATGACAATGGTCATGGAGCATTTTGATGACAAGGGTGTGGTGCTTTGTGATGAGAAGGGCAGGGAGCATTTTGATGACAGGGTCATGCAGCAATTTGATGAAAAGTGTAATGGAACATTTTGATGACAGCGGTTATAGAACATTGTGATGCCAGGGGTCATGGATCATTGGGATGAAAAGGGTCATGGAGCATTTTGATGACAGGGGTTATGGAACATTGTGATGTCAGGGGTCATGGATCATTGTGCAGATAAGGGGATGTAGCATTGTGATGACAGGGTCCTGGAACATTGTGATTACAGGGGTGAGGGCATATTGTGACGACTAGGGATGGAACATTGTGATATCTCTTGTGAGAGAGCATTTTGATGAGAAGTGCATGGACCATTGTGATTACAATGTTTATGAAGCATAACATTGACAATATTGTGGACCGTTGTGATGAAATGCACGTGCCACATTGTGATGACTATGTTCATTGAGCATTGTTCTGACAAAGATATGGAGCTTTGTGATGTCAAGTGCATGGAGCATTGTGATTACATGGGTCATGGAGCATTTTGATGACAATGGCGTCGAGCATTGTGATGAGAAGGCCATGGATAATTGTGATGACGCGCCTCATGGAGCACAGTAATGACAAGGGGTATGGAGCATTGTGATGACAGTGGCCATGGAGAAATGTGATGACAAGTGTCATGGAGCATTCTGATGACAAGCTTGTGGAGTATTGTGAAGACAATGGCATGGAGCATTGTGATGAAAAGGGCATGGAGCATTGTGATGAAAAAGGCATGAAGCCATTTCATGACAGGTTTCAAGGAGCATTCTGATGACAAGTGTCAGGGAACATTGTGATGACATGTGTATTGAGAGTTGTGATGAAAAAGATCATGGAGCATTTTGACGAAAAGGGCATAGAGTATTGTGATGACAGGCATCATGGAGCGTTGTGATGACAAGTGTTATGGAACATTGTGTTCACAAGGGTTTGGAGCATTGTGATGATAGAAGTCATGGATCATTTTGTTTTCAAGGAGCATGGAGCATTGTGATGACAAGGGCATGAAGCAATGTGATCCCAAGGTTCATGGAGGATTGTGATGACAATGGTAAGTGAGTATTGTGATGACAAGCAAATGGAGCATTTTGATGACAAGGTCATGTAGCATTTTGCTGACACAGGCATGGAGCATTGTGATGATAAGGGTCATAGAGCACTTTGATGAGAAGCATCATGGATCATTGTGATTACAGGGGTCATGGAGCATTGGGATGGCAAGTTCATGGATCATTGTGATGACAAGTGTCATGGATCATTGGGCTGAAAATGTTAATGGAGCACTGTGATGACAGGTGTCATGGAACATTGTGATGACTAGTGGTGGAACATTGTGATATCTCATGTGAGAGAGCATTTGGATGAGAAGTTCATGGAGCATTGTGATTACAAGGTTTATGGGGCATAGCAATGACAATGTTGTGGATCATTGTGATGAAAAAGGCATGGAATATTGTGATGACAGGCATCATGGAGTGTTGTGATGACAAGTGATATGGAGCTTTGTGATCACAAGGCTTTGGAGCATTATGATGACAGATTTCATGGATCATTTTAATATCAAGGATCATGGAGCACTGTGATGACAAGGGCATGAAGCAATGTGATCCCAAAGTTCATGGAGGATTGTGATGACAATGGTAATGCAGTATTGTGATGACAAGAGCATAGAGCATTGTAATTACAAGGTCATGTAGCCTTTTGCTGACAAAGTCATCTAGCAGTGTGATGACAGGTGTCATGGAGCACTGTGATGACAAGCGTCACGGAAGATTGTGAACACAGGGGTCATGGAGCATTGGGTTGAAAAGGGCATGCATCATTGTGATGACAAGTATCCTGCAGGATTGGGCTGAAAATATTCATGAAGTATTGTGATGACAGGGGACATGGAGAATTGTGATGACATAGGTCATGGAGAATTTTGATTTCATTGTGCTGACAATAGCAGGAAGCATTATAATGATGGGCATGATGCATTGAGATGACAGGGTTCTTGGAGCATTGAGATGAAAAGGGACATGGAGCATTGTGATTACCGGGGTCTTGAGCATTGTGATGACAAGGGCTTGGAGCATTGTGATGAGAAATCTATTGGACATTCTGATGATATGTGTCATGAAGCTTTGTGATGACAAGCGCATGGAACTTTGTGATTACAGGGGTCTTGGATCATTGTGATGACAAGTGTCATGGAGCCTTGTGATTACAAGTCCGTGGAACATTTTGATGGCAGGGGTCATGGAGCATTGTGATGAGAAGTGCATGGAGCATTGTGATTACATGTGCACGTAACACTGTGATACATGGGTCATGCAGGATTTTAATGACTAGGGCATGGAGCATTGTGATGAGAAGGTCATGGAATATTGTGAAGAGAGATGTCAGGGAGCATTGTGATGACATATGTCATGGTCCATTGCGATGACAATGGCATGGAGCATTGTGATGCCAATTGTAATGGAGGATTGTGATTACAAATATAATGGAGCATTGTGATGATTAAGGCTTGCAGCATTATGATGACAAGGGCCATTGAGAATTTTCATGACAAGGTCGTGAAGCATTGTGATGACAAGGTCCTGGAGCATTGTGATGACAAAGCTATGGAGCCTTGTGGTGACAAGTCTCATGGAGCATACAGATGAAAAGGGGCATGGAGCATTGTGATTACAGGGGTCATGGAACATTGTGATGACAAGGGCATGGAACATTGTGAGGAGAAGACCAAGGAGCATTCTGATGGCATGTGTCATTGAGAATTGTGATGACAAGGGCATGGAGCATTGTGATTACATGTGTCTTGGAGCATTGTGATGAAAAGGGCATGGATCATTGTGATGAAAAACGCATGGAGCCTTGTCATGACAGAGTTCAAGGAGCATACAGACAACAAGCGTCAGGGAGCATTTTGATGACAAGTGTATTGAGCATTGTGATGACAAAGTTCATGGAGCATTGTGATGAGAAGACCAAGGATAATTGTGATGAAGAGCGTCAAGGGGCATTGTGATGACAAGTGTTATGGAATATTGTGATCTCAAGGGTTTGGAGCATTGTTATTACAGAGGTCATGGTGCATTTTGATTTCATTGTGATGACAATAGCATGAAGCATTATGATGATAGGCATGCTGCATTGTGATGACAGGGTTAATGGATCATTGAGATGAAAAAGGGCATGGAGATTTGTGATTACAGGGTTCTTGGAGTGTTGTGATGAGAAGGGTCATGGAGCCTTGTGATGACAAGGCCATGGAATATCGTGATGGCAGGGTCATGGAGCATTGTTATGAGAGGGGTAATGGAGCATAGTTATGGCAAGGGCATGGATCATTGTGATGAGAAGGCCATGTAGCTTTCTGATGACATGTGTAATGGAGCTTTGTGAAGACAAGGGCATGGAGCAATGGGATGAGAGCGTTCATGGAGCATTGTGATGACAATGAAAAGGAGCATTGTGATGCCATGGGTCAGGGATCTTTGAGATGACAAAGGTCATGGAGCATTTTGATGGCAAGGCCGTTGTGCATTGTGATGAGAAGTGCAGGGAGCATTGTGATGACAGGTTCATGGAGCAATTTGTTGAAAATTTTGATGGAACATTTTGATGACAGGTGTTATGGAACATTGTGATGTCAGGGGTCATCGAACATTTTGATGATAAGTGCATGTAGCATTGTGATGACAGGAGTCATGGAACATTGTGATGACAGGTGGGAGGGAGTATTGTGACAAATAGTGATGTAGCATTGAGATATCAGTGGTGAGAGAGCATTTTGATGAGAAGTGCATGGAGGAATATGATGACAATGTTTATGGAGCATTGTGATGACAAGATTGTAGAGCACTGTGCTGACAAGCGCAAGGAGCATTGTGATGACATGTGTCATGGAGCATTGTGCTGAGAAATGCATAAAGCATTGTGATGCCAAGGGTCAAAGGGCATTGTGATGAAATGTTCAGGGGGCATTTTGGTTAAAATGGTCACAGAGACTGTTGATGACGAGGGCATGGACCATTGTGATGACAAAGGTCATGAAGCATTGTGATGACTGGAATCACGGAGGATTGTGATGACAGGGGTCAGGGAGCATTGTGATAACAAGGGCATGGAGCACTGTGATGACAAGGGCATGGAACATTAGTCTAATAAGTTCCATGGATTGTTGCGATGACAGTTCGAATGGCACATTGTGATGACAAGGGCATGGAGCATTGTGATGACCAGGTCATTCAGTATTGTGAAGAGAGGTGTCAGGGAGCATTGTGATGACATATGTAATGGCCCATTGTGATGACAATGGCATGGAGCATTGTGATGCCAAGTGTCATGGAGGATTCTGATGACAAAGGTTATGGAACATTGTGATGACAATGGCTTGGAGCATTGTGATGACATGGGACAGGGAGCATTGTGCTGACAATTGCATGGAGAATTGTGATGACAAGGGTCATGGAGCATTCTGATGACAAGCTTGTGGAGTATTTTGATGACAATGGCATGGAGCATTGTGATGAAAATGGCATGGGGCATTGTGAAGAAAAAGGCATGGAGCCTTTTTGTGGCAGGTTTCAAGGAGCATTCTGATGACAATGTCAGGGAGCATTGTGATGACATGTATATTGAGAATTGTGATGACAATGGTTATGGAGCATTGTGATGAAAAGGGCATGGAGTATTGTGATGACAGGCATCATGGAGCGTTGTGATGACAAGTGTTATGGAAGATTGTGATCACAAGGGTTTGGAACATTGTGATGACAGAGGTCATGGATCATATTGATTTAAAGGAGCATGGAGCATTGTGATGACAACGGCATGAAGCAATGTGATCCCAAGGTTCATGGAGGATTGTGATGACAATGGAAATGGAGTATTGTGATGACAAGCGCATAGAGCATTGTAATGACAAGGTCATGTAGCATTTTGCTGAAAAAGGCATGGAGCATTGTGATGACATGTGTCATGGAGCACTGTGATGAAAAGCGTCATGGACCATTGTGAATACAGTGGTCATGGAGCATTGGGATGACAAGGGCATGGATCATTGTGATGACAAGTGTCATGGAGCACTGGGCTGAAAATGTTCATGGAGTGTTGTGATGACCTGGGTCATGGAGCATAGTGATGAGTAGGGAATGGAGCATTGTGATGACAAGAGTCCCGGATCATTGTGTTGTCAAGAGTCATGGAGTGTTGTGATGACAGTGGTCATGGAGCATTGTGATGATATTGGCCATGGAGTATTGTGATGTGTAGCTCGTGGAGCATTGGGCTGAATATATTAATGGATTATTGTGATGACTGGGGTCATGGAGCATTGTGATGACAAGGGAATGGAGAATGGTGATGACAAGGTCCTGGAGCTTTGTGAGGAGATGACCATGGAGACTTGTGATGAGAAGTCACATGGAGTATTCTGATGAAAAGGGGCATGGAGCATTGTGATTACAGGGTTCTTGGAGCATTGTGATGACTAGGGCATGGAGCATTGTGATGAGAAGACCATGGGGCATTCTGATGACATGCTTCATGGAATTTTGTGATGACAAGCACATGGAGCATTGTGATGACAGTGATCTTGGAGCATTGTGATGAAAACGGCACGGATCATTGTGATGAAAAATCATGGAGCCTTGTCATGAGAGGGTTCAAGGAGCATACTGACGACAAGTGTCAGGGAGCATTGTGATGACAAATGTATTGAGCATTGTGATGACAAATGTCATGGAGCATTGTGATGAGAATACCACGGATAATTGTGATGATGAGCGTCATGGGGATTTGTGATGATAAGTGCTATGGAACATTGTGATCACAAGGGTTTGGAGCATTATGATGACAGAGGTCATGGAGAATTTTGATTTCATTGTGATGACAATAGCCTGAAGCATTATGATGATGGGCATGGTGCATTGTGATGACAGGGTTCATGGAGCATTGAGATGCAAAGTGGCATGGAGCATTGTGATTACAGGGGTCTTGGAGCATTGTGATGACAAAGGCATGGATCATTGTGATGACAAGGGCCATGGAGCATTGTGATGAAAAGTTCATGGAGCATTGTGGTTACAAAGGACACAGAGCCTTGTGATGACGTGGGCATGGACCATTGTGATGACAAAGTTATGAAGCATTGCGATGACTGGAGTCACGGAGCATTGTGATGACAGGGGTCATGGTGCATTTTGATAACTAGGGCATGGAGCATTGTGATGACGGGGAATGGAGCATTGGTCTGAAAAGTTTCAAAGATTATTGTGATGACAGTGGACATGGTGCATTGTGATGACAAGGGCATGGGGCATGGAGATGAGAAGGTCATGGAGTATTTTGAAGACAGTTGTTACGGAGCATTGTGATGAAATATGTCATGGTCCATTGTGATGACAATGGCAGGGAACATTGTGATGCCAAATGTAATGGAGGATTATGATGACAAATATAATGGAGCATTGTAATGACTAGGGCTTTGAGAATTATGATGAAAAAACCATGGAGCCATGTGATGACAAGTCTCATGGAGCATAATGATGAAAAAGGGCATGGAGCATTGTGATTACAGTGCTCTTGGAACTTTGTGATGACAAGGGCATGGAGCATTGTGAGGAGAAGACCAAGGAGCATTCTGATGGCATGCGTCATTGAGCTTTGTGATGACAATGGCATGGAGAATCGTGATTACATGGGTCTTGGAGCATTGTGATGAAAAGGGCATGGATCACTGTGATGAAAAAGGCATGGAGCCCTGTCATGACAGGGTAAAAGGAGCATACAGACAACAAGTGTCAGGGAGCATTTGGATGACAAGTGTATTGAGCATTGTGATGACAAAGGTCATGGAGCATTGTGATGAGAAGACCATGGATAATTGTGATGACGAGCGTCATGGGGCATTGTGATGACAAGTGTTATGGAATATTGTGATCACAAGGGTTTGGAGCATTGTTATGACAGAGGTCATGGAGCATTTTGATTTCATTGTTATGACAATAGTAGGAAGCATTATGATGATGGGCATGGTGCATTGTGATGACAGGGTTCATGAATCATTGAGATGAAAAGGGGCATAGAGATTTGTGATTACAGTGTTCTTGGAGCATTGTGATGAGAAGGGTCATGGAGCCTTGTGATGAAAAGGCCATGGAACATCATGATGGCAGGGGTCATGGATCATTGTTATGACAGAAGTAATGGAGCATTTTGATGAGAAGGGCATTGAGCATTGGTCTGAAATATTTCATGGATTATTGTGATGAGAGTGGGCATGGAGCATTGTGATGACAAGGGCACGGAAGACTGTGATACATGTGTCATTGAGGATTGTAATGATAGGGGCATGGAGCATGGTGATAAGAACGCATCGAACATTGTGATGACAAGTGTCATGGAGTTTTGTGATGAAAAGGGCATGGAGCAGTGTGATGAGAGTGTTCATGGAGCATTGTGATGCCAAAGCCATGGAGCATTGTGATGCCAAGGGTCATGGAGCTTTGTGATGACAAAGTCATGGAGCATTTTCATGACAAGTGTGTGGTGCATTGTGATGAGCAGCGCAGGGAGCATTTTGATAACAGGGTCATGCAGCAATTTGATAAAAAGTGTAATGGAACATTTTGATGACAGGGGTTATAGAACATTGTGATGCCAGGGGTCATGGAGCTTTGGGATGAAAAGTGTCATGGAGCATTTTGATGACAGGGGTTATGGAACATTGTGATGTCAGGGGTCATGGAATATTGTGCTGACAAGGGGATGTAGCATTTTGATGACAGGGTTCATGGAACACTGTGATTACAGGGGTGAGGGGGCATTGTGATAACTAGTGATGGAACATTGTGATATCTCAGGTGAGAGAGCATTTGGATGAGAATTTCATGGAGCATTGAGATTACAATGTTTATGGATCATAGCGATGACAAGGTTGTGGATCACTCTGATGAATAGTGCGTGGCACATTGTGATGACAAGGGTCATGGAGCATTGTTCTGACAAAGGCATGGAGCATTGTGATGACAAGGGTCACAGAGCATTGTGATGAAATGTTCATGGAGAATTGTGGTTACAAATGACACAGAGACTGGTGATGACGCGGGCATGGACCGCTCTGATGACAAACATTATGGATCATTGTGATGACTGGAGTCATGGAGCATTGTGAGTACAGGGGTCATGGAGCATTGTGATAACCAGGGCATGCAGCATTATGAAGACAGGGGCATGGAGCATTGGTCTGAGAAATTTCATAGATTATTGTGATGACAGTGGACATGGTGCATTGTGATGACAAGGGAATGGAGCATTGTGAGGATAAGGTCATGGAGTATTGTGAAGAGAGGTGTCAGGGAGCATTGTGATGACATATGTCATGGTCCATTGCGATGACAATGGCAGGGAGCACTGTGATGCCAAATGTAATGGAGGATTGTGTTGACAAATATAATGGAGCATTGTGATGACTAGGGCTTGCAGCATTATGATGACAAGGGCCATTGAGGATTTTCATGACAAGGTCGTGAAGCATTGTGATGACAAGGCCCTGGAGCTTTGTGATGAGAAAACCACAGAGCCTTGTGAAGACAAGTCTCATGGAGCATACTGATGAAAGGGGCATGGATCATTCTGATTACAGAGGTCTTGGAACATTGTGATAACAAGGACATGGAGCATTGTGATGACAAGGAGATGGAGCATTGTGATGAAAAAGGCATGGAGCCTTGTCATGACAGGGTTCAAGGAGCATACAGACAACAAGTATCAGAGAGCATTTTGATGACAAGTGTATTGAGCATTGTGGTGACAATGGTCATGGAGCATTGTGATGAGAAGGCCATTGATAATTGTGTTGACGAGCGTCATGGGGCATTGTGATGACAAGTGTTTCGGAATATTGTGATCACAAGCATTTGGAACATTGTTATGACAGAGGTCATGGAACATTTTGATTTCATTGTGATGACAATAGCAAGAAGCATTATTATGATGGGCATGGTGCATTGTGATGACAGGGTTCATGGATCATTGAGATGAAAAGGGGCATAGAGCATTGTGATTAAAGGGTTATTGGAGCGTTGTGATGAGAAGGGTCATGGATTTAAGATGACAAGGCCATGGAACATCGTGATGGCAGGGGTCATGGAGCATTGTTATGACGGAGATAATGGAGCATTGTGATGGCAAGGACATGGGGCATTGTGATGAGACGGCCATGGAGCATTCTGATGACCTGTCATGGAGCTTCGTGAAGACAAGGGCATGGAGCAGTGTGATGCCAAGGGTCATGCATCTTTGTGATGACAAAGGTCATGGAGCATTTTGATGGCAAGGGCGTTGTGAATTGTGATGAGAAAGGCAGGGAGCATTCTGATGACAGGGTCATGGAGCAATTTGATGAAAAGTGTCATGGAACAATTTGATGACAGGTGTTATGGAACATTGTGATGTTAGGGGTCATCGAACATTGTGATGATAAGTGCATGTAGCATTGTGATGACAGGAGTCATGGAACATTGTGATGACAGGGTTGAGGGATACTGTGACAATTAGTGATGTAGCATTGTGATATCAGTGGTGAGAGAGCATTTTGATGAGAAGTGCATGGAGCATTGTGATGACATATTTTAAGCAGCATTGTGATGAGAAGTGCATGGTGCATTGTGATGACATGTGTCATGGAGCATTGTGCTGACAAGCGCATGGAGCATTGTGATGACAAGTGTATTGAGAATTGTAATGACAAAAGTCATGGAACATTGTGATGAAAAGGGCATGGAATATTGTTATGACAGGCATCATGGAGCGTTGTGATGACAAGTGTTATGGAACATTGTGATCACTAGGGTGTGGAGAATTGTAATGACAGAGGTCATGGATCATTTTGATTTCAAGGAGCATGGAGCATTGTGAGGAGAAGGGCATGAAGCAATGTGATTCCAAGGTACATGGAGGATTGTGATGACAATGGAAATGGAGTATTGTGATGACAAGCGCATAGAGCATTGTAATGACAAGGTCATGTAGAATTTTGCTGACAAAGGCATGGAGCATTGTGATGACATGTGTCATGGAGCACTGTGATGACAAGCGTCACGGAGCATTGTGAATACAGGGGTCATGGAGCATTGGGATGACAAGGGCATGGATCATTGTGGTGACAAGTATCATGGAGCACTGGGATGAAAATGTTCATGGAGTGTTGTGATGACAGGGGTCATGGAGCATTGTGATGACTAGGGAATGGAGCATTGTGATGACAAGAGTCCCGGATCATTGTTTTGTTGGGTGTCATGGAATGTTGTGATAACAGTGCTCATGGAGCATTGTGATGATATTCGCCATGGAGCATTGTGATGAGAAGGTCGTGGAGCACTGGGCTGAATATATTCATGGATTATTGTGATGACAGGGGTCATGGAGCATTGTGATGACAAGGGCATGGAGCTTTGTGATGAGAAGCTCATGGAGTATTGTGAAGACAGGTGTCAGGGAGCATTGTGATGACATATGTCATTGTCCATTGCGATGACAATGGCATGGATCATTATGATGCCAAATGTAATGGAGAATTGTGATGACAAATATAATGGAGCATTGCGATGATTAAGGCTTGGAGCATTATGTTGACAAGGGCCATTGAAAATTTTCATGACAATGTCGAGAAGCATTGTGATGACAAGGTCCTGGAGCATTGTGATGACAAAACCATGGAGCCTTGTGATGACAAGTCTCATGGAGCATACTGATGAATAGGGGCATGGAGCATTTTGATGACCGGAGTCTTGGAACATTGTGATGACAAGGGCATTGAGCATTGTGAGAAGAATTCCAAGGAGCATTCTGATGGCATGCGTCATTGAGCTTTGTGATGACAAGGGCATGGAGCATTGTGATTACATGGGTCTTGGAGCATTGTGATGAAAAGGGCATGGATCATTGTGATGAAAAGGCATGGAGCCTTGTCATGACAGTGTTCAAGTAGCATACAGACAACAAGAGTCAGGTGGCATTTTGATGACAAGTGTATTGAGCATTGTGGTGACAAAGTCATGGAGCATTGGGATGAGAAGACCATTGATAATTGTGATGACGAGCGTCATGGGGCATTGTGGTGACAAGTGTTTTGGAATATTGTGATCACAAGGGTTTGGAGCATTGTTATGACAGAAGTCATGGAACATTTTGATTTCATTGTGATGACAATAGCATGAAGCATTATGATGAAGGGCATGGTGCATTGTGATGACAGGGTTCATGGATCATTGATATGAAAAGGGGCATAGAGCATTGTGATTAAAGTGTTCTTGGAACATTGTGATGAGAAGGGTCAAGGAGCTTTGTGATGAAAAGGCCATGGAACATCGTGATGGCATGGGTCATGGAGCATTGTTATGACTGGTGTAATGGAGCACTGTGCTGGCAAGGGCATGGAGCATTGGTATGAGAAGGGCATGGAGCATTCTGATGATATGTGTCATGGATCTTTGTGAAGACAAGGGCATGGAGCAATGTGATGCCAAGTGTCATGGATCTTTGTGATGACAAAGGTCATGGAGCATTTTGATGGCAAGGGCATTGTGCATTGTGATGAGAAGGTCAGGGAGAATTGTGATGACAGGGTCATGGAGCAATTTGATGAAAATTTTCATGGAATATTTTGATGACAGATGTTGTGGAACATTGTGATATCAGGGTTCATCGAACATTGTGAAGATAAATGCATATAGCAATGTAATGACAGGAGTCACGGGACATTGTGATGCCAGGGGTGAGGGAGTATTTTGACAAATAGTGATGTAGCATTGTGATATCAGTGGTGAGAGAGCATTTTGATGAGAAGTGGAAGGAGCATTGTGATGACAAGAATGTAGAGCACTGTGATGTCAAGCGCATGGTGCATTGTGATGTCATGTGTCATGGAGCATTGTGCTGACAAGCGCATAGAGCACTGTGATGACAAGGGTCATGGAGCATTGTGCTGAGAAAGGCATAGAGCATTGTGATGACAATGGTCAAAGAGCATTGTGATGAAAAGTTCATGGAGTATTGTGGTTAAAATGGTCACAGAGACTCTTGATGACGAGGGCATGGACCATTGTGATGACAAACGTCATGAATCATTGTGATGACTGGAGTCACAGAGCATTGTGATGACAGGAGTCAGGGAGCATTGTGATAACAAAGGCATGGAGCATTGTGATGACAAGGGCATGGAACATTAGTCTAATAAATTTCATGGATTGTTGTGATGAAAGTTGAATGGCGCATTGTGATGACAAGGGCATGGAGCTTTGTGATGACCAGGTCATGCAGTATTGTGAAGAGAGTTGTCAGGGAGCATTTTGATGACATATGTAATGACCAATTGTGAAGACAATGGCATGGAACAGTGTGATGCCAAGTGTCATGGAGGATTGTGATGAAAAAGGTAATGGAATATTGTGATGACAATGGCTTGGAGCATTGTGATGACGGGTCAGGGAGCATTGTGATGACAAGTGCATGGAGAATTGTGATGACAAGTGCATGGATCATTGTGATGACAGGGGTCATGGAGCATTGTGATTACAGGGGTCTTTGAGAATTGTGATGACAAGAGTCCCGGATCATTGTGTTGTCAGGTGTCATGGAGTGTTCTTATGACAGTCGTCATGGAGCAGTGTGATGATATTGGTCATGGAGCATTGTGATGAGTAGGTCATGGAGCATTGGGCTGAAAATATTCATGGATTATTGTGATGACATGGCTCATGGAGCATTCTGATGACAAGGGAATGGAGCATGGTGATGAGAATGTCCTGGAGTATTGTGATGAGATGACCATGGAGACTTGTGATGACAAGTCTCATGGAGCATTCTGATGAAAAGGGGCATTGAGCATTGTGATTACAGGGGTCTTGGAGCATTGTGATGACAAGGGCATGGAGCATTGTGAGGAGAAGGCCATGGAACATTCTGATGACATGCCTCATGGAGCTTTGTGATGACAAGTGCATGGAGCTTTGTGATTACAGGGGTCTTGGAGCATTGTGATGACAAGGGTCATGGAGCATTGTGATGACAAGTCTGTGGAACATTGTGAAGGCGGGGATCATGGAGCATTGTTATGACAGAGGTAATGGATCATTGTGATGAGAAGGGCATTGAGCATTGGTCTGAAATGTTTCATGGATTATTGTGATGAGAGTGGGCATGGAGCATTGTGATGACAAGGGCAAGGTACACTGTGATACATGGGTCATGGAGGATTGTAAGGACAAGGGCATGGATCATTGTGATGAGAAGGTCATCGAGCATTGTGATGACAAGTGTCATGGAGCTTTGTGATGACAAGGGCATGGAGAAATGTGATGAGAGGGATCATGGAGCATTGTGATGACAATGACATGGAGCACTGTGACGCCAAAGGTCATGGAGCTTTGTGATGACAAAGGTCATGGAGCATTTTGATGACAAGTGTGTGGTGCATTGTGATGAGAAGGGCAGGGAGTATTTTGATGACAGGGTCATGCAGCAATTTGATGAAAAGTGTATTAGAACATTTTGTTGACAGGGCTTATAGAACCTTGTGATGCCAGGGGTCATGGATCTTTGGGATGAAAAGGATCAGGGGGCATTTTGATGACAAGGTTTATGGAATATTGTGATATCAGGGGTCATGGAACATTGTGCTGATAAGGGGATGTAGCATTGTGATGACAGGGGTCATGGTATATTGTGATAACAGGGGTGAGGGAGGATTGTGATGAAAAGCGCATGGGTAATTGTGATGACAAAGGTCATGGAGCATTGGGCTGAAAATATTCATGGAGTATTGTGATGACAGTGGTCATGGAGCATTGTGATGACAGAGGTCATGGAGAATTTTGATTTCATTTTGCTGACAATAGCCGGAAGCTTTATGATGATAGGCATGATGCATTGTGATGACAGGGTTCATGGGGCATTGAGATGAAAATGGGCATGGAGCATTGTGATCACATGGGTCTTGGAGCATAGTGATGAAACGGGCATGGAGCATTTTGATGAGAAATTCATGGAACATTCTGATGACATGTGTCATGGAGCTTTTTGATGTCATGGGCATGGAGTATTCTGATTAAAGGGGTCTTGGAGCATTGGGATGACAAGTGTCATGGAGCCTTGTGATGAGAAGGCCGTGGAACATTGTGATGACAGGGGTCATGGAGCATTGTTATGACAGGGGTAATGGAGCATTGTGATGAGAAGGGCATGGAGCACTGTGATTACAATATTTATGGAGCATTGCAATGACAAATTTGCAGACCATTGTGATGAAAAGCGCATGACACAGTTTGAAGACAAGGGTCATTGAGCAATTTTCTGACAAAGGCATGGAGCATTGTGATGACAAGGGTTACAGAGCATTGTGATGAAAAGTTCTTGGAGCAATGTGGTTACAAATGTAACAGAACCTTGTGATGACGCGGGCATGGACCATTGTGATGACAAATGTTATGAAGCATTGTGATGACTGTAGTCATGGAGCATTGTGATGACAGGGGTCAAGGAGCATTCTGATGACGAGGGTATGGAGCATTGTGCTGAGAAAGGCATAGAACATTGTGATGACAAGGGTCAAAGAGCATTGTGATGAAAAGTTCGTTGAGCATTGTGGTTAAAATGTCACAGAGACTGTTGATGGTGAGGGCATGGACCATTGTGATGACAAAAGTCATGAAGCAATGTGATGACTGGTGTCACGGAGCATTGTGATGACAGTGGTCATGGAGCACTGTGATAACAAGGGCATGGAGCATTGTGATGACAAGCGCATGTAGCATTGTGATGACCAGGTGATGCATTATTGTGAAGACAGGTGTCAGGGAGCACTGTGATGACATATGTAATGGCCCATTGTGATGACAATGGCATGGAGCATTGGGATGCCAAGTGTCATGGAGGATTCTGATGACAAAGGTAATGGAGCATTGTGATGACAATGGCTTGGAGCATTGTGATGACAAGGGTCATGGAACATTCTGATGACAAGCTTGTGGAGTATTTTGTTGACAATGGCATGGAGCATTTTGATGAAAACGGCATGGGGCATTGTGCTGAAAAAGGCATGGGGCATTTTCGTGAAAGTGTTCAAGGAGCATTCTGACGACAGGCGTCAGGGAGCATTGTGATGACAAGTGTATTGAGCATTGTGATGACAAAGGTCATGGAGCATTGAGACGAAAATTGCATGGAATATTGTGATGACAGGTATCATGGAGCGTTGTGATGACAAGTGTTATTGAACATTGTGATCACATTGGTTTGGAGCATTGTGATGACAGAGGTCATGGATCATTTTGATTTCAAGGAGCATGGAACATTGTGATGACAGGGGCATGAGGCAATGTGATCCCAATGTTCATGGAGGATGGTGATGACAATGGAAATGGAGTATTGTGATGACAAGTGCATAGAGCATTGTAATGAAAATGTCATGTAGCATTTTGCTGACAAAGGCATGGAGCATTGTGAGGACATTTGTCATGGAGCACTGTGATGACAGGCGTCATGGAGCATTTTGAATACAGGAGTCAGGGAGGATTGGGATGACAAGTGCATGGATCATTGTGATGACAAGTTTCATGGAGCACTGGGCTGAAATGTTCATGGAGTGTTGTGATGACAGGTGTCATGGAGCATTGTGATGACTAGGGAATGGAGCAATGTGATGACAAGTGTCCTGGATCATTGTGTTGTCAGGAGTCATGGAGTGTTGTGATGACAGTGGTCATGGAGCATTGTGATGATATTGGCCATGGCGCACTGTGATGTGTATGTCGTGGAGCATTGGGCTGAATATGTTCATGGATTATTGTGATGATACGGGTCAAGGAGCATTGTGATGACAAGGGAATGGAGCATGGTGATGACAATGTCCTGGAGCATTGCGATGAGAAGACCATGAAGACTTGTGATGACAAGTCTCATGGAGCATTCTGATGAAAAGGGGCATGGAGCATTGTGATTACAGGGGTCATGGAGCACTGTGATGACTAGGGCATGGAGCTTTGTGATGAGAAGGCCATGGAGCATTCTGATGACATGTGTCATGGAGTTTTGTGATGACAAGGGCATGGAGCATTGTGATTAGAGGGATCTTGGAGCATTGTGATGAAAACGGCACGGATCATTGTTATGAAAAATGCATGGAGCCTTGTCATGACAGGGTTCAAGGAGCATACTGACGACTAGTGTCAGGGAGCATTGTGATGACTAGTGTATTGAGCATTGTAATGACAAAGCTCATGGAACATTTTGATAAGTAGACCATGGTTAATTGTTATGATGAGTGTCATGGGGTGTTGTGATGCTATGTGTTATGGAACATTGTGATCACAAGGTTTTGGAGTATTATGATGACAGAGGTCATGGAGATTATTGATTTCAATGTGATGACAATAATCTGAAGCATTATGATGATGGGCATGTTGCATTGTGATGACAGGGTTCATGGAGCATTGAGATGAAAAGGGGCATGGAGCATTTTGTTTACAGGGTTCTTGGAGCATTGTGATGACAAGGGCATGGAGCATTGTGATGAAAAGGCCATGGAACATTCTGATGACATGCGTCATGGAGCTTTGTGATGACAAGGGCATGGAGCATTGTGATTACAAGGGTCTTCAGCATTGTGAAAACAAGTGTCATGGAACCTTGTGAAGACTAGGCCGTGGAACATTGTGATGGCAGGGGTCATGTTGCATTGTTATGACAGAGGTAACGGAGCATTGTGATGAGAAGGGCATGGAACATTGGTCTAAAATATTTCATGGATTATTGTAGTGAGAGTGGGCATAGAGCATTGTGATGACAAGGGTATGGAACACTATGATGCATGAGTCATGCAGGATTGTAATGACAAAGGCATGGAGCATTGTGATGACAAAGTTCATGAAGCATTGTGATGACTGGAATCACGGAGCATTGTGATGACAAGGGCATGGAGCATTGTGATGAGAAGGTCATGGAGTATTGTGAAGACAGGTTTCAGGGAGCATTGTGATGACCTATGTCATGGTCCATTGCGATGACAATGGCATGGAGCATTGTGATGCCAAATGTAATGGAGGATTGTTATGACAAATATAATGGAGGATTGTGATGACTAAGGCTTGGAGCATTATGATGACAAGGGCCATTGAGAATTTTCATGACAAGTCGTGAAGCATTGTGATGATACGTCCTGGAGCATCGTGATGAGAAATCCATGGAGCCTTGTGATGACAAATCTCATGGAGCATACTGATGAACAGGGTCATGGACCACTGTGATTTTAGGGGTCTTGGAACATTGAGATGAAAAGGGCATGGAACCTTGTTATGACAGGGTTCAAGGAGAGTACAGACAACAAGTGTCAGGGAGCATTTTGTTGACAAGAGTATTGAGCATTGTGATGACAAAGGTCATGGAGCATTGTGATGAGAAGACCATAGATAACTGTGATAACGAGCGTCATGGGGCATTGTGATGACTAGTGTTATGGAATATTGTGATCACAAGGGTTTGGAGCATTGTTATGACAGAGGTCATGGAGCATCTTGATTTCATTGTGATGACAATAGCATGAAGCATTATGATGATGGGCATGGTGCATTGTGAGGACAGGGTTCATGGATCATTGAGATGAAAAGGGGCATGGAGCATTGTGATTACAGGGGTCTTGGAGCATTGTGATGAGAAGTGTCATGGAGCCTTGTGATGACATTGCCATGGAACATCGTGATGGCAGGGATCATGGAGCATTGTTATGACAGTGGTAATGTAGCATTGTGATGGCAAGGGCAAGGAGCATTGTGATGAGAAAGCCATGGAGATTTCTTATGACATGTGTCCTGGAGCATTGTGATGACAAGGGTCACGGAGCATTGTGATGAAAAGTTCATTGAGAATTGTGGTTATAAAGGTCACAGAGACTTGTGATGACGCGGGCATGGACCATTGTGATGACAAACGTTATGAAGCATTGTGATGACAGTTGGCATGGTGCATTGTGATGATATTGGTCATAGAGCATTGTGATAAGAAAGTCATGGAGCATTGTGCTGATAATATTCATCGAGTATTGTGATGACAGTTGTCATGGTGCATTGTGATGATATTGGTCATGGAGCATTGTGATGAGAAGGTCATGGAGCATTTTGGTGATAATATTCATGGAGTATTGTGATGACAAGGGTCATGTAGCATGGTGATGACAAGGTCCTGTAGCATTGTGATGAAAAGACCATGGAGGCTTGTGATTACAATTTTCATGGAGCATTCTGGTGAAAATGGGCATGGATCATTGTGATTACAGTGGTCTTGGAGCATTGTGATGACAAGGACATTGAGCATTGTCATGAGACGGCCATGTAGCATTCTGATGACATGTGTCATGGAGCTTTGTGATGACAAGGGTATGGAGCATTGTGATTACAGGGGTCTTGGAGCATTGTGATGAAAAGGGCATGGATCATTGTGAGGAAAAAGGCATGGAGCCTTGTCATGACAGGGTTCAAGGAGCATACTGAAGACAAGTGTCAGGGAGCACTGTGATGACAAGTGTATTGAGCATTTTGATGACAAAGGTCATGGAACATTGTGATGAGAAGACCATGGATAATTGTGATGATGAGCGTCATGGTGTGTTGTGATGATAAGTGTTATGGATAATTGTGATCACAAGGGTTTGGAGCATTATGATGACAGAGGTCATGGAGAATTTTGATTTCATTGTGATGACAATAGCCTGAAGCATTATGATAATGGGCACGGTGCATTGTGATGACAGGGTTCATGGAGCATTGAGATGAAAAGTGTCAGGGAGCACTGTGATTACAGGGGTTTTGGAGCATTGTGATGACAAGGGCATGGAGCACTGTGATGAGAATGCCATGGAACATTCTGATGACATGCGTCATGGAGCTTTGTGATGACAATGGCATGGAGCATTGTGATTACAGGGGTCTTGGAGCATTGTGATGAGCAGGGCATTGAGCACTGGTCTGATATGTTTCATGGATTATTGTGATGAGAGTGGGCATGGAGCATTGTGATGACAAGGGCACGGAACACTGTGATACATGGGTCATGGAGGATTGTAATGACAATGGCATGGATCATTGTGATGAGAAGGGCATCGAGCATTGTGTTGACAAGTGTCATGGAGCTTTGTGATGACAAGGGCATGGAGAAATGTGATGAGAGGGTTCATGGTGCATTGTGATGACAATGACATGGAGCATTTTGATGCCAAGGGTCATGGAGCTTTGTGATGACAAAGGTCATGGAGCATTTTGATGAGAAGTGTGTGGTGCATTGTGATGAGAAGGACAGGGAGCATTTTGATGACAGGGTCATGCAGCAATTTGATAAAAAGTGTCATGGAACATTTTGATGACAGGGGTTATAGAACATTGTGATGCCAGGGGTCATGGAGCTTTGGGATGAAAAGGGTCATGGAGCATTTTGATGACAGGGGTTATGGAACATTGTGATATCAGGTGTCATGGAACATTGTGATGATAAGTGGTGAGGGAGTATTGTGATGACTAGGGTTGGAACCTTGTGATATATCTGGTGAGAGAGTATTTGGATGAAAAGTGCATGGAGCATTGTGATTACAATATTTATGGAGCATAGCGATGACAAGTTTGTGGACCGTTGTAATGAAAAGCGCGTGGCACAGTGTGATGAAAATGGTCATTGAGCATTGTTCTGACAAAGGCATGGAGCATTGTGATGACAAGGGTCACGGAGCATTGTGATGAATTGCTCAAGGAGCACTGTGGTTACAAAGGTCACAGAGCCTTGCGATGACGCCGGCTTCGACCATTGTGATGACAAATGTTATGAAGAATTGTGATGACTGGAGTCACGGAGCACTGTGATGATAGGGGTCATGGAGCATTGTGATGAGAAGGGCATGGAGCATTGTGCTGAGAAAGGCATAGAGAATTGTGATGACAAGGGTCAAATAGCATTGTGATGAATTGTTCATGGAGCATTGTGGTTAAAAAGGTCACAGAGACTGTTGATGATGAGGACAAGGACCATAGTGATGACAAAGGTCATGGAGCATTGTGGTGACTGGAGTCACGGAGCATTGTGATGACAGGTGTCATGGAGCATTGTCATAACAAGGGCATGGAACATTTTGATGACAAGGGCATGGATCATTGGTCTAATAAGTTCCATGGATTATTGTGATGACATTTGGAATGGTGCATTTTGATGACAAGGTCATGGAGCATTGTGATGACCAGGTCATGCAGTATTGTGAAGATTGGAGTCAGGGAGCATTGTGATGACATATGTAATGTCCCATTGTGATGACAATGGAATGGAGCATTGTGTTGAAAACGGCATGGGGCATTGTGATGAAAATGTCATGGAGCCTTTTCGTGACAGTGTTCAAGGAGCATTCTGAAGACAAGTGTCAGGGAGCATTGTGATGACAAGTGTATTGAAAATTGTGATGACAAAGGCCATGGAGCATTGTGATGAAAAGGGCATGGAGTATTGTGATGACAGGCATCATGGAGCGTTGTGATAACAAGTGTTATGGAACATTGTGATCACAAGGGTTTGGAGCATTGCGATGACAGAGGTCATGGATCATTTTGATTTCAAGGAGCATGGAGCATTGTGATGACAAGGGCATGAAGCAATGTGATTCCAAAGTTCATGGAGGATTGTGATGAAAATGTTAATGGAGTACTGTGATGACAAGCACATAGAGCACTGTAATGACAAGGTCATGTAGCATTTTGCTGACAAAGGCATGGAGCATTGTGATGACCGGTGTGATGGAGCACTGTGATGACAAGCGTCACGGAGCATTGTGAATAGAGGGATCATGGAGCATTGTGATGACAAGGGCATGGAGCATTGTGATGACACGGGCATGAAACATTGGTCTGATATGTTGCTTAGATTATTGTGATGACAGTGGACATGGTGCATTGTGATGACAAGGGCATGGAGCATTGTGATGAGAAGGTCATGGAATATGGTGAAGACAGATGTCAGGGAGCATTGTGATGACATATGTAATGGCCCATTGTGATGACAATGGAATGGAGCATTGTGATGCCAAGTGTCATGGAGGATTCTGATGACAAAGGTAATGGAGTTTTGTGATGACAATGGCTTGGAGCATTGTGATGAAAAGGGTCAGGGAGCATTGTGCTGACAAGTGCATGGAGAATTGTGATGACAACAGTCATGGAGCATTCTGATGACAAGCTTGTGGAGTATTTTGATGACAATGGCATGAAGCATTGTGATGAAAATGGATAGGGGCTTTGTGATGAAAAAGGCATGGAGACGTTTCGTGACAGGGTTCAAGGAGCATTCTGACGACAAGTGTCAGGGAGCATTGTGATAACAAGTGTATTGAGAATTGTGATGACAAAGTCATGGAGCATTGTGATGAAAAGGACATGGAGTGTTGTGATGACAGGCATCATGGAGCATTGTGATGACAAGTGTTATGGAACATTGTGATCACAAGGGTTTGGAGCATTGTGATGACAGAGGTCATGGATCATTTTGATTTCAAGGAGCATGGAGCATTGTGATGACAAGGGCATGAAGCAATGAGATCCCAAATTTCATGGATCCTTTTGATGACATGGGTCATGGAGCATTGGGCTGAAAATATTCATGGAGTATTGTGATGACAGTGGTCATGGAGCATTGTGATGGCTAGGGAATGGAACATTGTGATGACAAAATCCCAGATCATTGTGTTGTCAGGTGTCATGGAGTGTTGTGACGACAGTGGTAATGGACCATTGTGATGATATTGTTCATGGAGCATTGTGATGAGAAGTTCATGGAGCATTGGGCTGAAAACTTCCATGGAGTATTGCGATGAAAATTGTCAAAGAGCATTTTGATGCAAGGTTCATGGAGCATTGTGCTTAAGAAGGTCACAGAGACTGTTGATGATGAGGGCATGGAACACTGTGATGACAAATGTCATGAAGCATTGTGATGACTGGAATCATGGAACATTGTGATGACAGGGGTCATGGAGCAATGTGATAACAAGGGCATGGAGCATTGTGATGACAAGGGCATGGAGCATTGGTCTAATAAGTTTCATGAATTATTGCAATGAGAGTTTGAATGTCGATTTGTGATGACAAGGGCATGGAGCATTGTGATGACCAGGTCATGCAGTATTGTGAAGAGAGGTGTCAGGGCACATTGTGATGACATATGTAATGGACTATTGTGATGACAATGGCATGGAGCATTGTGATGCCAAGTGTCATGGAGGATTATGATGACAAATGTAATGGAGCATTGTGATGACAATGGCTTGGAACATTGTGATGACAAGTGTCAGGGAGCATTTTGGAGAAAAGTGCAAAGAGAATTATGATGACAAGAGTCATGTAGCTTTCTGATGACAAGCTTTGGAGTATTTTGATGACAATGACATGGAACATTGTGATGAAAATGGCATGGGCATTGTGATGAAAAAGTCATGGAACCTTTCGTGACAGGGTTCAAGGAGCATTCTGACGACAAGTGTCAGGGAGCATTGTGATGACAAGTGTATTGTGAATTGTGATGACAAAGGTCATGGTGCATTGTGATGAAAAGGGCATGGAGTATTGTGATGAGAGGCATTATGGAGTGTTGTGATGACAAGTGTTATGGAACATTATTATCAGAAGTGTTTGGAGTATTGCGATGACAGAGGTCATGGATCATTTTGATTTCAAGGAGCATGGAGCATTGTGATGCCAAGGGCATGAAGCAATGTGATCCCAAGTTTCATGGAGGATTGTGATGATAATGGTAATGGAGTATTGTGATGACAAGCGCATAGATCATTGCAATGACAGGGTCATGTAGCATTATGCTGACAAAGGCATGGAGCATTGTGATGACAGGTGTCATGGAGCACTGTGAAGACAAGTGTCAAGGAGCATTGTGAATACAGGGGTCATGGAGCATTGGGATGAAAAGGGCATGGATCATTGTGATGACAAGGGTCATGGAGCATTGGGCTGAAAATGTTCATGGAGTATTGTGATGACAGGGGTCATGGAGCATTGTGATGACAGAGGTCATAGAGAATTTTGATTTCATTGTGCTGACAATAGCCAGAAGCATTATGATGATGGGCATGATGCATTGTGATGACACGGTTCATGGAGCATTGTGATGACAAGGGCATGGAGCATTTTGATGAGAAGGCCATGGAACATTCTGATGACATGTGTGGTGGAGCTTTGTGATGACAAGGGCATTGAGCATTGTGATTATGGGGTCTTGGAGCATTGTGATGACAAGGGTCATGGAGCCTTGTGATGAAAAGGCCGTGGAACATTGTGATGGCAGGGGACATGGAGCATTGTTATGACAGGGGTAATGGAGCATTGTGATTACAAGGTTTAGGGAGCATTGCAATGACAAATTTGTGGACCGTTGGGATGAAAAGCGTGTGGCACATTGTGATGCCATGGGTCATGGAGCATTTTTCTGACAAATGCATGGAGCATTTTGATGACAAGGGTCACGGAGCATTGTGATGAAATGTTCATGGAGCATTGTGTTTACAAAGGTAACAGAGCCTTGTGATGACGCGGGCATCGACGATTGTGATGACAAATGTTATGAAGAATTGTGATGACTGGAGTCAAGGAGCAGTGTGATGACAGTGGTCATGGAGCATTGCGTTGACAAGGGCATGGAGCATTGTGCTGAGAAAAGCAAGGAGCTTTGTGATGACAAGTGTTAAAGAGCATTGTGATGAAATGTTCATGGAGCATTGTGGTTAAAAAGGTCACAGAGACTGTTGATGATGAGGGCATGGACCATTGTGATGACAAAGGTCATGGAGCATTGTGATGACTGGAGTAACGGAGCATTGTGATGACAGTGTTCATGGAGCAATGTGATAACAAGGGCATGGAGCACTGTGATGACAAGGGCATGGAGCATTGGTCTAACACGTTTCATGGATTATTGTGATGACATTTGGAGTGGCGCATAGTCATTACATGGGCATTGAGCATTGTGATAACCAGGTCATGCAGTATTGTGAAGAGAGGTGTCAGGGAGCATTGTGATGACATATGTAATGGCCCATTGTGATGACAATGACATGGAGCATTTTGATGCCAAGTGTCATGGAGGATTCTGATCACAAAGGTAATGGAGCATTGTGATGACAATGGCTAGGAGCATTGTGAAAACAAGGGTCAGGGAGCATTGTGCTGACATGTGCATGGAGAATTATGATGACAAGGGTCATGGAGCATTCTGAAGACAAGCCTGTGGAGTATTTTGATGACAATGGCATGGAGCATTGTGATGAAAACGGCATGGGACATTGTGATGAAAAAAGCATGGAGCCTTTTCGTGACAGGGTTCAAGGAGCATTCTGATGACAAGTGTCAGGGAGCATTGTGATGAAAAGTGTATTGAGAAATGTGATGACAAATGTCATGGAGCATTGTGATGAAAAGGGCATGGATTATCGTGATGACTGGCATCATGGAGCGTTGTGATGAAAAGTGTTATGGAACATTGTGATCACAAGGGTTTGGTGCATTGAGATGACAGAGGTCATGGATCATTTTGATTTCAAGGAGCATGGAGCATTGTGATGACAAGGGCATGAAGCAATGTGATCCCAAGGTTCATGGAGGATTGTTATGACAATGGTAATGGAGTATTGTGATGACAAACGCATAGATCATTGTAATGGCAAGGTCATGTAGCATTTTGCTGACAAAGGCATGGAGCATTGTGATGACATGTGTCATGGAGCACTGTGATGATAAGCGTCACGGAGCATTGTGAATACAGGGGTCATGGAGCATTGGGATGACAAGGGCATGGATCATTCTGATGACAAGGGTCATGGAGCAATGTGATGAGTAGAGAATGGAGCATTGTGATGACAAGAGTCCCGGATCATTGTGTTGTCAGGTGTCATGGAGTGTTGTGATGACCTTGGTCATGGAGAATTTTGATAATATTTGTCATGGAGCATTGTGATGAGAATATCATGGAGCATTGGGCTGAAAATATTCATGGATTATTGTGATGAGAGGGGTCATGGAGCATTGTGATGACAAGGGAATGGAGCATGGTGATGACAAGGTCCTGGAGCATTGTGATGATAAGACCATGGAGACGTGTGATGACAAGTCTCATGGAGCATTCTGATGAAAAGGGGCATGGGCCATTGTGATTACAGGGGTCTTGGAGCATTGTGATGACAAGGGCATGGAGCATTGTGAGGAGAAGGCCATGGAGCATTCTGATGTCATGTGTCATGGAGCTTTGTGGTGACAAGGGCATGGAGCATTGTGATTACAGGGGTCTTGAAGCATTGTGATGAAAATGGCATGGATCATTGTGATGAAAAGGCATGGAGCCTTGTCATGACAGGTTTCAAGGAGCATACTGACGACAAGTGTCAGGGAGCATTGTGATGACAACTGTATTGAGAATTGTGATGACAAAGATCATGGAGCATTGTGATGAGAAGACCACGGATAATTGTTATGATGAGCATCACAGGGTGTTGTGATGACAAGTGTTATGGAACATTGTGATCATAAGGGTTTGGGGCATTATGATGACAGTGGTCATGGATAATTTTGATTTCATTGTGATGACAATAGCCTGAAGCCTTATGATGATGGGCAAGGTGAACTGTGATGACAGGGTTCATGGATCATTGAGATGAAAAGGGGCATAGGGCATTGTGATTACAGGGTTCTTGGAGCATTGTGATGAGAAGGATCATGGAGCTTTGTGATGACAAGGCCATGGAACATCGTGATGGCAGGGTTCATGGAGCATTGTTATGACTGGTGTAATGGAGCATTGTGATGGCAAGGGCATGGAGCATTGTGATGAGAAGGCAATGGAGCATTCTAATGACATGTGTCATGGAGCTTTGTGAAGACAAGGGCATGGAGCAGTGTGATGAGAGCGTTCATGGAGCACTGTGATGACAATGACATGGAGCATTGTGATGCCAAGGGTCATGGATCTTTGTGATGACAAAGGTCATGGAACCTTTTGATGGCAAGGGCATTGTGCATTGTGATGAGAAGGGCAGGGAGCATTCTGTTGACAGGGTCATGGAGCAATTTGATGAAAAGTGTCATGGAACATTTTGATGACAGGTGTTATGGAACATTGTGATGTCAGTGGTCATCGAACATTGTGATGATAAGTTCATGTAGCATTGTGATGACAGGAGTCATGGAACATTGTGATGACTGGGGTGAGGGAGTATTGTGACACAAAGTGATGTAGCATTGTGATATCAGTGGTGAGAGAGCATTTTGATGAGAAGTGCATGGAGCATTGTGATGACAAATTTTAAGGAGCATTGTGATGACAAGATTGTGGAGCACTGTGATGACAAGCGCATGGTGAATTGTGATGACATTTGTCATGGAGCATTGTGATGACAAGGGCATGGAATATTGGTCTAATATGTTTCATGGATTATTGCGATGACAGTTGGAATGGCGCACTGTGATGACAAGGGCATGGAACATTTTGATGAGAAGGCCATGGAGAATTCTGATGACATGCGTCATGGAGTTTTGTAATGACAATGGCATGGAGCATTGTGATTACAGGTATCTTGGAGCATTGGGATAAACAGGGCATGGATCATTGTGATGAAAAACGCATGGAGCCTTGTCATAACAGGGTTCAAGGAGCATACTGACGACAAGTGTCAGGGAGCATTGTGAAGACAAGTGTATTGAGCATTGTGATGTCAAAGTTCATGGAGCATTGTGATGACAGGGGTCATGGAACATTGTGATGATAAGCGGATGTAGCAGTGTGATGACAGGGTCATGGAACAGTGTGATTACAGGGGTGAGGGAGTATTGTGATTACTAGTGATGGAACACTGTGATATCTCTGGTGAGAGAGCATTTTGATGAGAAGTGCATGGACCATTGTGATTAAAACGTTTATGGAGCATTGCAATGAAAAGGTTGTGGACCAGTGTGATGAAATGCGTGTGGCACATTTTGAAGACAATGGTCATGGAGCATTGTTTTGACAAAAACTTGGGGCATTGTGATGACAAGGGTCACAGTGAATTGTGATGAAAAGTTCATGGAGGATTGTGGTTACAAAGGTCACAGAGCATTGTGATGATGCGGGCATGGAGCATTGTGATGACAAATATTATGAAGCATTGTGATGACTGGAGTCACGGAGCATTGTGATGACATATGTAATGGCCCATTGTGATGACAATGGCTTGGAGCATTGTGATGACAAGAGTCAGGGAGCATTGTGCTGACAAGTGCATGGAGAATTGTGATGACAAAGGTTATGGAGCATTCTGATGACAAGCTTGTGGAATATTTTGATGACAATGGCATGGAGCATTGTGATGAAAACGGCATGGGGCATTGTGATGAAAATGGCATGGAGCTTTTTCGTGACAGGGTTCAAGGAGCATTCTGATGACAAGTGGCAGGGAGCATTGTGATGACAAGTGTATTGAGAATTGTGATGACAAAGGTCATGGAGCATTGTGATGAAGAGGGCAATGATCATTGTGATGAAAAAGGCATGGAGCCTTGTCATGACAGGGTTCAAGGAGCATACTGAAGACAAGTGTCAGGGAGCATTGTGATGACAAGTGTATTGCGCATTGTGATGACAAAGATCATGGAGCATTGTGATGAGAAGGCCATGGATAATTGTGATGATGAGCGTCATGTGGTGTTGTGATGATAAGTGTTATGGAACATTGTGATCACAAGGTTTAGGAGCATTATTATGACAGAGGTCATGGAGAATATTGATTTCATTGTGATGACAATAGCCTGAAGCATTATGATGATGGGCATGGTGCATTGTGATGACAGGGTTCATGGGCATTGAGATGAAAATGGGCATGGAGCATTGTGTTTACGGGGGTCTTGGAGCATTGTGATGACAAGGGCATGGAGCATTGTGTTGACAGGGGCAGGGAGCATTGGCCTGACAAGTTTCATAGATTATTGTGATGACAGTGGGCATGGTGCATTGTGATGACAAGGGCATGGAGCATTGTGATGAGAAGTTCATGGAATATTGTGAAGACAAGTGTCAGGGATCATTGTGATGACATATGTCATGGTCCATTGCGATGACAATGGCATGGAACATTGTGATGCCAAATGTAATGGAGAATTGTGATGACAAATATAATGGAGCATTGTGATGATTAGGGCGTGGAGCATTATGATGACAAGGGCCATTGAAAATTTTCATGACAAGGTCGAGAAGTATTGTGATGACAAGGTCCTGGATCATTGTGATGACAAAACCATGGATCCTTGTGATGACTAGTCTCATGGAGCATACTGATGAAAAGGGGCATGGAGCATTGTGATTACAGGGGTCTTGGAACATTGTGATGACAAGGGCATGGAGCATTGTGAGGTAAACTCCAAGGAGCATTCTGATAGCATGCATCATTGAGGTTTGTGATGAAAAGGGCATGGAGAATTGTGATCACATGGGTCTTGGAGCATTGTAATGAAAACAGCATGGATCATTGTGATGAAAATGGCATGGAGCCTTGTCATGATAGGACTCAAGGAGCATACAGACCACAAGTGTCAGGGAGCATTTTGATGACAAGTGTATAGAGCATTGTGATGACAAAGGTCATGGAGCATTGTGATGAGAAGACCATGGATAATTGTGATGTCGAGCTTCATGGGGCATTGTGATGACAAGTGTTATGGAATATTGTGATCACAAGGGTTTGGAGCATTGTTATGACAGAGGTCATGGAGCATTTTGATTTCATTTTGATGACAATAGCATGAAGCATTATGATGATAGGCATGGTGCATTGTGATGACAGGGTTCATGGATCATTGAGATGAAAAGTGTCATACAGCATTGTGAAAACAGGGTTCTGGGAGCATTGTGATGAGAAGGGTCATGGAGCTTTGTGATGACGAGGCCAAGGAACATCGTGATGGCAGGGGTCATGGAGCATAGTTATGACAGCGGTAATGGAACTTTGGATGGCAAGGGTATGGAGCATTGTGATGAGAAGGCCATGGAGCATTCTGATGACATGTGTCATGGAGCTTTGTGAAGACAAGGGCATGGAGCAATGTGATGAGAGTGTTCATGGAGCATTGTGATGACAATGACATGGAGCATTGTGATGCCAAGGGTCATGGATCTTTGTGATGTCAAAGTCATGGAGCATTTTGATGACAAGTGCGTTGTGCATTGTGATGAGAAGGGCAGGGAGAATTGTGATGACAGGGTCATGGAGCAATTTGATGAAAAGAGTCATGGAACATTTTGATGACAGGTGTTATGGAACATTGTGATGTCAGGGGTCATCAAACATTGTGATGATAAGTGCATGTAGCATTGTGATGACAGGAGTCATGGAACAATGTGTTGACAAGGGTGAGGGGGTATTTTGAGAAATAGTGATGTAGCATTGTGATATCAGTGGTGAGAGAGCATTTTGATGAGAAGTGCATGGAGCATTGTGATGACAAATTTTATGGAGCATTGTGATAACAAGATTGTGGAGTACTGTGATGACAAGCGCATGGTGCATTGTGATGACATGTGTCATGGAGCATTGTGCTGAGAAGCGCATGGAGCATTGTGCTGACAAGGGTCAAAGAGCATTGTGATGAAAAGTTCATGGAGCATTGTGGTTAAAAAGGTCACAGAGACTGTTGATGGCGAGGGCATGGACCATTTTGATGACAAAGGTCATGAAGCATTGTGATGACTGGAGTCACGGAGCATTGTGATGACAGGTGTCATGGAGCATTGTGATAACAAGGCCATGGAGCATTGTGATGACAAGGGCATGGAACATTTGTCTAATAAGTTTCATGGATTATTGTGATGACATTTGGAATGGATAATTGTGAAGACCAGGTCATGCAGTATTGTGAAGATAGGTGTCAGGGATCATTGTAATGACATATGTAATGGCCCATTGTGATGACAGTGGCATGGAGCATCTGATGCCAAGAGTCATGGAGGAATCTGATGACAAATGTAATGGAGCATTGAGATGACAATGGCTTGGATCATTGAGATGACAAGGGTCAGGGAGCATTGTGCTGACAAGTGCATGGAGAATTGTGATGACAAGGGTCATGGAGCATTCTGATGAAAATCCTGTTGAGTATTTTGATGACAATGGCATGGAGCATTGTTATGAAAACGGCATGGGGAATTGTGATGAAAAAGGCATGGAGCCTTTTCGTGACAGGGTTCAAGGAGCATACTGATGACAAGTGTCAGGGAGACTTGTGATGACATGTGTATTGAGAATTGTGATGACAAAGATCATGGAGCATTGTGATGAAAAGAGAATGGAGTATTGTGATGACAGGCATCATGGAGCGTTGTGATGACAAGTGTTATGGAACATTGTGATCACAAGGTTTTGGAGCATTTTGATGACAGAGGTCATGGATCATTTTGATTTCAAGGAGCATGGAGCATTGTGATGACAAGGGCATAAAGCAATGTGATCCCAAAGTTCATGGAGGATTGTGAAGAGAATGGAAATGGAGTATTGTGATGACAAGCACATACAGCATTGTAATGACAAGGTCATGTAGCATTTGGCTGACAAAGGCATGGAGCATTGTGATGACATTTGTCATGGAGCACTGTGATGACAAGTGTCACGGAGCATTGTGAATACAGGGGTCATGGAGCACTGGGATGACAAGGGCATGGATCATTGTGATGACAAGGGTCATGGAGCACTGGGCTGAAAATGTTCATAGAGTGTTGTGATGACAGGGGTCATGGAGCATTGTGATGACTATGGAATGGAGCATTGTGATGACAAGATTCGCGGATCATTGTGTTGTCGTGTGTCATGGATTTTTGTGATGACAGTGGTCATGGAGCATTGTGATGATATTGGCCATGGAGCGTTGTGATGAATAGGTCCTGGAACATTGGGCTGAAAATATTCATGGATTATTGTGATGACAGGGTTCATGGAGCATTGTGATGAGAACGGAATGGAGCATGGTGATGACAAGGTCCAGGAGCATTGTGATGAGAAGACCATGGAGACTTGTCATGACAAGTCTCATGGAGCACTCTGATAAAAAGGGGCATGGAGCATTGTGATTTCAGGGGTCTTGGAGCATTGTGATGAGTACGGCATGGAACACTGTGATACATGTGTCATGGGTCATGGAGGAATGTGAGGACAAGTCATGGAGCATTGTGATGACAAAGGCATGGAGCATTGTGATGACAGGAGCATGGAGCATTTGTCTGATAAGATTCAAAGATTATTGTGACGATAGTGGACATGGTGCATTGTGATGACAAGGGCATGGAGCATTGTGTAGAGAGGGTCATGGTGTATTGTGAAGACAGGTGTCAGGGAGCATTGTGATGACATATGTCATGGTCCATTGCGATGACAATGGCAGGGAGTATTGTGAAGCCAAATGAAATGGAGAATTGTGATGACAAATATAATGGAGAATCGTGATGACTATGGCTTGGAGCATTATGATGACAATGGCCATTGAGAATTTTCATGACAAGGTCGTGAAGCAGTGTGATGACAAGTTCATGGAGCATTGTGGTTACAAAGGTCAGAGAGCCTTGTGATGACACGGGCATGGACCATTGTGATGACAAACGTTATGAAGCATTGTGATGACTGGAGTCACGGAGCATTGTGATGACAGGGTTCATGGAGCATTGTGATGACATGTGTCATGTAGCATTGTGCTGACAAGCGCATGGAGCATTTTGATGACAAGGGTCATGGAGCATTGTGCTGAGAAATGCATAGAGCATTGTGATGACCAAGTTCAAAGAGCATTGTGATGAAAATTTCATGGAGCATTTTGGTTAAAAAGCTCACAGAGATTGATGATGACGAGGGCATGGACCATTGTGCTGACAAAGGTCATGAAGCATTGTGATGACTGGAGTTACAGAGCATTGTGGTGGCAGGGGTCATGGAGCATTCTGATAACAAGGGCATGGAACATTGTGATGACCAGGGCATGGAGCATTGGTCTAATAAGTTTCATGGATTATTGCGATGACAGTTGGAATGGCGCTTTGTGATGACAAGGGCATGGAGAATTGTGATGGCCAGGTCATGCAGTATTGTGAAGACAGGTGTCAGGGAGCATTGTGATGACATATGTAAAGGCCCATTGTGATGACAATGGCATGGAGCATTGTGATTCCAAGTGTCATGGAGGATTCTCATGGCAAAGGTAATGGAGCATTGTGATGTCAATGGCTTGGAACATTGTGATGACAAGGGTCAGGGAGAATTGTGCTGACAAGTGCATGGATAATTGTGATGACAAGGGTCATGGAGCATTCTGATAGCAATATTGTGGAGTATTTTGATGACAGTGGCATGGAGCATTATGATGAAAACGGCATGGGGCATTGTGATGAAAAATGCATGGAGCCTTTTCGTGACAGGTTTCAAGGAGCATACTGATAACAAGTGTCAGGGAGCATTGTGATGACAAGGGCATGGATCATTGTGAAGAGAAGGTCATGAAGTATTGTGAAGACAGGTGTCAGGGAGCATTGTGATGACATATGTCATGGTCCATTGCGATGACAATGGCAGGGAGTATTGTGATGCCAAATGTAATGGAGGAATGTGATGACAAATATAATGGAGCAATGTGATGACTATGGCTTGGAGCATGATGATGACAATGGCAATTGAGAATTTTCATGACAAGGTCGTGAAGCATTGTGATGACAAGTTCCTTGTGCATTGTGATGACAAAACCATGGAGCCTTGTGATGACAAGTCTCATGGAGCATACTGATGAAAAGGGTCTTGGAACATTGTGATGACAAGGGCATGGAGCATTGTGAGGAGAAGACCAAGGAGCATTCTGATGGCATGCGTCATCGAGGTTTGTGATGACAAGGACATGGAGCATTGTGATTACATGGGTCTTGGAGCATTGTGATGAAAATGGCATGGATCATTGTGATGAAATAGGCATGGAGCCTTGTCATGACAGGGTTCAAGGATCATACAGACAACAAGTGTCAGGGAGCATTTTGATGACAAGTGTATTGAGCATTGTGATGACAATGGTCATGGAGCACTGTGATGTGAAGACCATTGATAATTGTGATGACGAGCGTCATGGGGCATTGTGATGACAAGTGTTATGGAATATTGTGATCACAAGTGTTTGGAGCATTGTTATGACAGAGGTCATGGAGCAATTTGATTTCATTGTGATGACAATAGCATGAAGCATTATGATGATGGGCATGGTGCATTGTGATGACAGGGTTCATGGATCATTGAGATGAAAAGGGGCATAGAGCATTGTGATTACAGTGTTCTTGGAGCATTGTGATGAGAATGGTCATGGAGCTTTGTGATGACAAGGCCATGGAACATCGTGATGGCAGGGGTCATGGAGCATTGTTATGACAGTGGTAATGGAGCATTGTGATGGCAAGGGCATGGAACATTGTGATGAGAAGGCCATGGAGCATTCTGATGACATGTGTCATGGAGCTTTTTGAAGACAGGGGCATGGAGCAATGTGATGAGAGCGTGCATGGAGCATTGTGATGACAATGACATGGAGCATTGTGATGACAGGCATCATGGAGCGTTGTGATGACAAGTGTTATGGAACATTGTGATCACAAGTGTTTGGAGCATTGTGATGACAGAGGTCATGGATCATTTTGATTTCAAGGAGCATGGAGCATTGTGAGGACAAGGGCATGAAGAAATGTGATCCCAAGGTTCATGGAGGATTGTGATGACAATGGAAATGGAGTATTGTGATGACAAGTGCATAGAGCATTGTAATGACAAGGTCATGTAGCATTTTGATGACAAAGGCATGGAGCATTGTGATGACATGTGTCATGGAGCACTGTGATGACAAGCGTCACGGAGCATTGTGAATACAGGGGTCATGGAGCATTGGGATGACAAGGTCATGGATCATTTTGATGAAAAGGGTCATGGAGCACTGGGCTGAAAATGTTCATGGAGTGTGGTGATGACAGGTGTCACGGAGCATTGTGATGACTATGGAATGGAGCATTGTGATGACAAGAGTCGCGGTTCATTGTGTTGTCGGGTGTCATGGAGTGTTGTGATGACAGAGGTCATGGAGCATTGTGATGATATTGGCCATGGAGCATTGTGATGAGTAGGTCTTGGAGCATTGGGCTGAAAATATTCATGGATTATTGTGATGACAGGGGTCATGGAGCATTGTGAAGAGAAGGGAATGGAGCATGGTGATGACAAGGTCCAGGAGCATTGTGATGAGAAGACCATGGAGACTTGTGATGACAAGTCTCATGGAGCATTCTGATGAAATGGGGCATGGAGCATTGTGATTACAGGGGTCTTGGAGCATTGTGATAACTAGGGCATGGAACACTGTGGTACATGTGTCATGGGTCATGGAGGAATGTGATGACAAGTCATGGAGCATTGTGATGACAGGGGAAGGATCATTGTGTAGAGAAGGTTATGGAGTATTGTGAAGACAGGTGTCTGGGAGCATTGTGATGACATATGTCATGGTCCATTGCGATGACAATGGCTGGGAGTATTGTGATGCCAAATGTAATGGAAGATTGTGATGAAAAATATAATGGAGCATTGTGATGACTAGGTCTTGGAGCATTATGATGACAATGGCCATTGAGAATTTTGATGACAAGGTGCTGCAGCATTGTGATGACAAGGTCCTGGAGCATTGTGATAAGAAAACCATGTAGCCTTGGGATGACAAGTCTCCTGGAGCATACTGATGAAAAGGGGCATGGAGCACTGTGATTAGAGGGGTTTTGGCACATTGTGATGACAAGGGCATGGAGCATTGTGAGGAGAAGGCCAAGCAGCATTCTGATGATATGGGTCATTGATCTTCGTGATCACAAGGGCATGGAGTACTGTGATTACAGGGGTCTTGGAGCACTGTGATGAAAAGGGCATGGATCATTGTGATGAAAAATGCATGGAGCCTTGTCATGACAGGATTCAAGGAGCATGCAGACAACAAGAGTCAGGGAACATTTTGATGACAAGTGTATTGAGCATTGTGATGACAAAGGTCATGGAGCATTGTGATGAGAAGACCATGGATAACTGTGATGACGAGTGTCATGGGGCATTTTGATGACAAGTGTTATGGAATATTGTGATCACAAGGGTTTGGAGCATTGTTATGACAAAGGTCATTGATCATTTTGATTTACTTGTGATGACAATAGCACGAAGCATTATGATGATGGGCATGGTGCATTGTGATGACAGGGTTCATGGAGCACTGAGATGAAAAGGGGCATGTAGCATTGTGTTTACACGGGTCTTGGAGAATTGTGATGACATGGGCATGTAGCATTGTGATGAGAAAGCCATATAACATTCTGATGACTTGCGTCATCGATCTTTGTGATGACAAGTGCATGGAGCATTGTGATTACAGGAGTCTTCAGCATTGGGATGACAAGTGTCATGGAACCTTGTGATGACTAGGCTGTGGAACATTGTGATGGCAGGGGTAATGGTGCATTGTTATGACAGAAGTAATGGAGCATTGTGATGAGAAGGGCATGGAACACAGGTCTGAAATATTTCATGGATTATTGTGATGAGAGTGGGCATGGAGCATTGTGATGACAAGGGTACGGAACACTATGATACATGTGTCATGCAGGATTGTAATGACAAGCGCATGGAGCATTGTGTTGAGAAGTGCATCGAGCAATGTGATGACAAGTGTCATGGAGCTTTGTGATGACAAGGGCATTGAGCAATGTGATGAGAGGGTTCATGGAGCATTGTGATGACAATGACATGGAGCATTGTGATGCCAAGGGTCATGGAGCTTTGTGATGACAAGTCATGGAGCATGTTGATGACAAGTGAATGGTGCATTGTGATGAGAAGGGCAGGGAGCATTTTGATGCAAGGGTCATGCAGCAATTTGATGAAGAGTGTAATGGAATATTTTGATTGCACGGGTTATAGAACATTGTGATGTCAAGGGTCTTGGAGCTTTGGGATGAAAAGTGTCATGGAACATTTTGATGACAGGGGTTATGGAACTTTGTGATGTCAGGGGTCATGGAACATTGTGATGATAAGGGGATGTAGCAGTGTGATGACAGGGTCATGGAACATTGTGATTACAGGGGTGAGGGAGTATTGTGATTACTAGTGATGGAACAATGTGATATCTCTGGTGAGAGAGCATTTTGATGAGAAGTGCATGGAGCATTGTGATTATAAGGTTTCTGGAGCATTACAATGACAAGTTTGTGGACCATTGTGATGAAATGCGCGTGGCACATTGTGATGACAATGGTCATGGAGCACTGTTCTGACAAAGACATGGAGCATTGTGATGACAAGGGTCACAGAGAATTGTGATGAAATGTTCATGGAGCACTGTGGTTACAAAAGTCACAGAGCCTTGTGATGATGCGGGCATGGACCATTGTGATGCCAAACGTTATGAAGCATTGTGATGAATGGAGTCAAGGAGCATTGTGATGACAGGGGTCATGGATTATTGAGATGAAAAGGGGCATATAACATTGCAATAACAGGGTTCTTGGAGCATTGTGATGAGAAGGGATATGGAGCTTTGTGATGACAAGGCCATGGAACATCGTGATGGCAGGGGTTATGGAGCATTGTTATGACAATTGTAATGGAGCATTGTGATGGCAAGGGCATGGAGCATTGTGATGACAAGGCCATGGAGCATTCTGATGACGTGTCATGGAGCTTTGTGAAGACAAGGGCATGGAGCAATGTGATGAGAGCGTGCATGGAGCATTGTGATGACAATAACATGGAATATTGTGATGCCAAGGGTCATGGAGCATTGTGATGACAAATCATGGAACATTTTCATGACAAGGGCATGGTGCATTGTGATGAGAAGGGCAGGGAGAATTTTGATGACCGGGGCATGCAGCAATTTGATGAAATTTGTAATGGAACATTTTGATGGCAGGGGTTAGAGAACATTGTGATGTCAGGGGTCTTGGAGCTTTGGGATGAAAAGGATCATGGAGGATTTTGATGACAGGTGTCATGGAACTTTGTGATGATAACGGGATGTAGCAGTGTGATGACAGGTTCATGGAACATTGTGATTACAGGGGTGAGGGAGTATTGTGATGACTAGTGATGGAACACTGTGATATCTCTGGTGAGAGAGCATTTTGATGAGAAGTTCATGGAGCATTGTGATTACAATGTTTATGGAGCATTGCAAAGACAAGGTTGTGGACACTTGTGATGAAATGCGTGTGGCATATTGTGAAGACAATGGTCATGGAGCATTGTTCTGACAAAGACCTGGAGCATTGTGATTGTAAGGGTCACAGAAAATTGTGATGAAAAGTTCATGGAACATTGTGTTTACAAAGGTCACAGAGCTTTGTGATGACGCGGGCATGGTCCATTGTGATGACAAACGTTATTAAGCATTGTGATGACTGGAGTCATGGAGCATTGTGATGACAGGGGTCATGGAGCATTGTGATGACATGTGTCATGGAGCATTGTGCTGACAAGCGCATGGAGCATTGTGATGACAATGGTCATGGAGCATTGTGCTGAGAAAGGCATAGAGCACTTTGATGACAAGTGTCAAAGAGCATTGTGATGAAAAGTTCATGGAGCATTGTGGTTAAAAAGGTCACAGAGACTGTTGATGACGAGGGCATGGACCATTGTGTTGACAAAGGTCATGAAGCATTGTGATGACTGGAGTCACAGAGCATTGTGATGACAGGTATCATGGAGCATTGTGATAACAAGGGCATGGAGCATTGTGATGACCAGGTCATGCAGTATTGTGAAGACAGGTGTCAGGGAGCATTGTGATGCCAAATGTAATGGAGAATTGTGATGACAAATATAATGGAGCACTGTGATGATAGGGCTTGGAGCATTATGATGACAAGGGCCATTGAAAATTTTCATGACAAGGTCGAGAAGCATTGTGATGAGAAGGTCCTGGAGCATTGTGATGACAAAACCATGGAGCCTTGTGATGACAAATCTCATGGAACATTGTGATTACACGGGTCTTGGAACATTGTGATGACAAGGGCATGGACCATTGTGAGGAGAAGACCAAGGAGCATTCTGATGGCATGCGTCATTGAGCTTTGTGATGATAAGGGCATGGAGCATTGTGATTACATGGGTCTTGGAGCATTGTGATTAAAAGAGCATGGATCATTGTGATGAAAAAGGCATGGAGCCTTGTCATGACAGGGTTCAAGGAGCATACAGACAACAAGTGTCAGGGACCATTTTGATGACAAGTGTATTGAGCATTGAGATGACAAAGGTCATGGAGCATTGTGATGAGAAGACCATTGATAATTGTGATGACGAGCGTCATGGGGCATTGTGATGAAAAGTGTTATGGAATATTGTGATCACAAGGGTTTGGAGCATTGTTATGACAGAAGTCATGGAGCATTTTGATTTCATTGTGATGACAATAGCATGAAGCATTATGATGATGGGCATGGTGCATTGTGATGACAGTGTTCTTGAAGCATTGTGATGAGAAGGGTCATGGAGTTTTGTAATGGCAATGCCATGGATTATCGTGATGGCAGGGGTCATGGAGCTTTGTTATGACAGGGTAATGGAGCATTGTGATGACAAGGGCATGGAGCATTGTGATGAGAAGGCCATGAAGCATTCTGAAGACATGTGTCATGGAGATTTGTGAAGACAAAGGCATGGAGCAATGTGATGAGAGCGTTCATGGAGCATTGTGATGACAATGACACGGAGCATTGTGATGCCAAGGGTCATGGATCTTTGTGATGACAAAGTCATGGAGCTTTTTGTTGGCAAGGGCGTTGTGCATTGTGATGAGAAGGGCAGTGAGCATTCTGATGACAGGGTCATGGAGGAATTTGTTGAAAAGTGTCATGGAACATTTTGATGACAAGGGTTATGGAACATTGTGTTGTCAGGGGTCATCGAACATTGTGATGATAAGTGCATGTAGCTTTCTGATGACAGGAGTCTTGGTACATTGTGATGACAGGGGTGAGGGAGTATTGTGACAAATAGTGATGTAGCATTGTGATATCAGTGGTGAGAGAGCATTTTGATGAGAAGTGCATGGATCATTGTGATGACCAATTTTAAGGAGCATTGTGATAACAAGATTGTGGAGCATTGTGATGACAAGTGCATGGTGCATTGTGATGACATGTGTCATGGAGCCTTGTGCTGACAAGCGCATGGAGCATTGTGATGACAAGGGTCAAAGAGCATTGTGATGAAAAGTTCATGGAGCACTGTGGTTAAAAAGGTCACAGAGACTGTTGATGACGAGGGCACGGACAATTGTGATGACAAAGGTCATGAAGCATTGTGATGACTGGAGTCACGGAGCATTGTGATGACAGGGGTCATGGAGCATTGTGATAACAAGGGCATGGAGCATTGTGATGACAAGGGCATGGAACATTGGTCTAATAAGTTTCATGGATTATTGCAATGACAGTTGGAATGGCGCATTGTGATGACAAGGGCATGGAGCATTGTGATGACCAGGTCATGCAGTATTGTGAAGACAGGTGTCAGGGAGCATTGTGTTGACATATGAAATGGCCCATTGTGATGACAATGGCATGGAACATCGTGATGCCAAGCGTCATGGAGGATTCTGATGACAAAGGTAATGGAGCATTGTGATGACAATGGCTTGGAGCATTGTGATGACAAGGGACAGGGAGCATTGTGCTGACAAGTGCATGGAGCATTGTGATGACAAGGGTCATGGAGCATTCTGATGACAAGCTTGTGGAGTATTTTGATGACAATGGCATGGAGCTTTGTGATGAAAACGACATGGAGCATTGTGATGAAAAAGGCATGGAGCCTTTTCGTGACAGGTTTCAAGGAGCATTCTTATGACAAGTGTCAGGGAGCATTGTGATGACAAGTGTATTGAGAATTGTGATGACAAAGGTCATGGAGCATTGTGATGAAACGGGCATGGAGTATTGTGATGACAGGCATCATGGAGCGTTGTGATGACAAGTGTTTTGGAACACTGTGATCACAAGTGTTTGGAGCATTGTGATGACATAGGTCATGGATCATTTTGATTTCAAGGAGCATGGAGCATTGTGATGACAAGGACATGAAAAAATGTGATCCCAAGGTTCATGGAAGATTTTGATGACAATGGAAATGGAGTATTGTGATGACAAGCGCATAGAACATTGTAATGACAAGCTCATGTAGCATTTTGCTGACAAAGGCATGGAGCATTGTGATGACATGTGTCATGGAGCACTGTGATGAAAAGCGTCACGGAGCATTGTGAAAACCGGGGTCATGGAGCATAGGGATGGCAAGGACATAGATCATTGTGATGACAAGGGTCATGGATCATTGGGCAGAAAATGTTAATAGAGAATTGTGAAGACAGGGGCTATGGAGCATTGTGATGACAGGGGAATGGAACATTGTGATGACAAGAGTGCCGAATCATTGTGTTGTCAGGTGTCATGGAGTGTTGTGATGACAGTGGTCATGGAGCATTGTGATGATATTGGCCATGGAGCTTTGTAATGAAAAGACCTTGGGTAATTGTGATGTCGAGCATCATGGAGCACTGTAATGATAAGTGGCATGAAGCATTGTGATGACAGGTGTCAGGGAGCATTGTGATGACAGTGGTCTTGGAGCATTGTGATTACAAGGGCAGGGATCATTGTGATGAGAAGGCAATAGAACATTCTGATGACATGCGTCATGGAGCTTTGTGATGACAAGGGCATGGAGCATTTTGATTAGAGGGGTCGTGGAGCATTGTGATGACAAGTGTCATGGAGCCTTGCGATGACAAGGCCGTGGAACCTTGTGATGGCAAGAGTCATGGAGCATTGTTTTGAAAGAGGTAAAGGAGCATTGTGATGAGAAGGGCATGGAGCATTGGTATGAAATGTTTCATGGATTATTGTGATGAGAGTGGGCATAGAGCATTGTGATGATAAGGGCATGGAACACTGTGATACATGGATCATGGAGGATTGTAATGACAATGTCATGGGGCATTGTGATGAGAAAGTCATCGAGCATTGTGATGACAAGTGTCATGGAGCTTTGTGATGACAAGGGCATGGAGCAATGTGATGAGAGTGTTCATGGAGCATTGTGATGAAAATGACATGGAGCATTGTGATGCCAAGGGTCATGGCGCTTTGTGATGACAAAGTCATGGAGCATTTTGATGACAAGTGCATGGTGCATTGTGATGAGAAGGGCAGGGAGTATTTTGATGACAGTGTCATGCAGCAATATGATGGAAAGTGTATTGGAACATTTTGATGAAAGGGGTTATAGAATATTGTGATGTCAGAGGTCATGGAACACTGTGATGATAAAGGGATGTAGCATTGTGATGACAGGGGTCATGGGACATTGTGATTACAGTGGTGAGGGAGTACTGTGACAACTAGTAATGGAACACTCTGATATCTCTGGTGAGAGAGCATTTTGATGAGAAGTGTATGGAGCATTGTGATTACAAGGTTTATGGAGCATTGCAATGACAATTTTCTGGACCGTTGGGATGAAAAGCGAATGGCACATTGTGATGACAAGGGTCATGGAACATGTTTCAGACAAAGTCATGGAGCATTTTGATGACAATGGTCACGGAGCATTGTGATGAAAACGGGATGGGGCATTGTGATGAAAAAGGCATGGAGCCTTTTCGTGACAGGGTTCAAAGAGCATTCTGATGACAAGTGTCAGGGAGCATTGTGATGACAAGTGTACTGAGCATTGTGATGACAAATGTCATGGAGCACTGTGATGAAAAGGGCATGGAATTTTGTGATGACAGGCATCATGGAGCATTGTGATGACAAGTGTTATGGAACATTGGGATCACAAGTGTTTGGAGCATTGTGAAGACAGAGGACATGGATCATTTTGATTTCAAGGAGCATTGAGCACTGTGATGAAAAGGGCATGAGGCAATGTGCTCTCAAGGTTCATGGAGATTTGTGATGACAATGGAAATGGAGTATTGTGATGACAGGCGCATAGAGGATTGTAATGACAAGGTCATCTAGCATTTTGCTGACATATTCATGGAGCATTGTAATGACAGGTGTCATGGAGCACTGTGATGACAAGCTTCACGGAGCATTGTGAATACAGGGGTCATGGAGCATTGGGATGACAAGTCCATGGATCATTGTAATGAGAAGATCATGGATTATTTTAAAGACAGGTGTCAGGGAGCATTGTGATGACATACGTCATGGTCCATTGCAATGACAATGGCAGGGAGCATTGTGATGCCAAATGTAATGGAGGATTTTGTTGACATATATAGTGGAGCATTGTGATGACTAGGGCTTGGAGCATTATGATGACAAGGGCCATTGAGAATGTTCAGAACAAGGTCCTGAAGCATTGTGATGACAAGTTCCTGGAGCATTGTGAGGAGAAATCCACAGAGACTTGTGATGACAAATCTCATGGAGCATACTGATGAAAAGGGGCATGGACCATTGTGATTACAGGGGTCTTGGAACATTGTGATGACATGGGCTTGGAGCATTGTGAGGAGAAGGCCAAGGAACATTCTGAAGACATGTGTCATTGAGCTTTGTGATGACAAGGGCATGGAGCATTGTTTTTAAAATGGTCTTGGAGCATTGTGATGAAAAGGGCATGGATCATTGTGATGAAAAAGGCATGGAACCTTGTCATGACAGGGTTCAAGGAGCATACAGACAACAAGTGTCAGGGAGCATTTTGATGACAAGTGTATTGAGCATTGTGATGACAAAGGTCATGAAGCATTGTGATGAGAAGACCATGGATAATTGTGATGACGAGTGTCATGGGGCACTGTGATGACAAGTGTTATGGAATATTGTGATCACAAGGGTTTGGAGCATTGCTATGACAGAGGTCATGGAGCATTTTGATTTCATTGTGATGACAATAGCATGAAGCATTATGATGATGGGCATGGTGCATTGTGATGACAGGGTTCATGGATCATTGAGATGAAAAGGGGCATGGAGCATTGTGATTACAGGGTTCTTGGAGCATTGTGATGAGAAGGGTCATGGAGCCTTGTGATGACAAGGCCATGGAACATCGTGATGGCAGGGTTCATGGAGCATTGTTAAGATAGGTGTAATGGAACATTGTGATGAGAAGGCCATGGAGCATTCTGATGACATGTGTCATGGTGCATTGTGATGCAGGGTTCATGGATCATTGAGATGAAAAATGGGCATGGAGCATTGTGATTAAAGGGGTCTTGGAGCATTGTGATGAGAAGGATCAAGGAGCCTTGTGATGACAAGGCCACGGAACAACGTGATTGCAGGGGTCATGGAGCATTGCTATGACAGTGGTAATGGAGCATTCTGACGGCAAGGGCATGGAGCAATGTGATGAGAGTGTTTATGTAGCATTGTGATGACAATGACATGGAGCATTGTGATGCCAAGGGTCATGGATCTTTGTGATGACAAAGGTCATGGAGCATTTTGATGACAAGGGCGTTGTGCATTGTGATGAGAAGGGCAGGGAGCATTGTGATGACAGGGTCATGGAGCGATTTGATGAAAAGTGTCATGGAAAATTTTGATGACAGGCGTTATGGAACATTGTGATGTCAGGGGTCATGGTGCATTATGATGTAAAGGGTCATGGAGCATTTTGATGACACGGGTTATGGAGCATTGTGATGTCAGGGGTCATCGAACATTGTGATGATAAGTGTATGTAGCATTGTGATGACAGGGGTCATGGAACATTGTGATAACAGGGGTGAGGGAGTATTGTGACGAATAGTGATGTAACATTGTGATATCTGTGGTGAGAGAGCATTTTGATGAGAAGTGCATGGAGCATTGTGATGACAAGTTTTATGGAGCATTGTGATGACAAGCTTGTGGAGCACTGTGATGACAAGCGCATGGTGCATTATGATGACATGTGTCATGGTGCATCGTGCTGACAAGCGCATGGAGCATTGTGATGACAAGGGTCACGGAGCATTGCACTGAGAAAGGCATAGAGCATTGTGTTGACAAGGATCAAAGAGCATTGTGATGAAAAGTTTATGGAGCATTGTGATTACAAAGGTCATGGAGCATTGTGATGACAAGGGAATGGAGCATTGGTCTAATAATTTTCATGGATTATTGCGATGACTGTTGAAATGGTGCATTGTGGTGACAAGGGCATGGAGCATTGTGATGACCAGGTCATGCAGTATTGTGAAGAGAGGTGTCAGGGAGCATTGTGATGAGATATGTAATGGCCCATTGTGATGACAATGGCATGGAGCATTGTGAATCCAGGTGACATGGAGGATTCTTATGACAAAGGTAATGGTGCATTGTGATGACAGTGGCTTGGAGCATTGAGATGACAATGGTTAGGGAGCATTGTGCTGACAAGTGCATGGAGAATTGTGATGACAAGGGTCATGGAACATTCTCATGATAAGCTTGTGGAGTTTTTTGCTGACAGTGGCGTGGAGCATTGTGATGAAAACGGCATGGGGCATTTATTTGAAAAAGGCATGGAGGATTTTCGTGACAGCTTTCAAGGAGCATTCTGACGAAAAGTGTCAGGGAGCATTGTGATGACAAGTGTATTGAGAATTGTGATGACAAAGGTCATTGAACATTGTGATGAAAAGTGCATGGAGTATTTTGATGACAGGCATCATGGAGCGTTGGGATGACAAGTGTTATGGAACATTTTGATCACAAGAGTTTGGAGCATTGTGATGACAGAGGTCATGGATCATTTTGTTTTCAAGGAGCATGGAGCATTGTGATAACAAGGGCATGTAGCAATGTGATCCCAAGATTCATGGAGGATTGTGATGACAATGGTAATGGAGTATTGTGATGACAAGCACATAGAGCATGGTAATGAAAAAGTCATGTAGCATTTTGCTGACAAAGGCATGGAACATTGTGATGACAGGTGTCATGGAGCACTGTGATGACAAGCGTCACAGAGCATTGTGAATACAGGGATCATGGAGCATTGGGATGCCAAGTGCATGGATCATTGTGATGACAAGGGTCATGGAGCATTGGGTTTCAAATGTTCATGTAGTGTTTTGATGACAGGGGTCATGGAGCATTGTGATGACAGAGGTCATGGAGAATTTTTATTTCATTGTGGTGAAAATAACTGGAAGCATTATGATGAAGGGTATGATGCATTTTGATGACAGGTTTCATGGGGCATTGAGATGAAAAGGGGCATGGAGCATTGTGATTACAGGGGTCTTGGAGCTCTGTAATGACAAGGGCATGGAGCATTTTGATGAGAAAGCCATCGAACATTCTGATGACATGTGTCATGCAGCTTTGTGATGACAAGGGCATGGAGCATTGTGATTACAGGGGTCTTGGAGCATTGTGATGACAAGTGTCATGGAGCCTTGTGAAGAAAAGGCCATGGATCATTGTGATGACATGGGTCATGGAGCACTGTTCATGCAGGGGTAATGGAGCATTGTGATGAGAAGGGCTTGGTGCATTGCGATTACAAGGTTTATGGAACATTGCTATGACAAATTTGTGGACCGTTGTGATGAAAAGCACGTCTCACATTGTGATGACAAGTGTCATGGAGCATTTTTCTGACAAAGGCATGGAACATTGTGATGACAAGGATCACGGAGCACTGTGATGAAAAGTTCATGTAGCATTGTAGTTACAAAGGTCACAGAGCCTTTTGATGACGTGGGCATGGACCATTGTGATGACAAATGTTATGAAGCATTGTGGTGACTGGAGTCATGGTGCATTGTGATGAGAGGGGTCATGGAGTACTGTGATGACAAAGGCATGGAGCATTGTGATGACAGGCGTCATGGAGCACTGTGATTACAAGCGTCACGGAGCATTTTGAATACAGGTGTCATGGAGCATTGGGATGACAAGGGCATGGAGCTTTGTGATGACAGATGTCATGGAGCACTGTGATGACAAGTGTTACGGAGCATTGTGAATACAGGCGTCATGGAGCACTGGGATGACAAGGCCATGGATCATTGTGATGACAAGGGTCATGGAGCATTGGGCTGAAAATATTCATGGAGTATTTTGATGACAGTGGTCATGGAGCATTGTGATGACAGAGGTCATGGAGAATTTTGATTTTATTGTGCTGAGAATAGCCGGAAGCATTATGCTGATGGGCATGGTGCATTGAGATGACAGGGTTCATGGAGCATTGAGATGAAAAGGGGCATGGAGCATTGTGATTACAGGGGTCTTGGAGCACTGTGATGACAAGGGCATGGAGCATTTTGATGAGAAGGACATGGAACATTCTGATGGCATGCGTCATGGAGCTTTGTGATGACAAGGGCATGAAGCATTGTGATTACAGGTTTCTTGGAGCATTGTGATGACAAGTGTCATGGAGCCTTGTGATGACAAGGCCGTGGAATATTGTGATGGCAGGGGTCATGGAGCATTGTTATGACAGGGGTAATGGAGCACTGTGATGAGAAGGGCATGGAGCATTGTGATTACAAGGTTTATGGAGCATTACCATGACAAAATTGTGGAACGTTGTGATGAAAAGCGCGTAGCACATTGTGATGACAATGGTCAAGGAGCATTTTTCTGACAAAGGCATGGAGCATTTTGATGACAAGGGTCACAGAGCATTGTGATGAAAAGTTCATGGAGCATTGTGGTTATAAAGGTCACATAGCCTTGTGAAGACGCGGGCATGGACCATTGTGATGACGAATGTTATGAAGCATTGTGATGACTGGAGTCACAGAGGATTGTGATGAGAGTGGTCATGAAGCATTGTGATGACAAGGGCATGGAGCATTGTGGTGACAGGGGCATGGAGCACTGTTCTGACACGTTTCAAAGATTATTGTGATGACAGTGGACATGGTGCATTGTGATGACAAGGGCATGGATCATTGTGATGAGAAGATCATGGAGTATTGTGAAGACAGGTGTCAGGGAGCATTGTGATGACATATGTCATGGTCCATTGCAATGACAATTGCAGGGAGCATTGTGATGCCAAATGTAATGGAAAATTTTGATGACAAATATAATGGAGCATTGTGATGACTAGGGCTTGGAGCATTATGATGACAAGGGTCATTGAGAATTTTCAGAACAAGGTCGTGAAGCATTGTGATGAAAATGTCCTGGAGCATTGGGATGAGAAATCCATAGAGACTTGTCATGACAAATCTCATGGAGCATACTCATAAAAAGGGGCATGGACCATTGTGAGTACAGGGGTCTTGGAACATTGTGATGACATGGGCATGGAGCATTGTGAGGAGAAGGCCAAGGAGCATTCTGAAGACATGTTTCATTGAGCTTTGTGATGACAAGGGCATGGAGCATTGTTTTTAAAATGGTCTTGGAGCATTGTGATGAAAAGGGCATGGATCATTGTGACGAAAAAGGCATGGAGCCTTGTCATGACAGGGTTCAAGGAGCATACAGACAACAAGTGTCAGGGAGCATTTTGATGACAAGTGTATTGAGCATTGTGATGACAAAGGTCATGGAGCATTGTGATGAGAAGTCCATGGATAATTGTGATGACGAGTGTCATGGGGCACTGTGATGACAAGTGTTATGGAATATTGTGATCACAAGGGTTTGGAGCATTGTTATGACAGAGGTCATGGAGCATTTTGATTTCATTGTGATGACAATAGCATGAAGCATTATGATGATGGGCATGGTGCATTGTGATGACAGTGTTCATGGATCATTGAGATGAAAAGGGGCATGAAGCATTGTGATTACAGGGTTCTTGGAGCATTGTGATGAGAAGGGTCATGGAGCCTTGTGATGACAAGGCCACAGAACATCGTGATGGCAGGTCTCATGGAGCATTATTATGACAGGGGTAATGGAGCATTGTGATGGCAAGCGAATAGAGCATTGTGATGAGAAGGCCATGGAGCATTCTGATGACATGTGTCATGGAGCTTTGTGATGCCAAGGGCATGGAGCAATGTGATGAGAGTGTTCATGGGGCATTGTGATGACAATCACATGGAGCACTGTGATGCCAAGGGTCATGGATATTTGTGATGACATAGGTCATGGAGCATTTTGATGACAAGTGCGTTGTGCATTGGGATGAGAAGGTCATGGAGCATTGTGATGACAGGGTCATGGAGCAATTTGATGAAAATGGTCATGGAACATTTTGATGACAGGGGTTATGGAACATTGTGATGTCAGGGGTCATGGAGCATTTTGATGAAAAGTGCATGGATCATTGTGATGAAAAAGGCATGGAGCCATGTCATGAAAGGATTCAAGGAGCATACAGACAACAAGTGTCAGGGAGCATATTGATGACAAGTGTATTGATCATTGTGATGACAAAGGTCATGGAGCATTGTGATGAGAAGACCATGGATAATTGTGATGACGAGCGTCATGGAGCATTGTGATTACAAGTATTATGGAATATTGTGATCACAAGGGTTTGGAGCATTGTTATGACAGAGGTCATGGAGCATTTTCATTACATTGTGATGACAATAGCATGAAGCATTATGATGATGGGCATGGTGCATTGTGATGACAGAGTTCATGGATCATTGAGATGAAAACGGGCATGGAGCATTGTGATTACAGGGGTCTTGGAGCATTGTGATGAGAAGGGTCATGGAGCCTTGTGATGACAAGGCCATGGAACATCGTGATGGCAGGGTTCATGGAGCATTGTTATGACAGGTGTAATGGAGCATTGTGATGGCAAGGGCATGGAGCATTGTGATGAGAAGGCCATGCAGCATTAAGATAACATGTGTCATGGAGGTGTGTGAAGACAAGGACATGGAGCAATGTAATGAGAACCTTCATGGAGCATTGTGATGACAATGACATGGAGCATTGTGATGACAGGGTCATAGAGCAATTTGAGGAAAAGGGTCATGGAATATTTTAATGATAGGGGTTATGGAACATTGTGATGCCACGGGTCATCGAAAATTGTGATGATAAGTGCATGTAGCACTGTGATGACAGGAGTCATGGCACATTTTGATGACAGGGGTGAGGGAATATTGTTACGAATAGTGATGTAACATTGTTATATCAGTGGTGACAGAGCATTTTGATGAGAAGTGCATGGAGCATTTTGATGACAAGGGTCAAAGAGCATTTTGATGAAAAGTTCATGTAGCATTGTCGTTAAAAAGGTCACAGAGGGTGTTGATGACGAGGGCATGGACCATTGTGATGACAAAGGTCATGAAGCATTGTGATAACTTGAGTCACGGAGCATTGTGATGACAGGGGTCATGGAGCATTGTGATAACAAGGGCATGGAGCATTGTGATGACAATGGCATGCAGCATTGGTCTAATAAGTTTCATGGATTATTGTGATGACAGTTGGAATGGCGCAATGTGATGACAAGGGCATTGAGCATTGTGATGACCAGGTCATGCAGTATTGTGAAGACAGGTGTCAGGGAGTATTGTGATGATATATGTAATGGCCCATTGTGATGACAATGGCATGGAGCATTGTGATGCCAAGTGTCATGGAGGCTTCTGATGACAAAGTTAATGGAGCATTGTGATGGCAATGGCTTGGAGCATTGTTATGACAATTGTCAGGGAGCAATGTGCTGACAAGTGCATGGAGAATTGTGATGACAAGGGTCATGGAGCATTCTGATGACAAGCTTGTGGAGTATTCTGATGACAATGGCATGGATCATTGTGAGGATAACGTCATGGGGCATTGTGATGAAAAAGGCATGGAGCCTTTCCGTGACAGGGTTCAAGGAGCATTCTGATGACAAGTGTCAGGGAGCACTGTGATGACAAGTGTATTAAGAATTGTGATGACAAAGGTCATGGAGCATTGTGATGAAAAGGGCATGGAGTATTGTGATGACAGTCATCATGGAGTGTTGTGATGACAAGTGTTATGGGACATGGTGATCACAAGGGTTTGGAGCATTGTGATGACAGAGGTCATGGATCATTTTGATCTCCAGGAACATGGAGCATTGTGATAACAAGAGCATGAAGCAAAGTGATCCCAAGGTACATGGAGGACTGTGATGACAATGGTAATGGAGTATTGTGATGACAAACTCATAGAGCATTGTAATGACAATGTCATGTAGCATTTTGCTGACAAAGTCATGGAGCATTGTGATGACAGGTGTCATGGAGCACTGTGATGACAAGGGTCACGGAGCATTGTGAATACAAGGGTCATGGAGCATTGGGATGACAAGGGCATGGCTCATTGTGATGACAAGGGTCATGGAGCATTGGGCTGAAAATTTTCATGGAGTATTGTGATGACAGGGGTCATCGAGCATTGTGATGACAGAGGTCATGGAGAATTTTGATTTCATTGTGCTGATAATAGCCGGAAGCATTATGATAATGGGCATGGTGCATTGTGATGACAGGGATCATGGAGCATTGAGATGAAAATGGGCATGGAGCATTGTGATTACAGGGGTCTTGGAGCACTGTGATGACAAGGGCATGGAGCATTTTGATGAGAAGGACATGGAACATTCTGATGGCATGTGTCATGGAGCTTTGTGATGACAAGGGCATGGAGCATTGTGATTACAGTGGTCTTGGAGCATTGTGATGACAAGTGTCATGGAGCCTTGTGATGACAAGGCCGTGGAATATTGTGATGGCAGGGGTCATGGAGCATTGTTATGACAGGGGTAATGGAGCATTGTGATGAGAAGGACATGGGTCATTGTGATTACAAGGTTTATGGTGCATTACCATGACAAATTTGTGGACCGTTGTGATGAAAAGTGCATAGCACATTGTAATGACAAGGGTCATGGAGCATTTTTCTGACAAACGCATGGAGCATTTTGATGACAATGGTCACGGAGCATTGTGATGAAATTTCATAGAGCATTGTGGTTATAAAGGTCACAGAGCCTTGTGATGACACGGGCATGGACCATTGTGATGACAAATGTTATGAAGCATTGTGATGACTGGAGTCACCGAGCATTGTGATGACAGTGGTCATGGAGAATTGTGATGAGAAGGGCATGGAGCACTCTGGTGACAGGGGCATGGAGCATTGGTCTGACAAGTTTCCTAGATTATTGTGATGACATTGGACATGGCGCATTGTGATGACAAGGGCATGGATCATTGTGATGAGAAGGTCATGGAGTATTGTGAAGACAGGTGTCAGGGAGCATTGTGATGACGTATGTCATGGTCCATTGCAATGACAATGGCAGGGAGCATTGTGATGCCAAATGTAATGGAGGATTTTGATGACACATATAATGGAGCATTGTGATGACTAGGGCTTGGAGCATTATGATGACAAGGGCCATTGAGAATTTTCCGAACAAGGTCGTGAAGCACTGTGATGACAGGATCCTGGAGCATTGTGATGAGAAATCCATAGAGACTTGTGATGACAAATCTCATGGAGCATACTGATGAAAAGGGGCATGGACCATTGTTATTACAGGGGTCTTGGAACAATGTGATGACATGGGCATGGAGCATTGGGAGGAGAAGGCCAAGGATCATTCTTAAGACATGTTTCATTCAGCTTTGTGATGACAAGGGCATGGAGCATTGTGTTTAAAGGGGTCTTGGAGCATTGTGAAGAAACGGGCATGGATCATTGTGATGAAAAAGGCATGGAGCCTTGTCATGACAGGGTTCAAGGAGCATACAGACAACAAGTGTCAGGGAGCATTTTGATGACAAGTGTATTGAGCATTGTGATGACAAAGGTCATGGAGCATTGTGATGAGAAGACCATGGATAATTGTGATGATGAGTGTCATGGGGCACTGTGATGACAAGTGTTATGGAATATTGTGATCACAAGGGTTTGGAGCATTGTTATGACTGAGGTCATGGAGCATTTTGATTTCATTGTGATGACAATTGCATGAAGCATTATGATGATGGGCATGGTGCATTGTGATGACAGGGTTCATGGATCATTGAGAAGAAAAGGGGCATGGAGCATTGTGATGAGAATGGTCATGGAGCGTTGTGATGACAAGGTCACGGAACATCGTGATGGCAGGTGTCATGGAGCATTGTTATGACAGGTTTAATGGAGCATTGTGATGGCAAGCACATAGAGCATTGTGATGAGAAGTCCATGGAGCATTCTGATGACATGTGTCATGTAGCTTTGTGATGAGAAGTGCATGGAGAATTGTGATGACAATGTTTATGGAGCATTGTGATGACAAGATTGTGGGGCACTGTGATGAGAAGCGCATGGTGCATTGTGATGACATGTGTCATGGAGCATCGTGCTGACAAGCGCGTGGAGCATTGTGATGACAAGGGTCATGGAGCATTGTGCTGAGAAAGGCAGAGAGAATTGTGATGACAAGGATCAAAGAGCATTGTGATGAAAAGTTCATGGAGCATTGTGATGACATGGGTCATAGAGCATTGTGATGACAAGGGCATGGAGCATTGGTCTAATAAGTTTCATGGATTATTGCGATGAATGTTGGAATGGTGCTTTGTGGTGACAAGGGCATGGAGCATTGTGATGCCAAGTGTCATGGAGGATCCTGATGACAAAGGTAATGGTGCATTGTGATGACAATGGCTTGGAGCATTGAGATGACAAGGGTCAGGGAGCATTGTGCTGACAAGTGCATGGAGAATTGTGATGACAAGGGTCATGGAGCATTCTCATGACAAGCTTGTGGAGTATTTTGATGACAGTGGCGTGGAGCACTGTGATGAAAACTGCATGGGGTATTGTGTTGAAATATGCATGGAGCCTTTTCGGGACAGCATTCAAGGAGCATTCTGATGACAAGTGTCAGGGAGCATTGTTATGACAAGTGTATTGAGAATTGTGATGAGAATGGTCATGGAGCATTGTGATGAAAATTGCATGGAGTATTGTGATGACAGGCATCATGGAGCGTTGTGATGACAAGTGTTATGGAACATTTTGATCACAAGGGTTTGGAGCATTGTGATGACAGAGGTCATGGATCATTTTGATTTCAAGGAGCATGGAGCATTGTGATTACAAGGGCATGAAGCAATGTGATCCCAATGTTCATGGAGGATTGTGATGACAATGATAATAGAGCATTGTGATGACAAACGCATAGAGCATTGCAATGACAAGGTCATGTAGCATTTTGCTGACAAAGTCATGGAGCATTGTGATCAGAGGTGTCATGGAGCACTGTGATGACAAGCGTCACGGAGCATTGTGAATACAGGGGTCATGGAGCATTGGGATGACAAGGGCATGGATCATTTTGATGACCAGAGTCATGGAGCATTGGGCTGAAAATGTTCATGGAGTATTGTGATGACAGGGGTCATGGAGCATTGTGATGCCAGAGGTCATGGAGAATTTTGATTTCATTTTGCTGACAATAGCCGGAAGCATTTTGATGATGGGCAGGATGCATTGTGATGACAGGGTTCATGGAGCATTGAGATGAAAAGGGGCATGGAGCATTGTGATTACAGGGGTCTTGGAGCACTGTGATGACAAGGGCATGGAGTATTTTGATGAGAAGGACATGGAACATTCTGATGGCATGTTTCATGGAGCTTTGTGATGACATGGGCATGGAGCATTGTGATTACAGGGGTCTTGGAGCATTGTGATGACAAGTGTCATGGAGCCTTTTGATGACAAGGCCATGGAATATGGTGATGGCAGGGGTCATGGAGCATTGTTATGACAGGGGTAATGGAGCATTGTGATGAGAAGGGCATGGAGCATTGTGATTACAAGGTTTATGGAGCATTACCATGACAAATTTGTGGACCGTTGTGATGAAAAGCGCGTAGCACATTGTGATGACAAGGGTCATGGAGCATTTTTCTGACAAACACATGTAGCATATTGATGACAAGGGTCACGGATCATTGTGATGAAAAGTTCATGGAGCATTGTGGTTATAAAGGTCACAGAGCCTTGTGATGACGCGGGCATGGATCATTGTGATGACAAATGTTATGAAGCATTGTGATGACTGGAGTCACGGAGCATTGTGATGACAGTGGTCATGGAGCATTGTGATGACAAGGGCATGGAGCATTGTGGTCACAGGGGCATGGAACATTGGTCTGACAAGTTTCATAGATTATTGTGATGACAGTGGACATGGTGCATTGTGATGACAAGGGCATGGAGCATTGTGATGAGAAGGTCATGGAGAATTGTGAAGACCGTTGTCAGGGAGCATTGTGATGACATATGTCATGGTCCATTGCAATGACAATGGCAGGGAGCATTGTGATGCCAAATGTAATGGAGGATTTTGATGACAAATATAATGGAGCATTGTGATGACTAGGGCTTGGAGCATTATGATGACAAGGGCCATTGAGAATTTTCAGAACAAGGTCGTGAAGCACTGGGATGACAAGGTCCTGGAGCATTGTGATGAGAAATCCTTAGAGACTTGTGATGACAAATCTCATGGAGCATACTGATGAAAAGGGGCATGGACCATTGTGATTACAGGGGTCTTGGAACAATGTGATGACATGGGCATGGAGCATTGGGAGGAGAAGGCCAAGGATCATTCTGAAGACATGTTTCATTCACCTTTGTGATGACAAGGGCATGGAGCATTGTGTTTAAAGGGGTCTTGGAGCATTGTGATGAAACGGGCATGGATCATTGTGATGAAAAAGGCATGGAGCTTTGTCATGACAGGGTTCAAGGAGCATACAGACAACAAGTGTCAGGGAGCATTTTGATGACAAGTGTATTGAGCATTGTGATGACAAAGGTCATGGAGCATTGTGATGAGAAGACCATGGATAATTGTGATGACGAGTGTCATGGGGCACTGTGATGACAAGTGTTATGGAATATTGTGATCACAAGGGTTTGGAGCATTGTTATGACTGAGGTCATGGAGCATTTTGATTTCATTATGATGACAATTGCTTGAAGCATTATGATGATGGGCATGGTGCATTGTGATGACAGGGTTCATGGATTATTGAGATGAAAAGGGGCATGGAACATTGTGATTAGAGGGGTCTTGGAGCATTGTGATGATAAGGGTCATGGAGCGTTGTGATGACAAGGCCACGGAACATCGTGATGGCAGGTGTCATGGAGCATTGTTATGACAGTGTTAATGGAGCATTGTGATGGCAAGCGCATAGAGCATTGTGATGAGAAAGCCATGGAGCATTCTGATGACATGTGTCATGGAGCTTTGTGATGACAAGGGCATGGAGAAATGTGATGAGAGTGTTCATGGAGCATTGTGGTGACAATGACATGGAGCATTGTGATGCCAAGGCTCATGGATATTTGTGATGACAAAGTTCATGGAGCGTTTTGATGACAAGTGTGTTGTGCATTGTGATGAGAAGGGCAGGGAGCATTGTGATGACAGGGTCATGGAGCAATTTGATGAAAAGTGTCATGGAACATTTTGATGACAGGGGTTATGGAATATTTTGATGTCAGGGGTCATGGAGCATTTTGATGAAAATGGTCATGGAGCATTTTGATGACAGGGGTTATGGAGCATTGTGATGTCAGGGGTGAGGGAGTATTGTGACGAATAGTGATGTAACATTGTGATATCTGTGGTGAGAGAGCATTTTGATGAGAAGTGCATGGAGCATTGTGATGACAATGTTTATGGAGCATTGTGATGACAAGATTGTGGAGCACTGTGAAGAGAAGCACACGGTGCACTGTGATGACATGTGTCATGGAGCATCGTGCTGACAAGCGCATGGAGCATTGTGATGACAAGTGTCATGGAGCATTGTGCTGAGAAAGGCAGAGAGAATTGTGATGACAAGGATCAAAGTGCATTGTGATGAAAAGTTCATGGAGCATTATGATGACATGTGTCATAGAGCATTGTGATGACAAGGGCATGGAGCATTGGTCTAATAAGTTTCATGGATTATTGCGATGAATGTTGGAATGGTGCATTGTGGTGACAAGGGCATGGAGCATTGTGATGCCAAGTGTCATGGAGGATTCTGATGACAAAGGTAATGGTGCATTGTGATGACAATGGCTTGGAGCATTGAGATGACAAGGGTCAGGGAGCATTGTGCTGACAAGTGCATGGAGAATTGTGATGACAAGGGTCATGGAGCATTCTCATGACAAGCTTGTGGAGCATTTTGATGACAGTGGCGTGGAGCACTGTGATGAAAACCGCATGGGGTATTGTGTTGAAATAGGCATGGAGCCTTTTCGTGACAGCATTCAAGGAGCATTCTGATGACAAGTGTCAGGGAGCATTGTTATGACAAGTGTATTGAGAATTGTGATGACAAAGGTCATGGAGCATTTTGATGAAAAGTGCATGGAGTATTGTGATGACAGGCATCATGGAGCGTTGTGATGACAAGGGTTATGGAACATTATGATCACAAGCGTTTGGAGCATTGTTATGACAGAGGTCATGGAGCATTTTGATTTCATTGTGATGACAATAGCATGAAGCATTATGATGATGGGCATGGTGCATTGTGATGACAGGGTTCATGGATCACTGAGATGAAAAGGGGCATGAAATATTGTGATTAGAGGGGTCTTGGAGCATTGTGATGAGAAGGGCCATGGAGCCTTGTGATGACAAGGCCACGGAACATCGTGATGGCAGGTGTCATGGAGCATTGTTATGACAAGTGTAATAGAGCATTGTGATGGCAAGCGCATGGAGCATTGTGATGAGAAGGCCATGGAGCATTCTGATGACATGTGTTATGGAGCTTTGTGATGACAAGGGCATGGAGCAATGTGATGAGAGTGTTCATGGAGCATTGTGATGACACTGACATGGAGCATTGTGATGCCAAGGGTCATGGATCTTTGTGATGACAAAGGTCATGGAGCATTTTGATGACAAGTGCGTTGTGCATTGTGATGAGAAGGGCAGGGAGAATTGTGATGACAGGGTCATGGAGCAATTTGATAAAAAGGGTCATGGAACATTTTGATGACAGGGTTTATGGAACACTGTGATGTCAGGGGTCATGGAGCATTTTGTTGGAAAAGGTCATGGAGAATTTTGATGACAGGTGTTATGGAGCATTGTGATGTCAGGGGTCATCGAACATTGTGATGATAAGTGCATGTAACATTGTGATGACAGGAGTCATGGAACACTGTGATAACAGGTGTGAGGGAGTATTGTGACGAATAGTGATGTAACATTGTGATATCTGCAGTGAGAGAGCATTTTGATGAGAAGTGCATGGAGCATTGTGATGACAAGGTTTATGGAGCATTGTGATGACAAGATTGTGGAGCACTGTGATGACAAGCGCATGGTGCATTGTGATGACATGTGTCCTGGAGCATCGTGCTGACAAGCGCATGGAGCATTGTGATGACAATGGTCATGGAACATTGTGCTGACAAAGGCATAGAGAATTGTAATGACAAGGATCAAAGAGCATTGTGATGAAAAGTTCATGGAACACTGTGATTACAAGGGTCATGGAGCATTGTGATGACAAGGGCATGGACCATTGGTCTAATAAGTTTCATGGATGATTGCGATGACTGTTGGAATGGTCCATTATGGTGACAAGGGCATGGAGCATTGTGATGACCAGGTCATGTAGTATTGTGAAGACAGGTGTCAGGGAGCATTGTGTTGATATATGTAATGGCCCATTGTGATGACAATGGCATGGAGCATTGTGATGCCAAGTGTCATGGAGGATTCTGATGACAAAGGTAATGGAGCATTGTGATGACAATGGCTTGGAGCATTGAGATGACAAGGGTCAGGGAGCATTGTGCTGACAAGTGAATGGAGAATTGTGATCACAAGGGTCATGGAGCATTCTCATGACAAGCTTGTGGAGTATTTTGATGACAGTGGCATGGAGAATTGTGATGAAAACGGCATGGGGCATTGTGATGAAAAAGGCATGGAGCCTTTTTGTGACAGGGTTCAAGGAGCATTCTGATGACAAGTGTCAGGGAGCATTGTGATGACAATTATATTGAGAATTGTGATGAAAAATGTCCTGGAGCATTGTGATGAAAAGTGCATGGAGTATTGTAATAACAGGGATCATGGAGCGTTGTGATGACAAGTGTTATGGAACATTTTGATCACAAGGTTTTGGAGCATTGTGATGACAGAGGTCATGGATCATTTTGATTTCAAGGAGCATGGAGCATTGTGATTACAAGGGCATGAAGCAATGTGATCCCAAGGTTCATGGAGGATTGTGATGACAATGGTAATAGAGTATTGTGATGACCAGCGCATAGAGCATTGTAATGACAAGGTCATGTAGCACTTTGCTGACAAAGTCATGGAGCATTGTGATGACAGGTGTCATGGAGCACTGTGATGACAAGCGTCACGGAGCATTTTGAATACAGGGGTCATGGAGCATTGGGATGACAAGTGCATGGATCATTGTGATGACAAGGGTCATGGAGAATTTTGATTTCATTGTGCTGACAAGAGCCAGAAACATTACGATGATGGGCATGGTGCATTGTGATGACAGGGTTCATGGAGCATTGAGATGAAAAGCGCCATGGAACACTGTGATTACAGGGGTCTTGGAGCATTGTGATGACAAGAGTCCCGGATCATTGTGTTGTCAGGGGTCATGGAGTGTTGTGATGACAGTGGTCATGGAGAATTGTGATGATATTGGTCATGGAGCATTGTGATGACAAGGGAATGGAGCATGGTGATGACAAAGTCCTGGAGCAATTTGAAGAGAAGACCATGGAGACTTTTCATGAGAAGTCTCATGGAGCATTCTGTTGAAAAGGGGCATGGAGCTCTGTGATTACAGGGGCCTTGGAGCATTGTTATGACAAGGGCATGGATCATGGTGATGAGAAGGCCATGGAGCATTCTGATGACATGCGTCATGGAGCTTTGTGATGACAAGGGCATGGAGCATTGTGATTACAGGGGTCTTGGAGCATTGTGATGAAAAGGGCATTAAACATTGTGATGAAAAAGGCATGCAGCCTTGTCATGACAGGGTTCAAGGAGCATACTGACGACAAGTGTCATGGATCATTGTGATGACAAGTGTATTGAGCATTGTGATGACAAAGATCATGGAACATTGTGATGAGAAGACCATGGATAATTGTGATGACGAGCGTCATGGGGCATTGTGATGACAAGTGTCATGGAGCCTTGTGATGACAAGGCCGTGGAACATTGTGATGGCCGGGGTCATGGAGCATTGTTATGACAGGGGTAATGGAGCATTTTGATGAGAAGTGCATGGAACATTGGTCTGAAATATTTCATGGATTATTGTGATGAGAGTGGCATGGTGCATTGTGATGACAAGGGCACGGAACACTGTGATACATGGGCCATGGGTCATGGAGCTTTGTAATGACAAGTCATGGAGCATTGTGATGACAAGGGCATGGAGCATTGTGATGACAGGGACATGGAGCATTGTTATGACAGGGGCATGGAGCATTCGGCTGACAAGTTTCATAGATTATTGTGATGACAGTGGACATAGTGCATTGTGATGACAATGGCATGGAGCATTGTGAAGAGAAGGTCATGGAGTATTGTGAAGACAGGTGTCAGGGAGCATTGTGATGACATATGTCAGGATTCATTGTGATGACAATGGCAGGGAGTATTGTGATGCCAAATGTAATGGAGGATTGTGATGACAAATATAATGGAGCATTGTGATGACTAGGGATTGGAGCATTATGATGACAAGGGCCTTTGAGAATTTTCATGACAAGGTCGTGAAGCATTGTGATGACAAGGTCCTGGAGCATTGTGTTGAGAAAATCATGGAGCCTTGTGATAACAAATCTCATGCAGCACACTGATGTAAAGGGGCATGGAGCATTGTGATTACAGGGGTCTAGGCACACTGTGATGACAAGGGCATGGAGCATTGTGATGACAAGGGCATGGAACATTGTGATGAGAAGGCCATCTAAAATTCTGATGACATGTGTCATGGAGCTTTGTGATGACAAGAGCATGGATCATTGTGATGACAAGAGTCATGGAACATTGGGCTGAAAATGTTCATGGAGTATTGTGATGACAGGGGTCATGGAGCATTGTGATTACAGGGGTCTTGGAGCATTGTGATGACAAGAGACCGGATCATTGTGTTGTCAGGTGTCAATGGAGTGTTGTGATGACAGTGGTCATGGAGCATTGTGATGATATTGGTCATGGAGCATTGTGATGAGAAGGTCATGGAGCACTGGGCTGAAAATGTTCATGGAGTATTGTGATGACAGGTGTCATGGAGCATTGTGATGACAAGGGAATGGAGCGTGGTGATGACATGGTCCTGGAGCATTGTGATGAGATGACCATGGAGACTTGTGATGACAAGTCTCATGGAGCATTCTGATGAAAATATGCATGGAGCATTGTGATTACAGGGGTCTTGGAGCATTGTGATGACAAGGGCATGGAGCACTGTGAGGAGAAGGCCATGGAACATTCTGATGACATGCATCATGGAGCTTTGTGATGACAAGGGCATGGAGCATTGTGATTACAGGGGTCTTGGAGCATTGTGATGAGAAGGGTCATGGAGCCTTGTGATGACAAGGCCACGGAACATCGTGATGGCAGGTGTCATGGAGCATTTTTATGACAGGGTTAATGGAGCATTGTGATGGCAAGCGCATGGAGCATTGTGATGAGGTCATGGAGCATTCTGATGACATGTGTCATGGAACTTTGTGATGAAAAAGGCATGGAGCAATGTGATGAGAGCGTTCATGGAGCATTTTGATGACAATGACATGGAGCATTGTGATGCCAAGGGTCATGGATCTTTGTGATGACAAAGGTCATGGAGCATTTTGATGACAAGTGCGTTGTGCATTGTGATGAGAAGGGCAGGGAGCATTGTGATGACAGGGTCATGGAGCAATTTGATGAAAAGAGTCATGGAATATTTTGATGACAGGGGTTATGGAACATTGTGATGTCAGGGTTCATGGAGCATTTTGATGAAAAAGGCCATGGAGCATTGTGATGACATGGGTTATGGAGCATTGTGATGTCAGGGGTCATCGAACATTGTGATGATAAGTGCATGTAGCATTGTGATGACAGGAGTCATGGAACACTGTGATAACAGGGGTGAGGGAGTATTGTGACGAATAGTGATGTAACATTGTGATATCTGTGGTGAGAGAGCATTGTGATGAGAAGTGCATGGAGCATTGTGATGACAAGGTTTATGGAGCATTGTGATGACAAGACTGGGAAGCACTGTGATGACAAGCGCATGGTGCATTGTGATGACATGTGTCATGGAGCATCGTGCTGACAAGCGCATGGAGCATTGTGATGACAAGGGTCATGGAGCATTGTGCTGAGAAAGGCATAGAGAATTGTGATGACAAGGATCAAAGAGCATTGTGATGAAAAGTTCATGGAGCATTTTTATGACAAGGCTCATGGAGCATTGTGATGACAAGGGCATGGAACATTGGTCTAATAAGTTTCATGGATTATTGTGATGACTGTTGGAATGGTGCATGGTGGTGACAAGGGCATGGAGCATTGTGATGACCAGGTCATGCAGTATTGTGAAGACTGGTGTCAGGGAGCGTTGTGTTGACATATGTAATGGCCCATTGAGATGACAATGGCATGGAGCATTGTGATGCCAAGTGTCATGGAGGATTCTGATGAAAAAGGTAATGGTGCATTGTGATGACAATGGCTTGGAGCATTGAGATGACAAGAGTCAGGGAGCATTGTGCTGAGAAAGGCATAGAGAACTGTGATGACAAGGATCAAAGAGCATTGTGATGAAATGTTCATGGAGCACTGTGATGACAAGGGTCATGGAGCATTGTGATGACAAGTGCGTGGACCATTGGTCTAATAATTTTCATGGATTATTGCGATGACTGTTGGAATGGTGAATTGTGGTGACATGGGCATGGAGCATTGTGATGACCAGGTCATGCAGTATTGTGAAGACTGGTGTCAGGGAGCATTGTGTTGACATATGTAATGGCCCATTGTGATGACAATGGCATGGAGCATTGTGATGCCAAGTGTCATGGAGGATTCTGATGACAAAGGTAATGGAGCATTGTGATGACAATGGCTTGGAACATTGTGATGACAAGGGCCAGGGAGCATTGTGCTGACAAGTGCATGGAGAATTGTGATGACAAGGGTCATGAAGCATTCTGATGACAAGCTTGTGAGGTATTTTGATGACAATGGCATGGAGCATTGTGATGAAAATGGATGGGGATTTGTGATGAAAAAGGCATGGAGCCTTTTTGTGTCAGTGTTCAAGGAGCATTCTGACGACAAGTGTCAGGGAGCATTGTGATGACAAGTGTATTGAGAATTGTGATGACAAAGGTCATGGAGCATTGTGATGAAAAGGGCATGGAGTATTGTGATGGCAGGCATCATGGAGCGTTGTGATGACAAGTGTTATGGAACACTGTGATCACAAGTGTTTGGAGCATTGTGATGACAGAGGTCATGGATCATTTTGGTTTTAAGGAGCATGGAGCATTGTGATGACAAGGGCATGAAGCAATGTGATCCCAAGATTCATGGAGGATTGTGATGACAATGGTAATGGATTATTGTGATGACAAGCGCATAGAGCATTGTAATGACAAGGTCATGTAGCATTTTGCTGACAAAGTCATGGAGCATTGTGATCAGAGGTGTCATGTAGCACTGTTATGACAAGCGTCACGGAGCATTGTGAATACATGGGTCATGGAGCATTGGGATGACAATGGCATGCATGATTGTGATGACAAGGGTCATGGATCATTGGGCTGAAAATGTTCATGGAGTATTGTGATGACAGGGGTCATGGAGCATTGTGATGACAAGAGTACCAGATCATTGTGTTGTCAGGTGTCATGGAGTGTTGTGATGAGAGTGGTCATGGAGCATTTTGATGATATTTGTCATGGAGCTTTGTGATGAGAATTTCATGGAGCTTTGTGCTGAAAATATTCATGGAGTATTGTGATGACAGGGGTCATGGAGCATTGTGAGGACAAGGGATTGGAGCATGGTGATGACAAGATCCTGGAGAATTGTGATGATAAGACCATGGAGACTTGTGATGACAACTCTCATGGAGCATTCTGATGAAAAGGGGCATGGAGCATTGTGATTACAGGAGTCTTGGAGCATTGTGATGACAAGGGCATGGAGCATTGTGAGGAGAAGGCAATGGAGCATTCTGATGACATGTGTCATGGAGCTTTGTGATGACAAGGGCATGGAACATTGTGATTACAGGTGTCTTGGAGCATTGTGATGAAATGGGCATGGATCATTGTGATGAAAAGGCATGGAGCCTTGTCATGACAGGGTTCAAGGAGCATACTGACGACAAGTGTCAGGGAGCATTGTGATGACAAGTGTATTGAGAATTGTGATAACAAAGGTCATGGAGCATTGTGATGAGAAGACCATGAATAATTGTGATGATGAGCGTCATAGGGTGTTGTGATGATTAGTGTTATAAAACATTGTGATCACAAGGGTTTGGAGCATTATGATGACAGTGGTCATGGATAATTTTGATTTCATTGTGATGACAATAGCCTGAATCATTATGATGATGGGCATGGTGCATTTTGATGACAGGCTTCATGGTGCATTGAGATGAAAAGGAGCATGGAGCATTGTGATTACAGGGGTCTTGGAGCATTGTGATGACAAGGGCATGGAGCATTGTGATGATAAAGCCATGGAACATTCTGATGGCATGTGTCAAGGAGCTTTGTGCTGACAAGGGCATGGAGCATTGTGATTACAGGGGTCTTGGAACATTGTGATGACAAGGGTCATGGAGCCTTGTGATGACAGGCCGTGGAACATTGTGATTGCAAGTGTCATGGAGCATTTTTATGACAGAGGTAATGGATCATTGTGATGAGAAGGGCATTGAGCATTGGTCTGAAATATTTCATGGATTATTGTGATGAGAGTGGGCATGGAGCATTCTGATGACAAGGGAACGGAGCACTGTGATACATGGGTCATGGAGGATTGTAATGACAAGGGCATGGAGCATTGTGATGAGAAGGGCATCGAGCATTGTGATGACAAGTGTCATGGAGCTTTGTGAAGACAAGTGCATGAAGCAATGTGATGAGAGTGTTCATGGAGCATTGTGATGAAAATGACATGGAGCATTGTGATGCCAAGGGTCATGGAGATTTGTGAAGAGAAAGGTCATGGAGCATTTTGGTGACAAGTGTGTGGTGCACTGTGATGAGAAAGGCAGGGAGCATTTTGATGACAGGGTCATGCAGAAATTTGATGAAAAGTGTAATGGAGCATTTTGATTACAGGGGTTATAGAACATTGTGATGCCAGGGGTCATGGAGCTTTGGGATGTAAAGTGTCATGGAGCATTTTGATGACAGTGGTTATGGAACATTGTGATGTCACGGGTCATGGAACATTGTAATGATAAGGGGATGTAGCATTGTGATGACAGGGGTCATGGAACATTGTGATAACAGGGGTGACGGAGGATTGTGATGACTAGTGATGGAACATTGTGATATCTCATGTGAGAGAAGATTTGGATGAGAAGTGCATGGAGCATTGTGATTACATGGTTTATGGAGCATAGCGATGACAAGGTTGTGGATCATTGTGATGAATAGCGCATGGCACATTGTGATGACAAGGGTCATGGAGCATTGTTCTGACAAAGGCATGGAGCATTGTGATGACAAGGGTCACGGAGCATTGTGATGAAAAGTTCATGGAGCATTGTGGTTACAAAGGTCACAGAGCCTAGTGATGACGCGGGCATGGACCATTGTGATGACAAACGTTATGAAGCATTGTGATGACTGGAGTCACGGAGCATTGTGATGACATGGGTCATGGAGCATTGTGATGACATGTGTCATGGAGCATTGTGCAGAGAAAGGCATAGAGCATTGTGATGACAAGGGTCAAAGAGCATTGTGATGAAAAGTTCATGGAGCATTGTCGTTAAAAAGGTCACAGAGACTGTTGATGATGAGGGCATGGACCATTGTGAGGACAAAGGTCATGAAGCATTGTGATGACTGGATTCAAGGAGCATTGTGATCACACGGTTCATGGAGCATTGTGATGACAATGGTCATGGAGCATTGTGATGAGAAGTTCATGGAGCATTGTGGTTACAAATGTCACAGAGCCTTTTGATGACGCGGGCATTGACCGTTGTGATGACAAACGTTAAGAAGCATTGTGATGACTGGAGTCACGGAGCATTGTGATGACAGGGGTCATGGAGCATTGTGATGACAAGAGCATGGAGCATTGTGATGACAGGGGCATGGAACATTGGTCTGACAAGTTTCATAGATTATTGTGATGACATTGGACAAGGTGCATTGTGATGACAAGGGCATGGAGCACTGTGAGGAGAAGGCCATGGAACATTCTGATGACATGTGTCATGAAGCATTGTGATGACAGGGGCATGGAGCATTGTGATTACAGTGGTCTTGGAGCATTGTGATGACAAGGGTCATGGAGCCTTGTGAGGACAAGTCCATGGAACATTGTGATGGCAGGTGTCATGGAGCATTGTTATGACAGGGGTAATGGAGCATTGTGATGACAAGGGCGTGGAGAATTGTGATGACCAGGTCTTGCTTTATTGTGAAGAGTGGTGTCAGGGAGCACTGTGATGACATATGTAATGGCCCATTGTGATGACAATGGCATGGAGCATTGTGATGCCAAGTGTCATGGAGGATTCTGATGACAAAGGTAATGGAGCATTGTGATGACAATGGCTTGGAGCATTGTGATGACAAGGGTCAGGGAGCATTGTGTTGACAAGTGCATGGTGCATTGTGATGACAAGGGCATGGAGCATTTTGATGAAAAGACCATGGAACATTCTGATGACATTGTCATGGAGCTTTGTGATGACAAGGGCATGGAGCATAGTGATTCCAGGGGTCTTGGAGCATTGTGATGACAAGAGTCCCGGATCATTGTGTTGTCAGGGGTCATGGAGTGTTGTGATGATATTGGTCATGGAGCATTGTGATGACAAGGGAATGGAGCATGGTGATGACAAAGTCCTGGAGCAATTTGATGAGAAGACCATGGAGACTTTTCATGAGAAGTCTCATGGAGCATTCTGTTGAAAAGGGGCATGGAGCTCTGTGATTACAGGGGCCTTGGAGCATTGTTATGACAAGGGCATGGATCATGGTGATGAGAAGGCCATGGAGCATTGTGATGACATGCGTCATGGAGCTTTGTGATGACAAGGGCATGGAGCATTGTCATTACAGGGGTCTTGGAGCATTGTTATGAAAAGGGCATTAAACATTGTGATGAAAAAGGCATGCAGCCTTGTCATGACAGGGTTCAAGGAGCATACTGACAAGTGTCATGGATCATTGTGATGACAAGTGTATTGAGCATTGTGATGACAAAGATCATGGAACTTTGTGATGAGAAGACCATGGATAATTGTGATGACGAGCGTCATGGGGCATTGTGATGACAAGTGTCATGGAGCCTTGTGATGACAAGGCCGTGGAACATTGTGATGGCCGGGGTCATGGAGCATTGTTATGACAGGGGTAATGGAGCATTTTGATGAGAAGTGCATGGAACATTGGTCTGAAATATTTCATGGATTATTGTGATGAGAGTGGCATGGTGCATTGTGATGACAAGGGCACGGAACACTGTGATACATGGGCCATGGGTCATGGAGCTTTGTAATGACAAGTCATGGAGCATTGTGATGACAAGGGCATGGAGCATTGTGATGACAGGGACATGGAGCATTGTTATGACAGGGGCATGGAGCATTCGGCTGACAAGTTTCATAGATTATTGTGATGACAGTGGACATAGTGCATTGTGATGACAATGGCATGGAGCATTGTGAAGAGAAGGTCATGGAGTATTGTGAAGACAGGTGTCAGGGAGCATTGTGATGACATATGTCAGGATCCATTGTGATGACAATGGCAGGGAGTATTGTGATGCCAAATGTAATGGAGGATTGTGATGACAAATATAATGGAGCATTGTGATGACTAGGGATTGGAGCATTATGATGACAAGGGCCTTTGAGAATTTTCATGACAAGGTCGTGAAGCATTGTGATGACAAGGTCCTGGAGCATTGTGTTGAGAAAATCATGGAGCCTTGTGATAACAAATCTCATGCAGCACACTGATGTAAAGGGGCATGGAGCATTGTGATTACAGGGGTCTAGGCACACTGTGATGACAAGGGCATGGAGCATTGTGATGACAAGGGCATGGAACATTGTGATGAGAAGGCCATCTAAAATTCTGATGACATGTGTCATGGAGCTTTGTGATGACAAGAGCATGGATCATTGTGATGACAAGAGTCATGGAACATTGGGCTGAAAATGTTCATGGAGTATTGTGATGACAGGGGTCATGGAGCATTGTGATTACAGGGGTCTTGGAGCATTGTGATGACAAGAGACCGGATCATTGTGTTGTCAGGTGTCAATGGAGTGTTGTGATGACAGTGGTCATGGAGCATTGTGATGATATTGGTCATGGAGCATTGTGATGAGAAGGTCATGGAGCACTGGGCTGAAAATGTTCATGGAGTATTGTGATGACAGGTGTCATGGAGCATTGTGATGACAAGGGAATGGAGCGTGGTGATGACATGGTCCTGGAGCATTGTGATGAGATGACCATGGAGACTTGTGATGACAAGTCTCATGGAGCATTCTGATGAAAATATGCATGGAGCATTGTGATTACAGGGGTCTTGGAGCATTGTGATGACAAGGGCATGGAGCACTGTGAGGAGAAGGCCATGGAACATTCTGATGACATGCATCATGGAGCTTTGTGATGACAAGGGCATGGAGCATTGTGATTACAGGGGTCTTGGAGCATTGTGATGAGAAGGGTCATGGAGCCTTGTGATGACAAGGCCACGGAACATCGTGATGGCAGGTGTCATGGAGCATTTTTATGACAGGGTTAATGGAGCATTGTGATGGCAAGCGCATGGAGCATTGTGATGAGGTCATGGAGCATTCTGATGACATGTGTCATGGAACTTTGTGATGAAAAAGGCATGGAGCAATGTGATGAGAGCGTTCATGGAGCATTTTGATGACAATGACATGGAGCATTGTGATGCCAAGGGTCATGGATCTTTGTGATGACAAAGGTCATGGAGCATTTTGATGACAAGTGCGTTGTGCATTGTGATGAGAAGGGCAGGGAGCATTGTGATGACAGGGTCATGGAGCAATTTGATGAAAAGAGTCATGGAATATTTTGATGACAGGGGTTATGGAACATTGTGATGTCAGGGTTCATGGAGCATTTTGATGAAAAAGGCCATGGAGCATTGTGATGACATGGGTTATGGAGCATTGTGATGTCAGGGGTCATCGAACATTGTGATGATAAGTGCATGTAGCATTGTGATGACAGGAGTCATGGAACACTGTGATAACAGGGGTGAGGGAGTATTGTGACGAATAGTGATGTAACATTGTGATATCTGTGGTGAGAGAGCATTGTGATGAGAAGTGCATGGAGCATTGTGATGACAAGGTTTATGGAGCATTGTGATGACAAGACTGGGAAGCACTGTGATGACAAGCGCATGGTGCATTGTGATGACATGTGTCATGGAGCATCGTGCTGACAAGCGCATGGAGCATTGTGATGACAAGGGTCATGGAGCATTGTGCTGAGAAAGGCATAGAGAATTGTGATGACAAGGATCAAAGAGCATTGTGATGAAAAGTTCATGGAGCATTTTTATGACAATGCTCATGGAGCATTGTGATGACAAGGGCATGGAACATTGGTCTAATAAGTTTCATGGATTATTGTGATGACTGTTGGAATGGTGCATGGTGGTGACAAGGGCATGGAGCATTGTGATGACCAGGTCATGCAGTATTGTGAAGACTGGTGTCAGGGAGCGTTGTGTTGACATATGTAATGGCCCATTGAGATGACAATGGCATGGAGCATTGTGATGCCAAGTGTCATGGAGGATTCTGATGAAAAAGGTAATGGTGCATTGTGATGACAATGGCTTGGAGCATTGAGATGACAAGAGTCAGGGAGCATTGTGCTGAGAAAGGCATAGAGAACTGTGATGACAAGGATCAAAGAGCATTGTGATGAAATGTTCATGGAGCACTGTGATGACAAGGGTCATGGAGCATTGTGATGACAAGTGCGTGGACCATTGGTCTAATATGTTTCATGGATTATTGCGATGACTGTTGGAATGGTGAATTGTGGTGACATGGGCATGGAGCATTGTGATGACCAGGTCATGCAGTATTGTGAAGACTGGTGTCAGGGAGCATTGTGTTGACATATGTAATGGCCCATTGTGATGACAATGGCATGGAGCATTGTGATGCCAAGTGTCATGGAGGATTCTGATGACAAAGGTAATGGAGCATTGTGATGACAATGGCTTGGAACATTGTGATGACAAGGGTCAGGGAGCATTGTGCTGACAAGTGCATGGAGAATTGTGATGACAAGGGTCATGAAGCATTCTGATGACAAGCTTGTGAGGTATTTTGATGACAATGGCATGGAGCATTGTGATGAAAATGGATGGGGATTTGTGATGAAAAAGGCATGGAGCCTTTTTGTGTCAGTGTTCAAGGAGCATTCTGACGACAAGTGTCAGGGAGCATTGTGATGACAAGTGTATTGAGAATTGTGATGACAAAGGTCATGGAGCATTGTGATGAAAAGGGCATGGAGTATTGTGATGGCAGGCATCATGGAGCGTTGTGATGACAAGTGTTATGGAACACTGTGATCACAAGGGTTTGGAGCATTGTGATGACAGAGGTCATGGATCATTTTGGTTTTAAGGAGCATGGAGCATTTTGATGACAAGGGCATGAAGCAATGTGATCCCAAGTTTCATGGAGGATTGTGATGACAATGGTAATGGATTATTGTGATGACAAGCGCATAGAGCATTGTAATGACAAGGTCATGTAGCATTTTGCTGACAAAGTCATGGAGCATTGTGATCAGAGGTGTCATGTAGCACTGTTATGACAAGCGTCACGGAGCATTGTGAATACATGGGTCATGGAGCATTGGGATGACAATGGCATGCATGATTGTGATGACAAGGGTCATGGATCATTGGGCTGAAAATGTTCATGGAGTATTGTGATGACAGGGGTCATGGAGCATTGTGATGAGTAGGGAATGGAGCATTGTGATGACAAGAGTACCAGATCATTGTGTTGTCAGGTGTCATGGAGTGTTGTGATGAGAGTGGTCATGGAGCATTTTGATGATATTTGTCATGGAGCTTTGTGATGAGAATTTCATGGAGCTTTGTGCTGAAAATATTCATGGAGTATTGTGATGACAGGGGTCATGGAGCATTGTGAGGACAAGGGATTGGAGCATGGTGATGACAAGATCCTGGAGAATTGTGATGATAAGACCATGGAGACTTGTGATGACAACTCTCATGGAGCATTCTGATGAAAAGGGGCATGGAGCATTGTGATTACAGGAGTCTTGGAGCATTGTGATGACAAGGGCATGGAGCATTGTGAGGAGAAGGCAATGGAGCATTCTGATGACATGTGTCATGGAGCTTTGTGATGACAAGGGCATGGAACATTGTGATTACAGTTGTCTTGGAGCATTGTGATGAAAAGGGCATGGATCATTGTGATGAAAAGGCATGGAGCCTTGTCATGACAGGGTTCAAGGAGCATACTGACGACAAGTGTCAGGGAGCATTGTGATGACAAGTGTATTGAGAATTGTGATGACAAAGGTCATGGAGCATTGTGATGAGAAGACCATGAATAATTGTGATGATGAGCGTCATAGGGTGTTGTGATGATTAGTGTTATAAAACATTGTGATCACAAGGGTTTGGAGCATTATGATGACAGTGGTCATGGATAATTTTGATTTCATTGTGATGACAATAGCCTGAATCATTATGATGATGGGCATGGTGCATTTTGATGACAGGCTTCATGGTGCATTGAGATGAAAAAGAGCATGGAGCATTGTGATTACAGGGGTCTTGGAGCATTGTGATGACAAGGGCATGGAGCATTGTGATGATAAAGCCATGGAACATTCTGATGGCATGTGTCAAGGAGCTTTGTGCTGACAAGGGCATGGAGCATTGTGATTACAGGGGTCTTGGAGCATTGTGATGACAAGGGTCATGGAGCCTTGTGATGACAGGCCGTGGAACATTGTGATTGCAAGTGTCATGGAGCATTTTTATGACAGAGGTAATGGATCATTGTGATGAGAAGGGCATTGAGCATTGGTCTGAAATATTTCATGGATTATTGTGATGAGAGTGGGCATGGAGCATTCTGATGACAAGGGAACGGAGCACTGTGATACATGGGTCATGGAGGATTGTAATGACAAGGGCATGGAGCATTGTGATGAGAAGGGCATCGAGCATTGTGATGACAAGTGTCATGGAGCTTTGTGAAGACAAGTGCATGAAGCAATGTGATGAGAGGGTTCATGGAGCATTGTGATGAAAATGACATGGAGCATTGTGATGCCAAGGGTCATGGAGATTTGTGAAGAGAAAGGTCATGGAGCATTTTGGTGACAAGTGTGTGGTGCACTGTGATGAGAAAGGCAGGGAACATTTTGATGACAGGGTCATGCAGAAATTTGATGAAAAGTGTAATGGAGCATTTTGATTACAGGGGTTATAGAACATTGTGATGCCAGGGGTCATGGAGCTTTGGGATGTAAAGTGTCATGGAGCATTTTGATGACAGTGGTTATGGAACATTGTGATGTCACGGGTCATGGAACATTGTAATGATAAGGGGATGTAGCATTGTGATGACAGGGGTCATGGAACATTGTGATAACAGGGGTGACGGAGGATTGTGATGACTAGTGATGGAACATTGTGATATCTCATGTGAGAGAAGATTTGGATGAGAAGTGCATGGAGCATTGTGATTACATGGTTTATGGAGCATAGCGATGACAAGGTTGTGGATAATTGTGATGAATAGCGCATGGCACATTGTGATGACAAGGGTCATGGAGCATTGTTCTGACAAAGGCATGGAGCATTGTGATGACAAGGGTCACGGAGCATTGTGATGAAAAGTTCATGGAGCATTGTGGTTACAAAGGTCACAGAGACTTGTGATGACGCAGGCATGGACCATTGTGATGACAAACGTTATGAAGCATTGTGATGACTGGAGTCACGGAGCATTGTGATGACATGGGTCATGGAGCATTGTGATGACATGTGTCATGGAGCATTGTGCAGAGAAAGGCATAGAGCATTGTGATGACAAGGGTCAAAGAGCATTGTGATGAAAAGTTCATGGAGCATTGTCGTTAAAAAGGTCACAGAGATTGTTGATGACGAGGGCATGGACCATTGTGAGGACAAAGGTCATGAAGCATTGTGATGACTGGATTCAAGGAGCATTGTGATCACACGGTTCATGGAGCATTGTGATGACAATGGTCATGGAGCATTGTGATGAGAAGTTCATGGAGCATTGTGGTTACAAATGTCACAGAGCCTTTTGATGACGCGGGCATTGACCGTTGTGATGACAAACGTTAAGAAGCATTGTGATGACTGGAGTCACGGAGCATTGTGATGACAGGGTTCATGGAGCATTGTGATGACAAGGGCATGGAGCATTGTGATGACAGGGGCATGGAACATTGGTCTGACAAGTTTCATATTTTATTGTGATGACATTGGACATGGTGCATTGTGATGACAAGGGCATGGAGCACTGTGAGGAGAAGGCCATGGAACATTCTGATGACATGTGTCATGGAGCTTTGTGATGACAAGAGCATGGAGCATTGTGATTACAGGGGTCTTGGAGCATTGTGATGACAAGGGTCATGGAGCCTTGTGAGGACAAGGCCATGGAACATTGTGATGGCAGGTGTCATGGAGCATTGTTATGACAGGGGTAATGGAGCATTGTGATGACAAGGGCGTGGAGAATTGTGATGACCAGGTCTTGCTGTATTTTGAAGAGAGGTGTCAGGGAGCACTGTGATGACATATGTAATGGCCCATTGTGATGACAATGGCATGGAGCATTGTGATGCCAAGTGTCATGGAGGATTCTGATGACAAAGGTAATGGAGCATTGTGATGACAATGGCTTGGAACATTGTGATGACAAGGGTCAGGGAGCATTGTGCTGACAAGTGCATGGAGAATTGTGATGACAAGGGTCATGAAGCATTCTGATGACAAGCTTGTGAGGTATTTTGATGACAATGGCATGGAGCATTGTGATGAAAATGGATGGGGATTTGTGATGAAAAAGGCATGGAGCCTTTTTGTGTCAGTGTTCAAGGAGCATTCTGACGACAAGTGTCAGGGAGCATTGTGATGACAAGTGTATTGAGAATTGTGATGACAAAGGTCATGGAGCATTGTGATGAAAAGGGCATGGAGTATTGTGATGGCAGGCATCATGGAGCGTTGTGATGACAAGTGTTATGGAACACTGTGATCACAAGGGTTTGGAGCATTGTGATGACAGAGGTCATGGATCATTTTGGTTTTAAGGAGCATGGAGCATTTTGATGACAAGGGCATGAAGCAATGTGATCCCAAGTTTCATGGAGGATTGTGATGACAATGGTAATGGATTATTGTGATGACAAGCGCATAGAGCATTGTAATGACAAGGTCATGTAGCATTTTGCTGACAAAGTCATGGAGCATTGTGATCAGAGGTGTCATGTAGCACTGTTATGACAAGCGTCACGGAGCATTGTGAATACATGGGTCATGGAGCATTGGGATGACAATGGCATGCATGATTGTGATGACAAGGGTCATGGATCATTGGGCTGAAAATGTTCATGGAGTATTGTGATGACAGGGGTCATGGAGCATTGTGATGAGTAGGGAATGGAGCATTGTGATGACAAGAGTACCAGATCATTGTGTTGTCAGGTGTCATGGAGTGTTGTGATGAGAGTGGTCATGGAGCATTTTGATGATATTTGTCATGGAGCTTTGTGATGAGAATTTCATGGAGCTTTGTGCTGAAAATATTCATGGAGTATTGTGATGACAGGGGTCATGGAGCATTGTGAGGACAAGGGATTGGAGCATGGTGATGACAAGATCCTGGAGAATTGTGATGATAAGACCATGGAGACTTGTGATGACAACTCTCATGGAGCATTCTGATGAAAAGGGGCATGGAGCATTGTGATTACAGGAGCCTTGGAGCATTGTGATGACAAGGGCATGGAGCATTGTGAGGAGAAGGCAATGGAGCATTCTGATGACATGTGTCATGGAGCTTTGTGATGACAAGGGCATGGAACATTGTGATTACAGTTGTCTTGGAGCATTGTGATGAAAAGGGCATGGATCATTGTGATGAAAAGGCATGGAGCCTTGTCATGACAGGGTTCAAGGAGCATACTGACGACAAGTGTCAGGGAGCATTGTGATGACAAGTGTATTGAGAATTGTGATGACAAAGGTCATGGAGCATTGTGATGAGAAGACCATGAATAATTGTGATGATGAGCGTCATAGGGTGTTGTGATGATTAGTGTTATAAAACATTGTGATCACAAGGGTTTGGAGCATTATGATGACAGTGGTCATGGATAATTTTGATTTCATTGTGATGACAATAGCCTGAATCATTATGATGATGGGCATGGTGCATTTTGATGACAGGCTTCATGGTGCATTGAGATGAAAAAGAGCATGGAGCATTGTGATTACAGGGGTCTTGGAGCATTGTGATGACAAGGGCATGGAGCATTGTGATGATAAAGCCATGGAACATTCTGATGGCATGTGTCAAGGAGCTTTGTGCTGACAAGGGCATGGAGCATTGTGATTACAGGGGTCTTGGAGCATTGTGATGACAAGGGTCATGGAGCCTTGTGATGACAGGCCGTGGAACATTGTGATTGCAAGTGTCATGGAGCATTTTTATGACAGAGGTAATGGATCATTGTGATGAGAAGGGCATTGAGCATTGGTCTGAAATATTTCATGGATTATTGTGATGAGAGTGGGCATGGAGCATTCTGATGACAAGGGAACGGAGCACTGTGATACATGGGTCATGGAGGATTGTAATGACAAGGGCATGGAGCATTGTGATGAGAAGGGCATCGAGCATTGTGATGACAAGTGTCATGGAGCTTTGTGAAGACAAGTGCATGAAGCAATGTGATGAGAGGGTTCATGGAGCATTGTGATGAAAATGACATGGAGCATTGTGATGCCAAGGGTCATGGAGATTTGTGAAGAGAAAGGTCATGGAGCATTTTGGTGACAAGTGTGTGGTGCACTGTGATGAGAAAGGCAGGGAACATTTTGATGACAGGGTCATGCAGAAATTTGATGAAAAGTGTAATGGAGCATTTTGATTACAGGGGTTATAGAACATTGTGATGCCAGGGGTCATGGAGCTTTGGGATGTAAAGTGTCATGGAGCATTTTGATGACAGTGGTTATGGAACATTGTGATGTCACGGGTCATGGAACATTGTAATGATAAGGGGATGTAGCATTGTGATGACAGGGGTCATGGAACATTGTGATAACAGGGGTGACGGAGGATTGTGATGACTAGTGATGGAACATTGTGATATCTCATGTGAGAGAAGATTTGGATGAGAAGTGCATGGAGCATTGTGATTACATGGTTTATGGAGCATAGCGATGACAAGGTTGTGGATAATTGTGATGAATAGCGCATGGCACATTGTGATGACAAGGGTCATGGAGCATTGTTCTGACAAAGGCATGGAGCATTGTGATGACAAGGGTCACGGAGCATTGTGATGAAAAGTTCATGGAGCATTGTGGTTACAAAGGTCACAGAGACTTGTGATGACGCAGGCATGGACCATTGTGATGACAAACGTTATGAAGCATTGTGATGACTGGAGTCACGGAGCATTGTGATGACATGGGTCATGGAGCATTGTGATGACATGTGTCATGGAGCATTGTGCAGAGAAAGGCATAGAGCATTGTGATGACAAGGGTCAAAGAGCATTGTGATGAAAAGTTCATGGAGCATTGTCGTTAAAAAGGTCACAGAGATTGTTGATGACGAGGGCATGGACCATTGTGAGGACAAAGGTCATGAAGCATTGTGATGACTGGATTCAAGGAGCATTGTGATCACACGGTTCATGGAGCATTGTGATGACAATGGTCATGGAGCATTGTGATGAGAAGTTCATGGAGCATTGTGGTTACAAATGTCACAGAGCCTTTTGATGACGCGGGCATTGACCGTTGTGATGACAAACGTTAAGAAGCATTGTGATGACTGGAGTCACGGAGCATTGTGATGACAGGGTTCATGGAGCATTGTGATGACAAGGGCATGGAGCATTGTGATGACAGGGGCATGGAACATTGGTCTGACAAGTTTCATATTTTATTGTGATGACATTGGACATGGTGCATTGTGATGACAAGGGCATGGAGCACTGTGAGGAGAAGGCCATGGAACATTCTGATGACATGTGTCATGGAGCTTTGTGATGACAAGAGCATGGAGCATTGTGATTACAGGGGTCTTGGAGCATTGTGATGACAAGGGTCATGGAGCCTTGTGAGGACAAGGCCATGGAACATTGTGATGGCAGGTGTCATGGAGCATTGTTATGACAGGGGTAATGGAGCATTGTGATGACAAGGGCGTGGAGAATTGTGATGACCAGGTCTTGCTGTATTTTGAAGAGAGGTGTCAGGGAGCACTGTGATGACATATGTAATGGCCCATTGTGATGACAATGGCATGGAGCATTGTGATGCCAAGTGTCATGGAGGATTCTGATGACAAAGGTAATGGAGCATTGTGATGACAATGGCTTGGAACATTGTGATGACAAGGGTCAGGGAGCATTGTGCTGACAAGTGCATGGAGAATTGTGATGACAAGGGTCATGAAGCATTCTGATGACAAGCTTGTGAGGTATTTTGATGACAATGGCATGGAGCATTGTGATGAAAATGGATGGGGATTTGTGATGAAAAAGGCATGGAGCCTTTTTGTGTCAGTGTTCAAGGAGCATTCTGACGACAAGTGTCAGGGAGCATTGTGATGACAAGTGTATTGAGAATTGTGATGACAAAGGTCATGGAGCATTGTGATGAAAAGGGCATGGAGTATTGTGATGGCAGGCATCATGGAGCGTTGTGATGACAAGTGTTATGGAACACTGTGATCACAAGGGTTTGGAGCATTGTGATGACAGAGGTCATGGATCATTTTGGTTTTAAGGAGCATGGAGCATTTTGATGACAAGGGCATGAAGCAATGTGATCCCAAGTTTCATGGAGGATTGTGATGACAATGGTAATGGATTATTGTGATGACAAGCGCATAGAGCATTGTAATGACAAGGTCATGTAGCATTTTGCTGACAAAGTCATGGAGCATTGTGATCAGAGGTGTCATGTAGCACTGTTATGACAAGCGTCACGGAGCATTGTGAATACATGGGTCATGGAGCATTGGGATGACAATGGCATGCATGATTGTGATGACAAGGGTCATGGATCATTGGGCTGAAAATGTTCATGGAGTATTGTGATGACAGGGGTCATGGAGCATTGTGATGAGTAGGGAATGGAGCATTGTGATGACAAGAGTACCAGATCATTGTGTTGTCAGGTGTCATGGAGTGTTGTGATGAGAGTGGTCATGGAGCATTTTGATGATATTTGTCATGGAGCTTTGTGATGAGAATTTCATGGAGCTTTGTGCTGAAAATATTCATGGAGTATTGTGATGACAGGGGTCATGGAGCATTGTGAGGACAAGGGATTGGAGCATGGTGATGACAAGATCCTGGAGAATTGTGATGATAAGACCATGGAGACTTGTGATGACAACTCTCATGGAGCATTCTGATGAAAAGGGGCATGGAGCATTGTGATTACAGGAGTCTTGGAGCATTGTGATGACAAGGGCATGGAGCATTGTGAGGAGAAGGCAATGGAGCATTCTGATGACATGTGTCATGGAGCTTTGTGATGACAAGGGCATGGAACATTGTGATTACAGTTGTCTTGGAGCATTGTGATGAAAAGGGCATGGATCATTGTGATGAAAAGGCATGGAGCCTTGTCATGACAGGGTTCAAGGAGCATACTGACGACAAGTGTCAGGGAGCATTGTGATGACAAGTGTATTGAGAATTGTGATGACAAAGGTCATGGAGCATTGTGATGAGAAGACCATGAATAATTGTGATGATGAGCGTCATAGGGTGTTGTGATGATTAGTGTTATAAAACATTGTGATCACAAGGGTTTGGAGCATTATGATGACAGTGGTCATGGATAATTTTGATTTCATTGTGATGACAATAGCCTGAATCATTATGATGATGGGCATGGTGCATTTTGATGACAGGCTTCATGGTGCATTGAGATGAAAAAGAGCATGGAGCATTGTGATTACAGGGGTCTTGGAGCATTGTGATGACAAGGGCATGGAGCATTGTGATGATAAAGCCATGGAACATTCTGATGGCATGTGTCAAGGAGCTTTGTGCTGACAAGGGCATGGAGCATTGTGATTACAGGGGTCTTGGAGCATTGTGATGACAAGGGTCATGGAGCCTTGTGATGACAGGCCGTGGAACATTGTGATTGCAAGTGTCATGGAGCATTTTTATGACAGAGGTAATGGATCATTGTGATGAGAAGGGCATTGAGCATTGGTCTGAAATATTTCATGGATTATTGTGATGAGAGTGGGCATGGAGCATTCTGATGACAAGGGAACGGAGCACTGTGATACATGGGTCATGGAGGATTGTAATGACAAGGGCATGGAGCATTGTGATGAGAAGGGCATCGAGCATTGTGATGACAAGTGTCATGGAGCTTTGTGAAGACAAGTGCATGAAGCAATGTGATGAGAGGGTTCATGGAGCATTGTGATGAAAATGACATGGAGCATTGTGATGCCAAGGGTCATGGAGATTTGTGAAGAGAAAGGTCATGGAGCATTTTGGTGACAAGTGTGTGGTGCACTGTGATGAGAAAGGCAGGGAACATTTTGATGACAGGGTCATGCAGAAATTTGATGAAAAGTGTAATGGAGCATTTTGATTACAGGGGTTATAGAACATTGTGATGCCAGGGGTCATGGAGCTTTGGGATGTAAAGTGTCATGGAGCATTTTGATGACAGTGGTTATGGAACATTGTGATGTCACGGGTCATGGAACATTGTAATGATAAGGGGATGTAGCATTGTGATGACAGGGGTCATGGAACATTGTGATAACAGGGGTGACGGAGGATTGTGATGACTAGTGATGGAACATTGTGATATCTCATGTGAGAGAAGATTTGGATGAGAAGTGCATGGAGCATTGTGATTACATGGTTTATGGAGCATAGCGATGACAAGGTTGTGGATAATTGTGATGAATAGCGCATGGCACATTGTGATGACAAGGGTCATGGAGCATTGTTCTGACAAAGGCATGGAGCATTGTGATGACAAGGGTCACGGAGCATTGTGATGAAAAGTTCATGGAGCATTGTGGTTACAAAGGTCACAGAGACTTGTGATGACGCAGGCATGGACCATTGTGATGACAAACGTTATGAAGCATTGTGATGACTGGAGTCACGGAGCATTGTGATGACATGGGTCATGGAGCATTGTGATGACATGTGTCATGGAGCATTGTGCAGAGAAAGGCATAGAGCATTGTGATGACAAGGGTCAAAGAGCATTGTGATGAAAAGTTCATGGAGCATTGTCGTTAAAAAGGTCACAGAGATTGTTGATGACGAGGGCATGGACCATTGTGAGGACAAAGGTCATGAAGCATTGTGATGACTGGATTCAAGGAGCATTGTGATCACACGGTTCATGGAGCATTGTGATGACAATGGTCATGGAGCATTGTGATGAGAAGTTCATGGAGCATTGTGGTTACAAATGTCACAGAGCCTTTTGATGACGCGGGCATTGACCGTTGTGATGACAAACGTTAAGAAGCATTGTGATGACTGGAGTCACGGAGCATTGTGATGACAGGGTTCATGGAGCATTGTGATGACAAGGGCATGGAGCATTGTGATGACAGGGGCATGGAACATTGGTCTGACAAGTTTCATATTTTATTGTGATGACATTGGACATGGTGCATTGTGATGACAAGGGCATGGAGCACTGTGAGGAGAAGGCCATGGAACATTCTGATGACATGTGTCATGGAGCTTTGTGATGACAAGAGCATGGAGCATTGTGATTACAGGGGTCTTGGAGCATTGTGATGACAAGGGTCATGGAGCCTTGTGAGGACAAGGCCATGGAACATTGTGATGGCAGGTGTCATGGAGCATTGTTATGACAGGGGTAATGGAGCATTGTGATGACAAGGGCGTGGAGAATTGTGATGACCAGGTCTTGCTGTATTTTGAAGAGAGGTGTCAGGGAGCACTGTGATGACATATGTAATGGCCCATTGTGATGACAATGGCATGGAGCATTGTGATGCCAAGTGTCATGGAGGATTCTGATGACAAAGGTAATGGAGCATTGTGATGACAATGGCTTGGAACATTGTGATGACAAGGGTCAGGGAGCATTGTGCTGACAAGTGCATGGAGAATTGTGATGACAAGGGTCATGAAGCATTCTGATGACAAGCTTGTGAGGTATTTTGATGACAATGGCATGGAGCATTGTGATGAAAATGGATGGGGATTTGTGATGAAAAAGGCATGGAGCCTTTTTGTGTCAGTGTTCAAGGAGCATTCTGACGACAAGTGTCAGGGAGCATTGTGATGACAAGTGTATTGAGAATTGTGATGAC